>NC_031770.1:53533964-53753994 GCF_001522545.3 Parus major | reverse complement strand
AGGGAAGGGAAGGGAAGGGAAGGGAAGGGAAGGGAAGGGAAGGGAAGGGAAGGGAAGGGAAGGGCCACCACTGGAACAGGGATGCCTGTCTATATAACAAGATGAAAATGTTTCGATCTGAATCATTGGATCTTGAGATCACTGAGACCAAAGAACTAGACTTACAGAGTGGTGAGAATCTCACCCCAAGCAGTTCACTGCAAGATGATGAATTTGTTCCTTGTAACAGGCACCTGAGAAAGGATGCCAGAGTGAACTCATGTTTTAATACCAATCCAGATTGAGCCCAAGAAGAGCAGAGACTTCCAAGAGGCATCTGATAGCACCTAATCAAAGGAGGGTTGGAACTGTGCCTGAGATGTAGGCCTAAAAACATACAGCCACTCCATATCATGCCTTGGATAGCTGTGGTGGTGCCAGCCTCCATCAGCCACTCACTACACTTCTCAACACCCATCTTTATGATTTCACTTAAACTCCCTGCCACAGTCACAAAATTGCGTTCTTCTCTTTCTTCAAATCTGACCTTAAAAACACTTCCCTTCAAATGAAGCTTCACAAGCCCTTTGACACTGTTGCAAGTGTCCATCATCAGGTAGAAGATGGGAAGTGGGAGTGGAAGAAAGGTAATATTCACATCACTTAATTTTAAGCATCCAACCTCAATTCACCATGTTAGCAATCTGATTTCTCTGTTTAATCCATAAAGACAGACAGTATCCTTTGAGGGATGATTAGGAATTCTCTGAGCTGCCCCCACAGGAGCCTGACAGCAAGGTCTATCGATGCAGCTGTTACTAGCACATTGGCAGATAGCACACACTACAGCTAGCTCTCTTAAGTTAAATTTGGTGAATGTTTCCCCATTAACCCTTTGCATCTCTCATCTGTCAGTATTTACTTGTTCTTCAAGCATAAGCATTTTGGTAAAAGCAGTGTATTTTTGTCCTGTATTTGTTTAGCATCCATCCCTCTTGGGTTGTTTATCCTATAAACATTTTTATAGGGTTATGGGTTATTTTATTTGGGTGAAAAGGAGGTTCCAGGGAGACTTATTACTCTCTTCAACTACTTGAAAAGAGGTTGTTTCAAAATGGGTGCCAGCCTCTTCTCCCAAGTCACAAATAACAGGGCAAGAGTTGTTGTTTTCAAGTTGTCCCAGGGTGGGTTTAGATTGGGTATTAGAAAAAGTTTCTTCATGGAATGGGTTGTCAACATTGGAACAGGCTGCCCAGAGAGTAACCATCCCTGGATGTATTTAAAAGACACGTAGATGTGGTGCTTAGGAACACGGTTTAGTGGTGGACTTGGGCTCCAGCCTTAATGATTCTATGGTTCTATTGCACGTTAGACCATGCCAACAGGTAAGGAGGTGTGTGTCAGCTTCCAAACTGCCTCCTTCACACCTAGCCCTGGGAGTGCATCTTCTCACAAGGCACAGGGGCATGAAAACCTGTAACTGAGTTGTAACTCTGCCACCTGTAACTGAGTTGTTCTGTTACCCTGACTGCCCCTGAACCATCAGCACTGTGATACCTTAGATGACAATAAATAAAAGTGAGCTAAGGCAGAAGTAAGACTCTTCTAACTGTTGGCATAACTGTGTTTTATGACTGGATTAACAAGATTCAGCTGTCCACTGCTGTGGGACCCATAGTCTGTGAGGAAAGATGGTATGGCTGTGGTATTAACTGTAAAAGAATATATACAGGGAAAAACTAATACCTAAGATAAGAAAGGACTTGGTAGCTGCTAAGCCAGAATTAATGATGAAATGCAAAGCTGCAGACACATCAGCACAGAGTCAAGAAAGCTAAAAGATACAGAAGTGAAACTCAAAATAATCTAAATATATGTATGATGTAAGCATACATTGTATTCAAAGCAATATAAAACCAGAAATTTCTGAAGTCATGAAGCAGCCCAGGGATGGAAAATAAATAACTATGTTAATGATGGAATATGCAATAAGAGGTGTGGATTCCCAACATGCAACCATTTGGGCCTGTGATTGTTTCTGTTGAAATACCTGCAAAAATTTTTTGTTCAAGTGCCTTGCTTCTATTGAAATTTCTCATCTTCATGATATAAGGATGAAGGTGATCAGTTGAAGCTGAGGTTGAGTAAGTTAGCCAGCCTAGTTCAAGAGTTCCCTATTGTACAGACAAACTATAGGTGCTGTGAAAAGTGACTTCTTCATGAAGGCATTTGGATGACCATTTATTTGCCTATATTGGCTGGAGAGTAACTATGCAGCATCAGCACTTTCAGATTGAAGCACTTTCTGTCCACAATATGTAGTATGTGAACACAGATGTCAGTGTGTACAGAGGCTTTAGAGAAGAACACTTAGGCAGGAAAATTTTGCCCTGGGTGAGGAAGGTCACAGTATCCATAGATGACCACTAAAAAATATCCCAGCCATGTTAGATCTCTTCAAGGTGGAGGAACTTGGGCTGCTTACTATGCCTTAGAGTAAAAATAAGATATAGTCTGATTCAGGGCTTTTGCTAACCACAGCTTTAATCCTAGCTGCATGAGAATACCAGTACTTACTATATGCTACTCCTGCAGGAGTCTGAGCACAGGCATCTGTCAGCTGTCTTTGCTATGATCAACCTGAGAGCCCTGAGGATTTCCCAGTGTTACTTGCACAAGAAGGAGAAGGTTGCCTCTGTTTTATTTCACTTGCACCTGTAACAGTAAGCAGAGCATACAACAGGCGAGGTGGAAGCAGTGCCTAGGTACCTTGTTCAGTGTTCAAAGGCAGCCACTTGGAAGAAACCAACACATAGTTTAGAAATAGAGGGCTAGACCTCAGCTACAGTACACAGAATCAGATTACTTTCACAGAAGCTGGAGTTATCACCCTGCTGCAGCTGTAATGCCATTCTGAGTGTAGCCCATGATGCTCTAAGTACCCAAGCTATGTTCTCTCACTGTATCAGTGTATGAATACTGAAAAGATTTTACAAAGCTTCAAAATAACAGAAGGGCAAAGAATGCTTGGTAGATAAGCAAAAAACCAAGACTTTTCCACTTAGTCTTCATTCGGAGATGTTTTACCCAGGACTAAGCTAAAACTCACGCACATGTTAAGTATGCAATGCCCTGAGGTCTGTGTCAACAATACCTACCCGACTAATCTCTTGGAAAGGAATGGACATTGAGGAGAGTTGTGTGGCTCAGAGAGAGAAATGCAAATGCAGATCGACCCTGTAATGAAAAACCTCCTTATTAAACTGTTTTATCTTGGAGCAGTCCTTCTTTTCAGAACACATCCAAGCAGAGATAAAGGCATCTTACCATAGTCATTAAACTGTGCATGGTTTGATTCAATCAGACTCAGATCATTTGCATATGGATCAGTTTAATCTAGTTCTTCCTGTCTCACACCTATTGTTAATCATGCCTAGACTCCCTCCCTGCTTACTAATACGCATTCCCCCTCCTCCTCCATTCCTTTGATTCAAGTAGATAAATGAATAGGCATAAGGACATCAACATCTTTCTGAGTGATCATCTGCCTTGTATGCTCAGAATGTCCCATGTTTTTCTGATTATGTCCTGGTTGGCATCCCATATGTTCTTGATAGTCCCTATCTTTGCTGAATTTGGAAGACTGGGAAGACAGAAGAAGAATATTGACTCAGGCTATAAGCCCCAGCTTAGGTTTACCTCTAGCCTCAAATTAAGTGAGATTTGTGTTCCCAGCTTATTCAGTATCTTTAGAAAGTATCTCTCCAAGTAGCATGTTAAACTCAACAAAGTGAATGCTTTTAGTTCAGGAGCTGAGTATTATTTCTGCTTTTAGCCAGCAGTGGTGATAGCTGTTTTTACATAATCAATCTACAGTGATGGGGTAAGCTGTTTTCTGTACAAGTAGATATCCTTATGTATCAATATTGTTTGGGTATTTTTATAACAATGCTAGACTTCTGTAAGACTTTCCCTCTGAATGACTGAGTTTTTGCTGCTTTTTCAGAGAATAATTACAACCACAGATATATTGCCACAAATCCCAAACCTTAGCTTTGTTTTTTATTGTAGGGTTTTCATTTCATTGTTCAGGATATTCTGTCCAGCCTCATCACAGTTGTGGCCTTGGGGAGGTAATAGGCTTTATGATTGTGTGAGGAATGTGAGAGCAACAGATTGGGCAGTTTACACAAAATGTCTAGCATGGTGATTTTTCCACTCAAGGTTGTTGCTGTACAAACCTGTGGAGTATATTCATACACCCATATTAAAAACAGGATCTTTCTTTTCAGATTTTTTGTTGTATTCTCTCTGTAGCTTTTATATAAATTCAGCTGCAGCTAAAATAATGTCCTTTAAAAAATGAAGGTCAGGCTCCCAGGAGGAGCTGCCCTTCAGCAGCACAGGGAGGTTTTTTTTTACTAGTGTAAGGGTGATCATATAAACACAGTTGGACCCATCCTTCATTCAGCCAACATCACACAAAGTGACCCCCATATTTCTTTTGTAGTGATGGTGAGCTGGGTGAATCCCCCCAGCCAGGGAGGGATTTTGTCATAGACAGAAATTGTGTATAAAGAGTGTAGGTGCTGAGGGAGGGGATGGAGGACAGTATCCAGATTCAATGTTCTCCAGTATAACTCCTCAGGGGTTGTGTATGTATTGTGATTAAGACTAGTTTGACCACAGTAATACACTCCTGATAGCCCTCCCATTCTGTGCTGCAAGGCAATGTTTGGGCCAGACATCTCAGCAAAATGGGACAGCTGTAGACAGCTAATAGAGATGAACATACACGTCTCATGCATTAATATTCAAATATAATCTGCTGATTATATTTCAGTTTAGGATGATGCATTATTTATATTAGAAGTCCTTTTATAGTATCTTGTGAGTAAGGAAGTCACAGCTCGTGAGGTGCAGAAGATGAGCTCTTCTTAGCAGTCTCTGTTGTGTTTTCATAGCATGTACCACATGGGGCTGTGAGATCACTGAGCACCTGTAATTCCAGACAATATGAGACACAAGTCTTAATCTCTGACAGATTTTCCACAGGACATGGAGAAATTCATTAACTCTGCCTGCTTTTCTGGAAACAGGAAGGAATTGAAAATTCATGCTAAAAATATTAACAGAATAATTTTGAACCTCGGGAAGGGGTGGAAAGGTTATATTTGGGTTTAGTTTCTGGGAAGGACTAAGGACCAGAACAGCAGGATTTTAGACACATTTGATGCAGTTCTCCCTATTAAAATTTTGTCCCTGAAACTACAACGTCCTGACATTTTTTCCCTAGTCTGAAGCACAAGAAAAGTTCCTTTTACAGAATTTGAGGATTTCAGCTGGCTGAATGAAATGATTCACTGTCAGCAAGAATATAAAGATGACGGTGGCTTTACTAAGCCCTTTTCTGCTGCTAAGGTGGCAGTTTTAGATTCCTTGTCATGACACATAAGTGAAAACAGCTTTGGAAAGAATGCACTGAAAGAGGCTGATCTAAGTTTTAAGTACCTTCAGAACCATATTTGCTAATCTGGAGTAATTGATTTTTCTCAGTCTTCATGTTCCTTTTAATTTAATTTATTTTCAGTGTGCAGTTTTTTAGAGAGGAGAGGTGAGGGGAGGAGATGAAGTGAATTTTCATCTCTGGCACCATATTAACAAAGCAATTATTCCTAAACCAGCCTCCCTCCATGGAGTCAGTGAATTGCCTGGGAGCAGTAGGATGCTGCCCCATTGTGAGGATGGTGTGGGACAGAAAAGTGGCGTGTAGGGGTGCCTGGGAGCTTCACAGGTATTTGCTAAAAAGAAAGCAAAGCCAGAAAGAATGCAGTACCATGTGTTTGCTTCAGATGGGTGCAGACTCACTTGTGCACCTTTCCCTTCTAGTCTGTCCCAAGACTGCTTTTTGCTATATGGGCCTCCTTCCCTGCTTCCCAGACAGCTGAAGCTCTCATCCAGCTCCATTAAACAGTGTTTATTTTTTCATCCCATGTGCTCTCAGGACACTAACAGCAGGCACAGCAGTGGGACTAGTCATTCTTTGTACTCCATCCTTCTGTCCAGAGTCACATCAGCTGCTGGGACTAGGCTGCTCCTGGGACACAGCCAGCTTGGGGGTAAATGGCATCTCTGGGCAATCATTGCACAGGATGGGCAGAACAAGACAATTTAAAAAAAATAAAAAAACCATCTGTTTAGCTAAATTGGACTGTAGTTTTACAGTTATGTCAAAAGAAAATGTCTCTGGTACCCCTTCGTACTCCAGCAAATTCATAGCTTTCCTTCAGAGAGTTCAAGACCATTTGATAAACTGCAGCCTGTGTACTGCAGACACAGGAAAGCAAGTGAGTGGAGTTGGAGTTGGGAAAAGTGAGGCAATATTAATATCACCTCCATATCTTGCAGATGCTATCTGCACATGAATAATAGCCATTAGCATGGAGTATTCACGATCACCTTTGCTTTTGTGCATGTTAAATTCATCATTCACATGTACAGGAAGAGAAAAACTAAGCATAAATATTCAGCCTGCAAATAAGCAGGGATTATGTAAGAAACTCTTGTGTTATTCTTTCATCTGTTTTTATATTCCTGCTTCATGCTTCCTAGAAAGTCTGAGAATTCATTCTTCTTAATGCACTTCCTGCTAGAATTAAAATATGTCAAGATTGAGTTGTTTTTTTTTCTGGCAGGGAAGTACCTTGTGACCACAACACCATAGTATGTCATATATAAAGGTTTACAGGCATGTGTCTTAAAAAACTCCATCACTTCCAACAAACCCTGCAAGACCAGTTTCCTGTCCAATGAAAATTTACAAGCAAATCCAAACAAACTAATCTTTCTCTGCATATGAATGCTCAGAGAAAACTTTATTTAACTTACTACAACTATAGTATAAAGTGGCACTGAACTGAAGAAGATCTCTTTCAATATTATCTGCTATATATCAATTAACTAAGGGAGTCTGAATCTCATTACTGAATGGGCAGCCTTTGTAATCATTGTTCACTAAACACAGATTAAATGTTTTGAAGACAATAATGATCCTTCCTACTCTTACCTTTACAGGGGTGCCACTGTGCTTTGAACTTAACATGTCAGGCATGTTAAATGCCTACTATTCAAGGACAGCTATTTATTTAGTCTGTCTTAATTCTTAGGTAATTGCTGCTGTATCACAGCATTTTATAGAAGTATGGCTTAGTGATATGGCCTTCCTTTTTCTTCTTTGTGCTTCAGTACATAGGTGCTGGACATTGGTTTTAGGGTAGACTCTCTGGGTTTACTGTAGGAAGAATATTTAGTGCTATATGTGCCATTTGCATCTGAGGCTTGCTCTCATCCCAGTTATGTTAGAAAATCAGTGCTGGAGATGAAGGTTTGTGACAGAGAAACCTGAGTTTCTCATAGCCAAGAGCTTTCCTGCTGGACTATGCTTGGTTGGGGACAGGGCAGTGGAGAGAATCTCACTGCACTGCAAGGAACAGGGGCCAGCAGAGCAGCCTGTGGGAGATGGTGGTCTGGACACAGGGCAGCTGACTGCCACATCAGAGAATCACAGAGTTGAAGAATTGCATAATGGATTGGGTTGGTAGGGACCATAGTGAGTCATCTGGTCCAGCCTCTCATCATTCTAAAACACATGGCACAGGATTGTGTCCACACGGATCTTGAGGACCTCCAATGGGGAATTGTATGTCCACAATCCTGGACATACTGTTCCAGTGCTCAGTCACCCACACAGTAAAAAGTTCTTCCTCACATTCAGGTGGAACGTCCTCTGCATTATTTTCTGCCTGTTGCCTCTTGTCTTTTTGCTTGGCACCACCAAGAAGAGCCTGGGTCCATCCTCTTGGCACCTTCCCTTCAGATACTCACAAACCTTGGTGAGGTCCCCTCTCACCTGTCTTTACTCAAGCCTGAACAGGCTGAGTTCCTTCAGCCTTTCCTTGCCAGAGAGGTGCTCCAGTCCCTTCATCATCTTCTTTACCCTCCACTGGACCCATGCCAGGAGGTCCATGTCCTGAGGATCCCAGGACTGGACACAACTCTTCAGATGTGACTTCACCAGGGCTGAGCAGAGGAACAGGATCACCTCCCTCAACCTGCTGCCCATGCTCTTCCTAATGCACCCCAGGACAACTTTTGGCCTTCTTGGCCCCCCACTGCTGGCTCATGGACACCACTTGTTGTCCACCAGGAGCCCCAGGTCCTTTTCTGCAGAGCTGATTCCCAGCAGGTCAGCACCCAGCCTGTGCTGTGCCTGGGGCTGTTCTTCCCCAGGGGAAGGACCCTGCATTGTCTATGCTGAACCTCAGACAGTTCTTCTCTGCCCCTCTTCCCAGCCTGTTGAGGTCCTTCTGAAGAGCTGCACAGCCATCTGGGCTACTAGCCACTCCTGCCAGCTTTGTGTCATCAGCAAACTTGCTGAGCAGGCACTCTGTGGCACACTGTGACAACCACAAGTCATTGATGAATAACTTAACTACTGTGACCAGTATTGAACCTTGGGGGACACTTCTAGTGACAGAGTTCCAACTAGATCCCATGTCAATAATTACAAACTCCATCCCAGTTGTGAAAAGTGTGCAGCTACTTCTGCAGAAATAATAGTTTTTCCACAGCTGGTATAATTAAATTCTATTAGCTGTTTCAAAAGGACTTTCCAGCTAATCAACAAATTAGGAATGCAGCCAAGAGCTCTGATCAAAGATGAGGGCACTACCATTAAAGAAAAAAGGCATGGAAAGGGTATTTTTCCTAACTGAGCCCATTTCTTGAAGTAATGGATGGGGGAATTATGTAAAGCACTTCACAAATTGATCCAGAATATAGCAGCTTGGTTCTTCCCACAAACTGGACTTTACAAGTCCTGTCATACTAAAAAATGTATGTTCTAACGCTGGTTTAGATTCCTGTTCATGCAAAGAAAATGCAATGTGTTTGATACCTTTCACTTCCTTCTCAGAAATCACATCACGGTGTAACTGTGCACAGTTAACCTCTAGTGCACAGAGGTTTTTCTTCCCATGTCATTTGTAACCAAAAAACTCCTATGTAATGAATTTTCTCTGTTACTTTTTGCACTCTAAATGGCACCCTGTTTCCTTCTTCCAGACCACCAAAGTCTTCAGCTTTTTCTATGCTATCTTCTGAGCCTGTGTTCACAATGCCCCTCAGCCTCATACGAGCAATAAAATACATTGGCACACCTTAGCTTTTTGTCTCAAGGTCATTAGTGAAAATAAGACTGGTCCACAAATCTCATTCTTCCTCCTGTCAAAAGTCATGGTCTATGTGACTTAAAATTTTAAAGAAGAAAATTATGATGTCTTTGGTGAGGGAGATTGGCCCTTCCTACCTATGAGCATATATCATCTTCCAGGCCAGTTAGATGAGAAGCCTTGTTTTCACACATAAGTTCCAACTATGACATCTATTCCTTGCCTCTCTCAGTCTTGGCATGCTGAACCCATGAAGAAAAGAGGAGACTGGCCACAGCACATCAGGCAAATCTTGTAAATCTCAGTGTGCCTTCTTGTTCCAGAGCTGTAAATGAATGTAACCATTCATGTGCATGTGCATAAATGTGCTAGAGAAAAATAAGTGAAGCACTCTGGACTACACAGGATACTTTTCACTGGCCAATGGATTCCAGTGTGTGTATCTGAAATTGCAGTGGATAAGGAACTGTTTGTCCTACTAGTGTCCACACTTTCTTCTTAAGCTTTTTGAAGAGTAAGCTTTTTTTTTTTTTAAATCATAGATAGAGGTCCATGACCTTGTGCAGTTTCAAGTTTCTGCTTGTAAATTGATATTTTTCAGATTGCATGCATGTAACTGCAGTATGCTATAAGAACATAATATAAGAGGGGAAAAAAACCATGCTTTTTGTAGACTCAGGATTAATAATATGCATTCCCCACTCAACCAACTTCAAGATATGGAGACATCCATTAATAAATTGATTTGTAATCTAAAGGAATTATTTCAAATGATGAGTGTCAAGAGGTTTCGTTTAACACAGACAATAAATACCACAGGCGTGTTATGAGTTTATTCAAGCCTTGGAAACAGTATCTCACAGCTGTTGTCCCACCAGGAATACCTACATTCCATGAAACATCTAACACATGGCATATTTAAAGAACATCCTGGCTTCGTTATATAATAAAGTCTGATTTTATTTTTTTTTAATTTTCTTTTTAATCCCCTGCCTTTCTTCTATAAATGCAGAAATGTGTCTCATATCAAATCAAGGGTTTTCTGTATGTCTGGGCTGGAGTTCTTGTATAGTGGGTGTAAATAGCTCCCAGTTTTTTCTGAAAAGCTGTCTCTTATTGACTTCTCTGTGCACTTTTCTGCAATTCTATCCCAGCACAAGCTAGCCAAGGTCAGACAAGGTCAACTGTTGAAGGAACAGCCTTTAAGGTAAACTTGCCCAGTAGAGAAAGCAGTACTGGTAATTCTAGATGGGATAGACCTTTTTTGACATGGTACTGATAGAGCAAGTGAATCAGGGCAGTGAGAAAAGTCAATGAACTTAGAAGACTCAAAATATTTGGAAAACAAGGGAGGTTTGATCAGTTGTGGTAATAAAAATGCCCTGGGTGTGTAGAGGGGGCAGTGATGATTTAGTGTGAGCAATTACATTCTTCCTGCCCCATGATCCTTGCAGTGCTGCACAGCTCATAACCACTCATGAGTCACTACCTCCATTCTAGCGCATTTGCTTTTCCAGTAAAGCTCCCAGGTCTGTCCTGAAACTGCTGTGTAGTAATGCAGAGAACTATGAGCACAATTGCCACATACCACATCTGCAGCAATGCCCCAGCAACAGATAACGTGGTCTCTGCAAGTTCCCTCCAGCCTGTCAGCACTCAAATACCATTTGTGCTGGTATGGGGTGAAAAGTAATAACAAAATGTGGGATGTTATAAGAAACATATTAGCCCTTTTATGTTGAAAGTCTAATAGAGTACGTATTTTAAATTATAAAACCATTCCATCATGTGTATACAGTCTCTCTTTCTCTCTACTTCTGTTGTTGCTGCTATTCAGTTTAGTCTAAATCATGAAAATCTGAAATCATATTCTTGTTTACTGCTGCCTTCTCCTCTCCCCCCCATTTTTTCCTCTAAGCTGCTTGAAAACACTCAGTTACCCAGCCCTGGAGGTGAAACTACTCAGAAAACTTCAAGGTTATGAAATGCAAAAGCTTGGCTTTTATTTGTTTCACAGTCAGCGAAGGCAGTGCACAGGATGAAAACCTCTGTTGTGCAGCTCCGCTAACACATAAAGGAAGCTTTAATTTAGTTTAAAATGCAAGAGTATTTTTACATAATTAGGAAAACCAAAAACCCCCACAACAATGTTGAACAAATAATGCTGTTTTTTACAAAAATACAGTAGGTTTGTTTTTTTTTTTTTTTTAAAAAAGGCAAAGAAAGCACTTAATGGCCAAAGCAGATTAAAAACATTCAGGGTGTTACTGCTATGTTTGATAGAAAAGCAAAACCATTGGTGAGAATTAAGTACTCGCTGCAGAGAGGGAGAAACATTTGAAGTTATCAAAGAGAAAAGTCTTGATGTCAAAAAGAAAGAGGAATCTTGGTATAAAGGATGGTTAAAGCTTTTGCTGTGGAATGATCTGAATTTTGAAAAGTCACCCAAAAGAGGTAGAGAACAAACTAGGAAGTTCAAGAGCTAATAGCTGTGCAAAAAAAATAAAAATAATAATAATGATAATAAAAAGGAATATTTGATAGGATCTGAGCCACAGATAGAAATTTTTTGGGGAGCTGAGCTTAGAGATCTGAGGTGCTTTGTCTTGAATTGCTTGTTAAGTCATTAGGACTCCCACTATCCTTTATAAGGGAAACTTGTAGAAGTCAGCTCAGACATTGCAGAAGAAATTAAAATAAAAACTCAGTTTTTCCCTTTGCCTGGGTTGTGCCTGGAAAACAATACATATTTATGTGTGCAGAGTTGTCAACACGTTACACAGCACTTGTAAGTGCTATCCATATTCAGCGATATGGTTGCACAATTATAAAGCACACGTGCTTGCCTCTCTCTTGGAGTTGTACAATAGGAAGCTGTTTGAAATACTTCCACAGCTATTGCACCCAAGTGCATTTTTATGCAGCCCTCTTTGTCAGCAATTTGTCCTTGTGCTCTAATAGTGACAACAATTAGGTGCACTGAGGTGTGCCAGAAGTTAAACACCTCCAGAGAAACTGGGGATGGAGTCAAAGCCTGTGGTGCCTGATCCCCACAAAACACCTACAAGGTGACCTTGGCTTCTGTGGGGAGGGCTGGGGCCACTCAGCTCTCGGAGGGCTGGGAAAACATCAGGCAGTTTCAATGCCCACAGGCAATCCTGTGGCAGACTTATTACTGGTAATTGCCTCCTTACACCCCAACTTCCCCGAGTGACGCTTCTTTTGGTCCCCAGGCGTGAGCTGCCTCTGCTGTAGCTGTGGGAGCTGCTGGCAGCACAAACTGCTCCTGGGGAGCACAGCCCTCCTCCAGAGGCAGCTGCCAGGGTCTCCCATGGCACAGGTAGTATATGATAAAGACCTGTTTGGGGCAGATGTTCCAGCTGTTACCCTTAGACCTGGGTCCCAAACCTGAGCTGCCTCAGACAGCTGAGTTTGGTTCTGGGCGTAGTAAAAATCAAAGCACAAACTGCTGTGACAACAAAACTTATGACAGGAATGATATAAAATGGCTGCCAGCAATTGCAGAGGATTGGGCTGGAGCCAGGATACATTAAAATATTTGTAATAGCTGCAGAAAAAAAGGCAAACTGATTTCCAGAGGATGGAAAGGGGCCGTGTATTTATGTTTGTGTATGTTGTGGTATACGTGTGGGTTCATTTTTAGTGAAATCATGTACTTCCATCATTTCCTTGATGGCTTGATTTTGGGAGGATTTCCTGATAATTTGTGCCAAATGAAATTTCCCTTAGTTATCTCCCTGCTGTATCTTCTGATAACTTGCCCTGTTTTCTAGCTCCAGTCATGGCTGATGAAACTAGATTAAGCTTCCAAAATTACATTGCAGTGAATCAAAGCTAGAGAAAATAGCAAGGAAGAATTAAATATTGTCCCTGTGCTGTGCTTCAGCCCAGCTGAATCCAAATCACTGAAAAAGCAGAGTTCTCAGAAAGCCATTCTTAGGCTGGGCAGGGGAAATGCCATCTTCCCAACAGGTAGTGGTTTTGGTCAGAGCAGAAAGAAGAAATCTATTTTGAGGCAGTCTGTTTTCCTTAGATTCCCAAACAGACAGAAGAGGGAAGCTTTGAAAAGTGCTGGAAAGTCTCATGCATGACTGCCAGCCCAGAAATGCTTGGGAGAGGAACCACACTTGAGCCATTCTATGGGAAATACAGAAAAATGTCATGGAGGTGAAGAAAAGAGCTCAGACTTCACCTAGTTAATTCTAACCAGATTTGGATTGTGTTTATGTCTAGCAAGGAAATTAGTTTCTTTACATTAAACCACTGGGCTGCTTGCTGATTCAGAAAACAGTGACATGGCTAAACCTCTCCGCCCATATGGTCATACACAATACCTTGTGGAGACATGCTAATGAGCTCTAGGGGAATTAATTCAATCACCAGAAGCAACATTCCCACCTCGGGACTATTCTCCTCAGAGCAGCCAGTCTTCCTGGCAAAAAAGGTCTTTTCCTTCTGCTGTTTGGTGCAGGCTCAGAGCATGCCCAAGACATCCCTTTATTATTGCCTCAGGCTGCAACACAATCCTGAACTTCCTGTGTGGATTGCTGTAGGGAAGTAAGTTTTTCTGTCCATGCTCTTACCCAAAAAACTCCTAGACAGAAATAGGAGTGATGGGAAGCTGTACTTCCTCTGGAAAGCCATGGCATAACTTTGCCTAGAGGTTGCTGCTTGGTGCCAGCCCAGCCTGGTGTGACCATCAAACAGCTGTATGCAGACAATCGGGAGCTTAAGGTTACTGAACTGGTGTTAACGCCCATTGTCAGTGCTATTTTTGGATCCTGTCCATGTGGCTATTATTGGCTTAAGGATTTAGATTAAGCACTTTAAAATACCTTAGGGAAACAGTGGAAAGAGGTTAGCAGACAAATCAATTGCTGCAGGGGATTCAAAATCTTTACTTCTGGTGGCTCTTAAGAACAGGCTGCACAAATGCCTTTCAAGGGAGTTTAGGTGTAGTGGCTTCAGTCTAGATGACCTCTTGAGATGCCACAGCATGTAAGTCATTAGCAAATACATTTCTTTGGAAGAACTGCAGCTGACTTGGGCTAAGCCAGCACAGTCAGGGCCTAAGCAATAAGCTGGTTACATCTGTCAGTCTGAAAACTCCTCACAGGTAGACTGTGAGGCATTTGTTGCCTGCTTCAGGCAAGAACCTCCCCTCAGAGCACCAGTGTGGGCATGAAGAAATGGCAGAGTCAAGGGCTCTGAGGAGGATTATCCCAACTTTGCTTCAGCTCCCTAGACAGCTTTGTCTGAGCAAGAAAGTTTCCCCACATGTTCTGAAAGGTTTAAAAATGGTCTTTCTCCCTCTGATGAAAGTTAACTGCTGTGCAGTGGTATCGTGTGAGGGATGTCTGAGGTATCTGGTCCTGTCTGGGCTGTCTTTGGTCTGTGGTCTTAGACTTTGGTCTAAGTTTAGACAGGATGATGCCCAGCAACTATCTGAAGCCTTAAACTCCATTTTCTCTAAGTTTTACACTCCTATCAGGAAATAAATCCCTCTTTGATTGGGGGTAGAATTGAAAAGCTGGCAGGTCACTGTCCTCATTGCTGTGTCTGCAGATACAAATTCACTCAGTTACTGCGTAACTGTGAGTGACACAGAGGGCATCACAGGCCAGAGCCCAGTTCAAAAGTGAAAGAATCACATAACTCATGGTAACTGTGACAATAGGCACGATCTCACTGCTGATATGCTCAGAGAAGATAGAGGCGACAGAGTGGCAAATACTTGCTTTATCTTGGCTGCAATACTGATAAGGCCTTCCTATAGCTCCTTTCCTACATAACTGCATCATTCACTTAGTACTGACTGCTGTTTAGCTAACATCACTCTTTCTGCTTCTTCTAATGAAGGAAAACATTTTTGCTTTCATTTTCTTATGACCAACAGAGTTAACAAGCCCCTTCAACTGCAGTAAATCCTCTTTCTGTTTTGTGGGGTATCTAGTACAGCTCTTGGCAGTGACAGCAGCAGCAATGCTTCTCCATATGGCCAAGCCTTTCCTGCCACCTGTACTGTAGGAGAGCATTTGTCTGACATAGCATCCTGGTGAGCTTTCAGCAAAAATACAGTCACATCACACTGTGTCCAGGTTTGGTTTGGCTCTCTAAGAACCAGCTGTTTCCAAACAGTTTCTCTTCATCCAGAGCCAGACTGGACTTCATAAAAGTGATCTTGGTGAAAGCAAATAAAAAATGCTTAATAAAATGTTTTGTGAGTATCTCATATACTACCATTTAACTACCAGGTAAGAGGATCCTTAGACCCATTCAGTTACAGTTTCCTATTGTCCCATGACAGAAGTTACAGATTATTTATGTACATTTGTTGTTTTATTGAGTGTATTTGACGTATTTCTAGAAAAGAACAGATAGCGAAGTCTTCCTTTGAGCTTTCCTGCAATTCCAGTTTATTCACAATTGGGATTCTGGTCCATACTTAGCTCAAAGCTCTTCAACTATGAAATGTACTTAGATCAGTTGGGCACCTTAGCAATTGTTATCACTAATTTCTTCTTTTCCAGTCCATTCCACTTCTATCAATGTACTGAGTCAATTTCCACTCCAGTCCACTAACTTCACAAGTGAAATAACTCTCATGAACAAGCTCATAGCTTGTTCCAAATTGGGAGCAAAGTGGGACAATAGGATAACACTGCACTTGCATGGGATGGATGGCAGAAGTGAGGAGGTAAATTTAGACGGACACAGTTCTTTACAATAACATTTGGAACTACATTTGTTTTAATGCACTTTTAAAAGAAATCAAGAGAAATATACACTAGTAAGCAAGGAATAGGAGGAAAAGAGAGTGTTTCAGGACTGAATATAGGTCAACAGACCAAGGAAAATAAAGAAAAGTGGTGTCAGTAGTGACCACTTACATACAAAATTTTTTCTTATGACAACACATCCTGGTGGATCACAGCACTTCAAAAGCTTGAAATCACAAAAAGTTTTAGCTATTTCCCATGACCTAGCTTACAGTGGATCTGAAACTAATGCTCCTCATGCCAACACACCACAATGTGGTTTGGCACTATGAAACACTTACAGATGAAAGCAGCAGTTGGTGAAGTGTAACAGCTGCTCAGATATTCTACTTGAAGATTCATGATTAACTCTTCAACACTAAAGAGATTGGTGAAGCTGGATAGTTTTATTGCTGAATGTCTTGCATCTTTTCAAATCCAGCAAATCAGGTGGAAAATACGTGAGTTTGAAGAGTGCAATATGTCTCTATGGAATTATAATCCATTTCTCCTCCAGGTTTTCCATCCCTCAAATTTGGGCCATGTTTTGCCTCATCAAAAAAAGAAATGGGACAGTGATCATTATCCAGTTCCTTCTCATCAGGCCATATCTATGTTGATTGTCAATTCGGGGTTTTGTGGCAAGAAACTCATGTAAAATCCCTTAGAATCTTTTTCTCTGATTCCGACTCAAAACTACAGAATCAACTTATATGAAGAGAGGAAGTTAAGACATCTGCAGCACATAGATGGGTTGTGCATCTTTGGAGGAATGTTTGCAGATATTTGGAGGGGTTTATATTTTCTGTTTGCTTATTTGAATATTAGCTTTAATATTTGTCAGCTTTGCATTTTCTTACAGTGACTTGGTCTCAAAGCTATCTCAGAAAGTCTCATATGAGGATTCAGGGAGCACCTCAGAAAATTTCTCACTTGTATATGTTGTAGTGACAAATGTGTTATAAACTTCACTATGAGGGGATCTTAATTAGGCAGAACTTTTACATCTCTAAATTCCTCCTCATTTCTGATACAAATGAAGTAGCTCTTCTCCTCAGTTAGCCTCTCAACATGTCTTACTCCCACCAAGCTTTTATTGTCATTCTTCTCTCTCCAACATGACACACATACTTATCCCAGCTTGGTAGCCTTGCTATAGGATTGAGAAAAGTCTGACAGCATCTTTGGCTTTCCTAATTGAGCCAAAGAAATCCGGCATGCCAGGTACTTCTCAGAGTAGAGGATTTCCTCTGCTTCCAGGATTAGGCCATGCCAATCTCAGCAGTCGCAAATAGTATCTGCAATTGGTATGTAAAAATCCATCATGGAAAGCTGCATGCTGGAGCATGCTGGAGTAGTTTGTGTCTCCATGTGCCATATGTTTAAGTGAAAGAGTGTGACAATCACAGCAGCACACTGTCCAGAAGTCATAAGCAGTTAACAAAATGCAACATGATTGTTGGCAGGCCTGCTGGTCTGGGTCATGCAGCCAAAGCTGAATTTATAAAACACAGTAAACAGGATGGCAAGACAGGAAAAGCAGTTGGCATGTGAAACCATGCAGCAGCCTGACAGGAATGCTCTGAAACTGCCTCCAAATTTCCAGGGTTTCATATCACCATTTATTTCTGCCTGTCTGGCCCAAATGAGGACTTATCTACCCATCCTTCCACAAGAGCATAGCTCTTGAAAAGTAAGTTTAGACATGGGTACTCCAAAGTTTTACTCAGGAGAGTAATATCCCACATCTATGGGTCATCAAGGATGTTGCAGTTAGACTTCAGTGCTAGAGGTAAACTCAATTGTTTCACAGTAAAGAGAAAAAGGGGTTTACAGGCTGGCTGAAGCCACTTTCCAATTAGGAGTGCTGGGCCACATTTTCATGTGTGGAACATGGTGGCACAGACACGTGGCTCTGCACAGTCCCCCATCCTGTCCACACTGTGTCGTCCCTGCAGAAGAGAGGATGTGTGTTCTTATGCTGGGCAAAAAGTGCATTTGATGGAGCTCTGATCTCTGCCAAATTAAAAAAAATAAAGGAGTGGATTTGGTCTTTTATGCAGGAAGGAGGGAGTTGTTTGCACTCAGGCAGCAATTATACCCTGAAATCCAGAGGCTGACGGTTGCTGCTCCAGGGCAGCAGACTGCTTCCTGCAGCTGGCTGCTTAATACTGCAAAGGTGATGAAACCTGAAGGGAGCCACTGAATAGATGGTAATTATGACTGACACAATGACGGCTTGTGCAGACATGTAACTGTGAAACAAAACACCGCAGTTAGCTAACAAGAGATCGGTATAAGTTTTTTCACCGGCGCAGTGTCTCCTGTCTGACACTTCTGAAATTGGAGGAAAGAAAAGCATTGTGAGCTTCAGCATTCAGAGACAGAATAGACCAGACGAGCTGAGGGTAGAAAGCCAACATCTGTCCCTTTCAGGATGATTATAGCAGATTCTGTTTTCATGTTGATTTTTGAAAACCTGTTTTTTCTTACTTGCAGTTTTTTTCCTTCATAAATGTCTCTTTTGGGTTGTCTCCCTGTGATATGGTTGACTACACTACACCTCCATCCCTCTCAAGGACAGAATCCTTTGAAGAGTTTCAAATAACTGTAACGGGGCATTTGTGGATCCAAATCCATGTTATCTCTCTTCTTTTTTTTTTATCTAGTGGACAAGAGAGGCTTTCTTGAGTTATAAAATCATGCTTTTATACACACAGCTATGGAAAGGACACTGGGACATCCTGTTCAATCAGCAGATCTTTGAAACTTCCTAAAGTATAAATGGACAAAAAAAAATCTTTTCCCTGCCCAGTGAAAATATCTGAGATAAATCAGAAATCTTCTAGGTTTCTGTAATAATAGTTGTAGGTAGGAAAGGGAAGAATAAGGACTCAAATTCCTTACTAACAACATAAGCACTGATCTATACTCCTTCTTTCTTTCACCCTCTTTGAAGTGGAACATGTAATGCCCTGGCACAAGACCTGCTTTTAATCCCACATGAAACTAGTGTCCAAAGTTCACAGCTGAGATGGGAATTAGGCAGAGGAGGAAGCTGCACCAGATGAGAGCCCGAAGAGCACGTGTGCTAAGGATGGCAGAACAAATTATTTCTGTCACCACAGTGTGAAAAGAGACAAAAAACCCCACTCTGTCATTGGAAATCTTATGCAGTGGAAGTATTTTCAGAAGCAGTACAATTCCACAAAAGATGCCCATCTCAATCGATCTATACTTTTTAATGAAAAGAAAAAAATTCTGAAAATTTCCAGCTGTTTTCTGATTCTACCTACAGTGGATTTTCTATCCATACAAACTCAATAGCATACTCTTCACTAATACACTCTTCTGCAATTACCCAGTTTATAAATTTGTTACATCTCTTTTTCATCCTTGGAGATTTCCTTATACAGGAAAGTGGAAAGTCTTTGCTCCACCCAGCAGCCATGCCATTCTTTGGGAAAAACTGCCTAATCCCCAAACCCACCAGTTAGAATTTGAGCAAAAAAACCTTGGCAAACCTTCCAGCAAACATATAAAAATCATCCATTTTTCTTATGGCCTTTGCAGAATGATTTTATCATTCTTCCTGTCACAATCATGAAATTTTTTCTATGGTGTCTAAACAACTGTACAGCTCAATGATCACACCTTTTAACCTCTACTTAAAGAGGCAAAGTTAGCATAATGTAGCTTACACAAAGGTGAATGGAAAATACTTCATTTTTATGCAACTACAGATTATTGTTCAATGGCCAGTGGTTTTGTCTGTGCAGTTTGTCTCTTGTTCAGGAGACATACACATGTTCCAGATTTGGGGCTAATAACTGTTAGATAAACTGTTTGAAGAAAAACTTCAATCCAATTTACATGTGTTCAATTATTTCACTGTGTTGAAACAATATGATTCAACTTTGTTTCTGAGGCTAGAGAGTGGCCTGTGGAAAGCAGCTGCTGTATAAATAAACATATAGAATTGGGTTTGTGTCCCTCCCCAGTGGCATATACCAGCTTTGGTTACCAGCCATTTATTTCTCCTGCCGTGCAAAACACTGAACACTGAGAATTAACTAAAAGCAGGTTTTCCTTTCCTGTATTTTAATAGAGAAAAAAATAGTGAGTGTGCCTTTAGGGCTGCTTTCTATATTCTGCTTTGGATTCAGTTCTTACCTAGATGTTGTTTAAATGCATTAGGCTGTCACTCCATCTACTCTAGCATGCTGTCTTGGGCAGTGGCCAGTGCTTTCCCAGAGGAGCTTTACATGCCTGAAGGAGAAAGGGATGGTAGGAAAATAGCAACGTGTATGATCAGTAAGAGGAAAGACACACAGCTAGAGTTATTTCCTCTTACTCACAGCTCTCCTTACATCACCTGGAGCAAACAATATAATAGCAGGTGCATGTGCTGTAGACCCACGACACACAGATCACTGGAAATGCAGTGCCACGAGGAAAATGTTGGGATATGTCTGCATAATATTAGAACTATTGAGTAAGCCTGCACATTTGAAAGGGCAGAAAAATCTGCTGTTCTAGATTGTCCTTCACCATGCCTGGGAACCAAGGGACGTATTATGTATTAGGATATTAGGAACTTTAGCTCTGTTTCAGAGAATCCAGGTCTGCAGCCTACTTTCTGTCATCCAGTGAAGGGTGATAGCCATGGCTACAGCATCAGTACCCATAACACATTCCACAGTACAAAAAACTGGAGGTTTATAGAATAATTGAGGTGTGAAGGGCCCCCCCACAGGCCTGTGGTTGTCTTCTGATCGAAGTAGGGCCAATTTCAAATGGTAGAGGTAACATCAAAAATTAGGCAATCACTTGTGTCCTGTCTCATACGGTGAACACGTTGAGAGAAATCAACCTTACCATGCTTGGGGAGAACAAGGAGGGTCAATGTAGAACACCTTGAGGAACACAGAGATAGATTGGACATAAAAGAACGAAACAGCTTCATGAGTTTAAATATTCCTCACAGTGGCATTGCACCTCCAAATGGGAAGGACAGGAAACATGGCTGTCGCAGAAGTTGTACAGAAAACATTAAAAAAAAAGGTGGATTTTCCTGTTTGTTTTTTTGTTTGGTTGGTTGGTTTTTTTTCTTTTCAATTTCTGTACATTTTAGATGGGTTTTGATGGCATTACCAAATCCTTCAATTATAATCACCTGGGATTGAATTTCTTTCCCTCTTTTTTAATAAACATAAAACTAAATTGTTACATAACCCTAAAATTCCAGAGCATGGGGGGGTTTGTATGTATAATCTGCATAGATGAAGCGTCAGAGTTCACAAATTAATCACCAGAAATTAGTGACATGTGAAAGTGGGCAGGGAATCCTAACAGGCCCCCAAGAGGGTGTCTGAGGAGACACTTTGTAGAAATCTGTGCTGACTTTCTATAAAAAGAGTGCAGTGTAGTTAATTTTAACCACATATTATGCCTAATTAACTCATTATGCAAATACGTACATAATAAGCCACTCTCATCCAAGGGCCCAAAAATCCAACACGTTCTGTAAGATCACATCCTAAACCTTTAATACAGAGAGTGAGAGAAAGAAAAAAAGAGTCAGGAGAATGAAAAAAGCTCAAATAAAGGGCTTTACTTCTGGAAGGAAGAACAGCAGGAGCTTTTCAAAACATAACCACTTACCTTTTTAAAGAAAATAAATATGTAGTCTGTTCTGACTCTACAGCTGTGCTTGTTCTGACTCCTTTTCCCACGCCTACTCATCTCCTTTCATTTCTCTCCTCCAGACCTCTTTTTCAATGTTTTCAGCATGCTTTTTTGTTCCACTTTCTGGGGCAGCTGAAGCCCTGAAGACCTTGGAAGAAGTAAGACAGAGAGCTGTAGACCAAAAAGGAATCAGAGTTCCAGAAAGCAGAGGTGGGCTGCCAGCACGTGGGGGTACAATAAGGATGGAACTGGGGAGGATTATTTGGGGTTTCTGCCTGTCAAGAACTTACCAAAAAGCAAGGTCTTAAAAAAAAAAAAAAAAAAAAGGCATTCTAATGTCCACTGCATTCATTCCAGGAAGAAAGTACTAGAGCATTGAAAAAGTTCATCACAACAATGCCAGCTCATCAGTCCAGGGAATGCACTGGAAAATCATGTCCAGCAAAAAAAAGTTATCTCCCTAAATGGGCACAAAACCACATCTCCCACTCAATTTTAATGAGGAGGGACTCCCTTTTTTTACAGACATAGGGCACTGTGACCTCTGCTTTGTTTCCTTGGGGTTAAACTACCATCTAAAAACATCCAACCCTTTCTGCTTGTCATTTCTTCCTCTTGCTTTGAGGAATAAGAACCAGGATTGTCAGCCCAGATATGTCACATCCAGAAGTTCTTTAGTGGACACCTAACCCTGCTACCAGCCTTGTTTTGCTGCCATGGGCCTCAGTGAGCAGCCCTTCAAGTCCTTTATCCCACAGCCCTCTTCATTTTTGGCATTGTTCAGTGTTTTCTGAGCAACATTTCCAGTTACCTTACACATTTTGCCCCAAACCTCTCAAGCATGTAATATGTGTTGAGTACCCTACTTACTCTGCAGTCTTACCAGAATAATGGTGATAATGTTTTATCTGTCCAATGAAGCTTGTCTGGCATCATATACCATCCAAACAAGATTTTGAATTGTATTTCCATTGGAGATGATACCATCACACTTTCAACCTACTTACAGATACAGGCCCAAGTCTTATCTGCCAGATCCATCTGCGATTCCCGCTCCTGTTTCTCTGTATATTTATGGTCATGTGCTCCCTCTGCATTCCTCAGAGCGCAATAAATCCTGCCTGCCAACCCCTTCGTCACCTCTGCCTCAAAACAGATTGCTTCAAGGTCAAGCAGTTCCCTTGTAATGTACAGTTTAACCTGATTTGTGGAGGCAAAGCTTTGAAATTTTTAAAATAAGGCTAAGGTAAAGTAAAGCTTGCAAATGAAACTCTGACGGTAAGCTGGAGTGTTTCCCTCTCCAAAGAGTTCGAGCAGAGGGCACTGTGCCATCTGAAGCCATAAGAGCTGAAATTATGTTATTTATTACACAGAAGATGTGCATCAAGTAGGAAAAAAAAACAAATGCTGACAACAGAAAGTGATCAAAATCCCATCCACGAGCAGGAGAGAGACTGAGGGAAAAATTCTCTCCCAGTCTGTCTGGAAATTCACACCAGTGAATCCTAGGATTACAGCACTTTTCAAAGCTTTCTTTGAAAAAACTAAAAGGAGAAATTTGGAGTAGAAACCTTAGAATTAGCTACACAAGTAATTTCAGGGTTTAAAAATGTTCTGTAATAGTTTGTCAGTTTTCAGCTGGTTCTGGCTGCCATGTAAGTGGTGCACCACTGCTGAGAGGTTGGCAATTTTTTTGAGACAGTAGCTGTGGAGATCTGAGACCAAATATTAATATGAGGGTTTAAGATGTGGAGGTAAAAGACAAATGTGATCACGTAGGTAGCTTGTGCACATTGACCTTCTGAACTTCATTGCCAAGGGTGGATGCTTTATGCTTAAAATAACAGTGTGGTAAACATGCTGAAGTGTGGTAGCCCCTGTGGTAGAGAACTGCTACAAAGTAATCCTGCAGCATTGGTCAGTAAGATTTCAATGGTATTTTGGATTTTAAAAACAGTATATGATTAAAATTGTTATGAAATCTAAATAGCCAAAACCTTTCGGCCTGACCTCCTAACGCCTTCAGAATAGCTTAAAAATATGCCTTCATTTAAAAAAAAAATAAAAAAAAAATCTGCTTACACTCCTTATGAACCCTAAAAGAGTCCAATTTTCAGCTTTCTTCTGTACAATGAAAACCTTTGTTTTTTAATAGAAGCTGTAATTTTCATGTACTCACCTGACTCCAGGAGTCAATCTTTAAAAAACAAATAAATTTCCAAAGATCATGAGAAAGGGCATAAGAGCACATCAGGAATAAGCAGAAAAGACTCCTTTAAAGGCTTAGATTCCAGTAAGTTCCACTCAGCATTGGCTAAATGGATTAAAAGCTGTCAGTCAAGTAAAAATCTAGTAACAGATGCCCATACTGTATATACATATTTGTTATTTTAATGAATAGTTCCAATGATAAATAACAGATTACCCTATTTATAGAAAACTGATCTTACAAGAATATCAGATTTTGCTATTACACCCCCTCATGCATACCAGTTTTCTATATGGAAATTTGATAATGACAAGAAATGTCGCTTTTAGAGATTTGGGAATAACAAAAAGACATGGACTTTTTGTGTTGTTGTTGCCAAAAAACAAACAAACAAAAAAAAACCCTACCTATTTGATTTTCCTTTTAATTAATATGGAACATAAGGATATTTCTTTAACAAGAAGCAGAATTTAAAGTCTAAGGAGAGACCATGAGAAGAAAAAAAAAAAATAAATAAAAACAAAACACATGTGAAGATTGCACTAAACTCTTTTCTTTGCTGCTTTTATTTCTTCCTTAAAAACTAAAGGCATTTGAAACTTTGCAGAAGTAAAAAAAAGACAAATGAAATATCCTGGTAATTTTCAAATTTTCAGGTTTGCTACCCTTCCTCACACGTTTCACAAAATGTATCTCAGTATTTACCAATATGATAAAAAAGCACCTAAAACTAACATTGCACTGTGTTAGGAAAACTGCCCAGAAGAGCTAGTATCAAAATATCATGTAAAATTCATGTGCTAAGAAAAATTCCATTCAAACTGAGTCACAGAGCCTCATGCTGTATTTGTAAAATTCTCAAACATGATATGAGAGCATTA
Organism: Parus major; assembly: GCF_001522545.3. Lineage (NCBI taxonomy): Eukaryota > Metazoa > Chordata > Aves > Passeriformes > Paridae > Parus > Parus major. The sequence goes on along the minus strand of NC_031770.1, from coordinate 53,729,228 downwards.
TTGCCTTCAGGCTTGTTATTTCATCCCCTGGACACACAGACAAGCATATCATCCTTTCATAGGATTGATCAGCAAATATCCTCCAGAGCAGTTAGATAAGAAGGCATTCCCTTCTGCTAGCTGTAGGTTTTTGCTGTGTTGCATTTATTACTGTGGTGTGAAAATCTCCCACTGAGTGCAATACCTTTAAACACTTCTCTGGGTTTTTTTGTTGTTGTGAGGCATTTTGCCAAGTGGTGTGTTGTGTTATTTACCTTGGAAAAGAATTGTTGCAGCATAATTTATTTTGGTCTGGGCAGAAATTAGCTATGGAAGAAGTTCTGAGACCTGTTTTCTCATTACCAGCAGGTCTTCCATCTGCTTAATTAGAAGTGCAAATATTTGGAAATCTGAAATCCTTCAGCAATGTCTCAGATAGCATTTCTTTGTTGCAAGATCTGAAAAGTGATCACTGATAATTGTTGATTGTGCTCTGTGTGACTGTAATTATATGGCATTGATCTGATGTTCAGACACCACAGTGATGAGCTTAACACAAGAACCTAAATAGACTAGATACAATTAGACCAATAATCACTGAGAAGAGGTAGTTTAAAAGGGCAGAGGGAAATCACAAACAAATGTGGATGACTGAAAAGAAAAAAAAAAAATTAAAAAAAACCACAACAAAACCACAAAAAACTTGCTGAATATTTTATCCAGAAAAGCCTGTTCAGTCATTTAAGCTGCTCATCGGATACCAGTTACCTCTTTTTGGGATAAAAAAAAAACACAAAACAAAACAAAAAACCCAATTATTTAATGCTTGCCTGCCTGGAAAAATAAAGAGACTGCAGCAAACCTTCTCTGAACTAGGCAAACATCAGGCTGTCTGCAGACATGGGCAGCTGGCCAGACACCTCAAGGATTGTCCCTAAATACCAAGGGACTATCAGATCAGCCGGGTAGGGAGGTGAGAAAGCAGGAGACAAATGTGAGAAGGGAGAATTCATTTCCACAAGAATGTCTGCTTGGCACTGTATAAAGTAGTTTCACATTAGCATTTAGCACACCAGCCACACAGCTGTAAAAGGGTAGAAACCTGAGAAGGAAATGAGATAAAAGGGGAATATTGCTTCTTAAGTGGGCTGTGAACTTTCTGGCTCTAATTGATCTCTTACCATCCCACGCAAAGGAAAGCAAGTGGCACGTTCTGCAGATGGATCATTACTAGCTCATACACAGGAAAACCTTTCTACCCCTCCCAACAACTGCTGAAAATAGGGTTCACTCACAGGCCAGCACGGGTACACCTATTCTTGATTTTTAGGGAAAGGGGAGACACCGGTGCTGATGGCATGGTGACAAAATAGCCACCTGGCATGTGGGCTAGCCACATGGCTAATGCCCCCGCATCTTCCCCTCATATTGTACCATAAGGGAAGGAACAACTTTAACTCAGCTGATGAGGAGCAAAATCTTTTTTATTCAAATGCTTTCTCCAGAATCATCAGATCAGTGTATTCAAAACCCCCACATCCAATGCGAACCAGCATGGTTTCCTCAAGAGTTCCAGAACCCTCCCCAAATAATTATTCACGGTCAGGGTAAAGGGATGCATGAAGGAGACCGGAGCTGAACAAGAATGATGTGGCTGTGGCTGCAGAGGCTGAGAGAAGGACTTTAAGAAGGCATAGGCTGGGGAAAGGGAGGTTACACTTCTGTCAGAGCAGATGAAATGGCTGGAAAAGTAAACAACCTTTCAGGCAGGAGGCTCTTTGCATCACTCTTGTGAAATGTTAAAGGAGTATTTTACCCCTGTGCTGGCAAAGTGTTAAGAAACAAAATGGCCAGGAATTTGGACTTGGTGCCAGAAATGCTGATTTAGCTACCTTCTGAGAAGCTGTCCCACTAGAGAAGGATCCAAACCTTCATGGAGCTGTGTGGAGGCAGATGGAGGCCAGGGAAGGCAGCATCGCTCCAGTCAGCTCACAAAAACGTGTTCTGTGGAGCTTTTCTGTCAAATCAAAAGTATACCCACTTTCTACAATTTAAATTCACAAACAACTTAAAAGAATTGTTCAGTAAATAATTTCACATAACAAGTGAATCTGAGAAAACAGCAATCTGTTTTAGAATAATTTGTGAAGAGTTAAGAGAAAAAATTTGCTGAATAAATTATCCATTATAAATTATTCTCCCACCTGTGATTTCAACCATCCTGCTTCAGTTTCTGCTGTTACTTTCTCCCTGTTCTAAAGCACAGGGAATATTCAACTTTCATGTGCTCGGCAGTAGGCAAGAATACAAAATTGTATAAATAATACAAACTCTGCTCATATTTTGTTCAGTACTCAGTGGCTTTTACTTCCCCTTCCAACGTTTTGCTATTTTTATTTTTTATTTTTTTTGGCAGGTTGAAACTCACGACCTCTATTTCAGCACATATGTTATAAAGCAAGGAAAAGAGTATAATGAAGAGTAAGAATTAAGAGATCCTAATACTGACAACACGCAGCACTTTTCATTTGTAGATTTTCAGTGATTTGCAAAGGCAGATGCATTTTATTATGCCCAGCTTCACAGATGGAGAATCTAAGGCACCGCACATATGTATATAACAAAATCTTCCACTCACTTCAAATCCAGCTCATTTTTGCCCAGGGAGGTTAATGGTGTGAGAAAGGTGACAGCTCTGCCGCCGTGCAGAGCTCAGGGCAGAGGCAGCCAGGGTAGCTCTGAACAGGCAGCACCAGAGCCATGTCAACCTGCTGCTGCACCTGTGCTTGTTAGAAGCACCACTAATTAGCTTGACACAGCAACATGCTGCCATGCCTATATTGCTTCCAGGACCCAATTAGTATCTCTGCGAGGTACAGCACTAGACGATGTAGACACGCAGCCTGTTCAGAGCTGCTCTGATACCGCCAGCCAGGATCAGCATTCGTGGCCAGACGTGCCCAAGGTTGGCCATCAGTAAGGCCATGTAGATCCTAAGCCTCCCAACATTTGCCTTTGAGTTCAACTCACTGGATTATGAAGTTTTCTCCACCTCCAAGGCAGGATACATCATACAGAAATGTACTCCTTTACTTATTTTTTTTTTACCTCAAACAATAATCATAATCTCTGCAAATATACCCCACAAGGCAATGTGTTTGCTGTGGATGGGTTTACACACCTCACTTCAGTCACTTAATTTATCCCAAGTGTACCTTAGTAATCTGCAGTGAGCTGATATGGAGACATGTCAGCTGAACCCAGCAAGCATAAAATCCCCTTTTCCTGCCACATTTTCATTGTGCAGTGAAACAACAGGTTTCCATGGCTGTTTGGAAAAGGATTCTGTGAGATGTACCTGGGTGAATCATACTCTCTGATAAGAAACCTTACATCAGCGTTACCTGATGAGACAGGTTTGGGATGAGGCCATGGATGTTCACTGATTATGAACTGCTCTTGGGATTTTATTGATGGGGACTGCCTACCCTCACTTCTTGCTTTCTGTGTGATGTCCCTGTAACAAATACTCTCATGACCAGTACTGATTCCAGCTTTTACAAGAGCACAGACTGCAGTCACTCTGACTTCTTCAGGAGTAAAGTCAGCAATTCTCCAGCTTGTGGATACCTAAAGCTGGGTTTGTTTCAGGGCAGACAACCCACACAGACTCCATGGACCGCTAAGGCCATGTTCTAGAAGTGAAAATTGCCAAGGCAGACTCATAGAAATCCATTTGTTCTAACTATCCAGACAAATGTGAGGGCCAGCTTTTGATTCCCCAGGCTGCTGGTCTTTACTACAGTCTAGAAGAGACTTGGGACAACCCAAGGTTCACACCAGAGAGAGACAGCTGGGGGCTGTGTTGCATCCCAAATGGCAGTGGGGATTTCAGCTTCATTCTCCTCTATGGTCTGCTTTCCACTTCAGCTGGGAAATTCCATGGAGGAGAGGCCCTGTGTTACCCATGTGAGGGAGGTCTCATGCAAAATCAGCTCTTGAGCTGCTCAAGAACTGTGGTTTTCACTTCTCTCTCTTCATTACCTCTCCATTTAGACTTCTGTGTTGCTGTTGTCTAAGGAGCTATATATGAAACATTAAATAAAAAATCTTAGAATCATAGAATGGCTTGGGTTGGAAGGGACATTAACAATCATTTTGTTCCCAGATGTGGGCAAGGACACCTTCTACTAGAGCTCCATCCAACCTGGCCTTGAATACTTCCAGAGATGGGGCATCCACAGCTTCTCCAGGCAGCTTGTGCCAGTGCCTCAACACCCTCACAGTAAAGAACTGTTTCCTAATACCTAATTGGTATGTTTTCTTCTCTTTAAATTGTCTTTATGTGAACAAAACAAAGAGGACTTAAACGAGACCCCAGTACTCAGTGTCCTAGTCTTGCCAATGTTCATATGCAAAGCAGTGGGGGAATGCACACATGGAAATAAGCACATCTGCAATATCAGCCAGACTGGGCCACTCCAAGACTGAGATACATCTCCATTTTCTCACGACAAGTATGGAATTTTATATGTCATTTCTGATAGAACTGTAAAGGTGAAATAAAATTTCAAGTAATTAGATTAAAAATGCACTTCTCTATCATTTTCAGGCTAAAAATTACAAGTGAACTCACACTAATATTGTGTTGTCAATTTGGCTTCTTAACATGTGTTTTTACTATTTACAAAAGCCTTTTCTCTTCACCTTTTAGAAATCTTCTCTTGATTCCATTTCCTTTTCTAATTACAATCCCATTTCCTTAGTAAGTCCTTGAAAAAGCTTCCCCCATGCCTCTAATCATCTCTCCAGTTATAATCTTCAAAATTATGTTCCATTCAGTTTTCAATTTGGTGGTGTCCAAAGACAGATCTCCATGTGGTTAACAACCTTTTATTTGCTGCCAGTTACTTACGACTGAGGTTTTTGCTTCTTCTCTTTTGGGGCTTTGCTGATGCGCTTGTGCTGTCTAAAACATCCTTCTTCAGTATACTTTTGTTAGGCAGGTGTTTGCTTTATTGCAGACTCCTGGGTTTTCATTTTTTCTGGGTGCAAATTTATCCTGCACAGAATCCTATAATCCCGCCTTTTCTCTTTACTTCCTTCATATTTCTTCAAGGCAGAAAGAGTATTTTATTTTAGGCTAGACGCAACTAAAAGAAAATCCTTTTCAAGTCTGAAACTTCTGCTGAAAATTAGGGTAGCAACACTAAAATTAACTAAATTGCACTGGCTTAATCTGCAAAAGTCTCTGGTCCTGTTAATATTATATGGAGGCACTCATCCTGCTGCATTTAAAAGGAGAGTTCCTGTCCAGTCACCCCTGAGATGCCATGGGATTGATGCCAGGGCTATTCTCTGAGCAGTTCTCGTAGCTGGATTTTGTTCAATCCTATGAATAGAACCAGAAACCTCTGGCAGATCTCTACATCCCCCGTGGTGGCAGGGTACCAACCAGGTAGGTGTGACACAAAACACATTGTGACTAGTGAGTCCTACAAAACTTGCCTGTAGCTTCAGAGAGAAATGTTGATCCACGATTGAAATAGGAAGGGGCAGAGTTTTTTGGCAAATATCTAGGAACAGAATTTCTCCCTTTCTCCCACCTCATCAAATTGCGATTTTAAGAACCATTTCTTTGCCCAGACAGTTTATAAGTATGTTATGTCCGTTTCAGATAAATAAATAAATAAATAAATAAATAAATAAATAAATAAATAAATAAATAAAAAGAGGACAGAAAATTAACTGTCTCCTTTCTCCAGACACTTTAAAACAAAATTCAAAGATTACTTTTTTCACTCACCACCCCCAGGAGGATAGGCATTGCTGCGCTATCTTCCTGGGAGTCGAAGAGCAGGGTGCAGACACTCCCTAAATGCCTCAGACCATAACATTTGTGGGGCAGTTCAAGTCCTTGGCTGCTGGCCATGAAGTCAGAGCTCTGTCCAATTCCATCCTGTCGCAGGTGGATGCTAACCTGCTTGGGTTCAGGGCAGAATAGACGTGCCTGCTGTTGTCATGTAACACTCATGCTTACACAGTGCCTAAAGCCCCGTCGGCAATATGCAGATGATCTTGTCCCAGGGGACAAAAGGCACTATCAAACATTTGCTATTTTATATGTATAAATACACTTGACAACTTTAGAACTGTGTGAGCAAGTAAGTGTCTGAAGTAGAGGGCAAATTCATAGCAATTTTCTCTCCTTGAGTATCTTCCCGTGGGAGGGAACTTTTTGAGAGGCTGTGTTCATTTTCCTGTGACTACAGAGAACAATAGAAACCACAATGATCTTTACAGGGCCCCCGCCTCCTTCGAGGTGTTAGTTAGCATGCAGAGAGCTGCTCTGTGGACAGGAGAAAGACATACATAAAGAGTCCAAGGAAGGCTGCTGCTTTGCTCTTCCAAAATTACTGTTTAGAGCAAGATACAGCACAGTAGGCATGTAGATGCCAAATACAGTCCTTTCATGTATTTCTTAGCAGCAAGGACACAGAGGTGTTTCTGCTCCCCTCCATCACTGGATTATGATTCCTAAAATTTCAAGTGAGGACTGGAATATGTCCATCTTGAAATGTAGAAAAAAGTTGCAAAGTTTGATTGACACATTCAGAAGAAAAGGGAATGGAGGTATGCGTTGCCACCTTCTCTTTGTTTTGTGGTATCTTTGTGTTTTAACTGGACACAAATGAAGAGATATGGAAACATTTTATGGCTACTTTATTTGTCACAGTGAGAGTTTCTTTTCAGCGATCCCAGCATTGGAGAAAGAAATATTAGTATTTTTTTGGTGTGAAGAACAGATGTGTTCACTTCCTTCTCTTGGAAAAAGGCATGAAATCTATCCCATTGTGATGAGGAGGTCCACTTTGGTCAAAGCAGCATGACTGCAAGCACTGAGGGTTAATCCAGCATCTCATGTAGGTTAAATTATTTTTAAAGGGTAGGGGGTCATTAAAACACATGAATAAACTTAAAACTGTAGCAGAAAGAAATGGAAAATAACTCATCCCTTGCAAAACAGCCTTGAAATTTTCCCACCATTGTTTGTAGGTGCTACCAGAAATTACCACATTGGGTGTCCTACTTCCATTTAATTATGCAAACCAGAAGAGTAATACAGGTAAAACAAAATAAATAGGTACACAGACAGATATCTATATATGTAGATGCACACACACACACACTAAATAGCTCATACACAAAGATCTGTGCACAACAGACTAGGATTTTTGTTGAGTTACTGAATGCTACCCAGCACTGCTGTGTCATCTCCATAGGAAAAGTTTACTTAGCTCCAACAAGCACCACATAATAAATTCACTTATTTTTCTTTTCTCTGATTAGAAATTACAAATTGCACTCCAAGATGCAAATCAACTTTAAGAAAAAAAAAAGTGCAATACCTATATGAAAAGCTGTGGCTACTCTTATTTGTTGTAATTTCAAGAAAAAGCAATGCTGCTAAAAATTCTTCTTCTGTCTGTTTGCCATGGTATAGAGTGCTTTTCTATATTATCAATCAGGAATTAGTCAGGAAAGTGCCTTCTTTTTCTTCCTAGATCTCTGTAAATCAGAAGCAATGCCAGTAAAATTGGGAGGTTAAAACCTGCCTGACAAAAGAGCAAAATCCATTGATGTGAAGGCAAAACACCAATGACTGCAGACGTTTCATGGCTAAAAGAGACAGTCACAGACACTGGGAAAATTCTGTGTTTTTTTCCACCCACAAAATGCAGACACTTTCCTTTCTGGGTTTATTTTCCCCCACTATTTTACCTAAGCTGTCACTTCTGTTAAACTGTTCATTGTGAAAGTTAAGCTGTCTCTAGAGATGCATCCAGACTGCTGCCTTCTACAAGTTTTCCAAAGATAAAAAGAAAGCTATGGGTACAGATTACTAATGCCTTCCAACCTCACAACAGTTGCTCCAAAACACAAAGGGCCTCCTGACTTGCTTTTAGTCATGTCCTTGCTACTTCTCAAGGACCTGGAACATTGCTGGATTTAAGCCCAGCACAGATTAAGAGTAAAATACCTACAAATTCCCTCAAAATTTTCCCCAAAACTACCCTTTCTTGAAATATGTTTTGAGCTCTTTGTTCTACCCACCCCCTTCTCTCAGAAGATGGAGTGCATTTCTGTAAATCTACTCACTCCAGATTTCCTGATCACATATCAGCTGAAGCCCAGGGCAGCTTTTTCATCTTCTACCACCAAGAAGGTCACTGTGGTTTTGATACCACTCTGCCCAGTGTAAACCTGAAAAACATATTATTAAAATTAGTTTTTCCTACTATTAATAAACTCATAGCAAATTAACTCTCAAATTTATAGCAGTACATGCATAGCCATTCTGTCAGAGCTTATAATATGATTAGGCTTTTCTAAGACTATTAAAATGGGTTTGGGCCTGCATCTTTCACTTTCACTCTCAAGTTTATAGGCAGGTAAAAACCTCCATTCTTAATCAAAGAATTTTATACTCCAAACTCATCAAAGATAAGTTATTTTCTTTTTTTTTTTTCTCATTTCCAAAGGAATAAAAAACAAAAACAAAACCAAAAAACCAAAACCAAAACAAAAAAAAACACAAAAAAACCCCAATAACAACAAAAACCCACTACTTAGAGTACAACACATACATCCACAGTTAACAATCATTATCTGACCTGATATTTTCTGATACTTCTTTGAGATATTCCACGGGTTTTTTTTACTCCCTATGTTTCTGTTTTGTCCAGTCCAATGATTTTGTCTGGCCCATGGGCTCCTTTTTACTTGTTTTTAAGATTTGGTGTCTATCTCTTCCCACCAAGGGAAGAAAGAGAAGTGCCTGCCTCTTCTCTGTCCAACAGATCAGTGCTTGCTCATCAGGGAGAAGAGCAAATACTCATAAAAGCAGTCTTTTGTGACACTACATGTATTACCTTTAAATTCAAATTGGTTTGCCAAGATTCTGTTCCTGCCATTCATTAATACAGGATGTTATTTGTTCACAGCAGTTAGACATCCCTCACTTTACCATCATTAACTACACCACTAAGACTGGATAATCTTAATCTAGGTTTGCTGCTGAACATGTTTCAGTGTCCACAGTACTGCTCTGCAATTAAATAATTATTGAATGGGGTATGAGTTGAACTCAGCAGATTGTGTAAGAGGTCTTCCCTCACTACCATCAGACTGTGGATAACCTGAATAAGAAGTAATGTATCTAAAACTCTGTTAAAAAGTATTTAAATTCCTAATAATTGCATTGTGGCTCATTATCTGACATAGCCATGGGGTGTGTGCTATGGCAGACAAATACCAGCTTTGTATGTGAGATCACACCTTCAACAGATGACTTCTGCAGCAATGTTATTTCTGGATACCAGGAATAATGATCTGAAAAGAATGTGATTTTTTTTTTACAGCAAACATAAATAAATCTTTTTCAGCTGTGGAGTATGAATCTTAACTTTGGAGAATTACCATCATTGCTGGTTCTTTTTAATTTACCAATGTTTCTGGTATTTTTGGATATTGGCACATTTCACCAACACTGACCCATAGTTAATATCATAAATGCAATATAAAACACTTCTCATTTTCTGCATACACTGGTATCATGCATATAATCAGCAATGTACTAATGCTTAGAAAATATACTTCATATTCTATAGAATCATCTTTCTAAATTATTTAAGGACCAGTAAATGGTGTCCAGTTAGTGAGACTGATAGCTTGCATTACCTTCTAAAATGTTTGGTCTAGTATTTTGGCTTTCTGCAGTGACAGGTCTCCACAGTGACTTTCTGTTTCAAAAGAAAAACAATTCCAAACAATTTTTTCATGCACATAAGACTCTGTTTCTGTACAAGTTCAGTTCTGTTGAAAGCTCTGGACGGAATGCTTGCTCTATGTATGACTGCTCTATATATTTGAGTTGTAAATCATATCTTATTTGCAATCCAGGAGATCTGCCTGCAAAACCCTTTTCAGCGATTGTCAGCAATGCCTTGTGATCAGTTCCTGCTAGCACTGGTACTCCATATTAAAAAAATGGAGCTTTTTTGCATGCATAAACTACAAGGCAGAGCCTCCAATTCTTTTTGTGCATGCTGACATGCTGTTCCAGTTAGGTATCCAGAAGCATATGCCATGGGTCTCCAGTGATCACCATTCCTTGTTAAAAGTGTTGCCCCAAGGCCTTGCTTAGAAGCATCAACCGCCAGCTTTGTTTGGTGCTTATTATCATACACTCCGAGGACAGGTTCCTTCTTTATCAACTGTTTGAGATTCAGGAAGTCCCTGTTGTGATTACCAGTCCATGCCCATTATGCATTTTTGCACACTAAAGACCTTCAGACAGCAGTTTAAATGGTTTAAAGCTGTTTGAATATAAAGTCCCCCCAAAAATTTGCCTTTTCTTTAAGTTTCTGTATGTCTTTTTATGTATGTATAAGGATATATTAGTAATCAGACCTATTTGCATCCTCTTCCAAGCTTTTTTTCCCCCCTCCTACATTTTCCTAGATTGGTTATTTCTTTAACCTTGAACTCATATTTTTGTCTTCTGCATTTCAACCTCCTAATTTGAATCCATTCCAGGAGCTTACCAGAGCCTCTGATTGCAACATTTCTCTATTATTTTTCTCCTCCAGTTTCATGTCATTTATTATGTATTTGTGGGAAATATTAGAGTTTTTAAAAAGCATTTTCCTAATAATGTGGTAAACTGAGGCCTTCTAAATGGTGCATTAAAATTGCACATATGTGAGCTTGTGGGTTTTTTTAGTTTGGTGTTTTTTGTTTTTTGTTTTTTTGAGGACCCTGTCAGAAAAGAGCTGAAACATCCAGTTGTCCCCAGAAACAATTTCCCCACTAGGGATTTGTTTCCCCATTTTACATGCTTTTTAGCTCAGACTACCAGCCACAGGGAAGCACTCATTTTTCTTTTCCATAATTATTGTGGAATAAATTAATTTTGGAAGCTCTGTTAGTTTTTGTCTAACTTGGCCAGAATGACTCTTCCAAGTTTTCATTTCAGCTCCAGAGAGAGATTTCTAGGAATATCTATGACAGGACAACTGATTCAGTTGTTCTTACATTATGTTTTTGTTGGCTTCCTTTGGCAATATTTAAAACATCTGGAAAACAATCTGCCTACTTATGAGCTGCTGTCCTTCCAAGAAATGTACTCCCTGAACCATCAGTAGGTCAGAGATGTTTGCAGCATGAGAGCTGGTGCTCCACTTGTGACAGCAGTTATACAGTGTGTCTGCTAAAGTTGCTGCTTACAAGAAGCTCACAGTGAAAAAGCACAATTTTCTCTTCCACGGAATAGAAGTTACATTTGTGAACTTAACTAATTTTTTTTTTTCAGTTTCTGTTTCCTTTCACATAATTTGCAATTATTTGTATTATTTTTCCCAAACTCACCATTAAAATTTTGTAGAGTATTTTTCCTTTTTTATTTTTCTCCACATGTTGCTAATCTCTCAGAAGCCTCATGTTTCCTAGGGTTTAAACTTCTTAAGCAGGTTGCTATTCCTAAATCAGCTGTGGGTTTTTAAAGAGATCTCCTCTTTCCTGCTTTGCTGTATTGAACATATTGCAACCTTTGGTCACCTATCTCTTCCACCTGCTAGCATGAATTAAATATATATCTTTTTATGATGATTTAATTTTTGAGAGATTAAGCTGGTTTGGAGTTCTTAGTTCCACATTAGCCTTTTGTTACCTTTTCTCCTCCTCTTTCTTCTCCTTCTTCTTCTCGTTCTCCTTCTTCTCCTTCTCCTTCTCCTTCTCCTCTTTCTCCTTCCATATTTTGTTCCAAATTGAGATGATGATTAATAAAGGACTCTGTACAAGAACTTCAAAAATACAAGCTATTCATGTGGTAGGTGAGCAATCATTATACACAAAGGCTCGAAAATAAAAAAGAAAGAGCTCTGCATCTTTCTTTGGCTGATAATAAATGAACAACAGATGTGGCATTTCATTCTTACATGCATATGCAACTTCAGGGTTTGCTCTTTTAACAAAATAGTTGCCTGGAGATTCTTTTGCACTGCTCTGAGTTTCTGAGAAGACACAGCTAGCTGCAGCATTTTTTATCTTCTGCTTATGAGTTTGTATCTTGTGTGTTGTCTCCTTTTCGTGCTGGTGGTACAGAGGAGTCTCTGTTCCAGAGAGGAACAGGCAAAAAGGTTTCTCTCCCTTACTCCAAGCTGATATACATGTACATATTAACCTAATGAAAAATAATTTTAATATTGAAATTTTTAATGAAGCTTTTAACTTAAATATAACTCCTGAAGATGAAAGAGAAGTTTTTGTTGAGTCAAAGAACATCATTATTAATAAATGGTGCTCTTTTTCAGGGTAACGACCTTTTTTGATTGCCCCTCTATGGTAAAGCATAACCTTATTGATTTGAATTTGTAAAACCCCTCTGTAACTACCATGACTCATGGGAGACCATGAAATCATTCTGTGACCTTCTAAGTCTCTCAGAAGTACGAGGAACAATAATTTCAAAATAGATAGTGCAATAATTCTAAACTACCAATTTGCAATATTTGGAATGAAAGACTGTGGGCGAAAATGGAGATACAAAAGGCTTTGGATGCTGGTAAACTACACAACAAATGTGCCAATTTATGTTGCTGAATGGTGAATTATTCTTCAACCTGTGCCTGTCATTTTCTTCTGGTCTTCGTTCCATCCCTCTTGTCTATGTGCTGCAGGTGGCTTTTATTTTTCATCTGAAATAAATGCTACTGGGCAGTAAACAATCAACTGTAAGTTTGTATATTTTCTTTTTTATTTTGAAACTTCAGCTAGTCAAAAATGTTGGTTGAAAAATAAATTTCTCTAAAGAATGAGGTTTTGTCAGCAAAACCTTTTATTTTGTGAGAAAATACAACTTACTCTATTTTTCTTTTCATTTTTCAGTGGCAAGGTCTACAAGGAAAGTAAGTTTCAATTTACATTTATTGGTTTTCATCAACTTTAAATTCAAACCATGCTTGTTTACTTTCAAATTTAATGCAAAAATATTTTGAGCAAAATTTCTCAACCAAATTTATCTAAAAAGTAAGAGGTGTTGTGAGAACAGCAGTGGCACAGCAGGTTTAGCTCTGCTCAAGCTCTGCTGTCATTGAATGGTTGCTTCAGCTCCAGCTCCATTGGAGGGTGAATTCAACCCATGAGAACCCATTAGTTAGTTTTCCTTCTTTCTCCAATTTTACCAGGACCCATAAGCCCAGCCAATCTTACAGTATTTGATTTTTCAACTGTCTTAAAGCAGTGGGAAGGTTCTTCTTTTGCTGGACAGACATTTACAGTCTCCATTTGGCCATGTTCTGCTCCTCTACCCTGAAGAGGCACAGCTCTCGTTCATGCTAATGTGAGGCACTCTTCAATGCTAATTAAAGACAGCATTACCCAGTGTCTATATTTGACAGTACCAATCACATCCATCATGTACAGGTCTGACAGAGCTATCAGTATAAGGAATCAGACATCTCTTTAGTATACCTTTTACATCTTTTTTAGTGAAAAAAGGTTCTCTTCGCTGACAGCTCACAGGTCTTATGGCACGCTCACCAAGATCTCTGAAGAGGAGTCATCTCTTTAATTGCAACTTTTAGAACTCACTGCTGTGGTTGTTAGTTAGCATGTTTTATTTCTAACTATACTTTAGAAATTAAACTGCAATGCAATGAAGTCATTGCTTTATTTGTTCTAGTACTTGCCAGTCTTTTAAACAACTTCTATTATTTGGCACAGACTATAACAGTTATTGGCTAGATATATTTGTGCCAATGTCAAGTTTCAGCCATTCACCGAGAAAACATGATTCAGACTGAGAAAACAAGGCTCTCTTTGGTGTCCTTATGAATTAGTTTATTTTATAATTTTTCCATGAGTTTTTGCCATATAGAAACACATGGTTTGGCCATTTCAGCACAAAAATATCAAAAAGATTGATCAGGAGGAAAAACGCAAACTCTTGGACACTCCAGGCATAGAGCACTGAGTTCTCCATGACTTCATCAGGATTAGGATGCTGGCAAAACACCAGCATGACACAAAAAATACCAATGAGAGAAAGAAATTATGCTCCTATGCAGCCCAAAGTCTTAGGCAGTCCAGGAGCTTAAACCCTCAAGCCATTTGGCTGCCTATCTACCCACCTTTCTGTGAGAAACATGAAAAGGCATGTATCATTGCAGCCAAAATTGACCAAAAAGGCAGCATCGAACACATATTAAAATCTCACAACTTTGGGAAATCACAAAGTTTGGGGAAGAAGAAAGATCTTTTCCATCCTTCTGCTGTAAAGCATAGGCAGAGCTCCCCCTTTATTTGTCTTGCTTGGCAACCAGGTTTTTTGGTAGCACCCTGCAGGCAACCCCTTCATACTGCTGCAGCCTGGCTACTGGAGCTGTCAAATCCTGCACAGTCCCAAGGGGTGGAAGTAAATATGGGATAGAAATGCAGATACTGTAAAGACTGGATAGGAGAGATTGCTTAAGACCATGGGAGGGAAGCAATGAGAAAAAGGACATTTAGAAGATGCCAGGAGGACCTAAAGCACTGATTGCAGTAACAGTGGCAGAATGGGCATGGGAAGGACAGCCAGGGCTGTTGAAAAGAGAGTGAGCATGAGTTGTTGAGAACAAATCCACAAGGACCCTCATCTTGATTAGCACCACAGTCATGGAACCACTTGTTTTAATTTGATAAGGAAAGGAGGTAAGATAGGCAGCTATGTGCTCTGAAAGAATGACTCAGGGAGAGTTCCCATATAAGCAAATGTTCAGAGGAGTACAGTAGTTTCATTCAGCCTCAGTCAAAGGGAAAATGTAAGTCTGCCCCTGCTGGAACCAAGAGCATTTGGACTCTAAATGTCCTCTTCCCTGCTACTGACAGACATTCAAACTCAAAAGCAAGAATCTCTGAAGGATGCAGAAAACCATTCCTGCCAAGGAAAGACAATAAGTTGGCCAGAGGTCAAATATAAATACAAGAAAACTCTGGAGCTTCAGCTTCCTTCAAATCCATGTCATACCAGTGCTCTCTGAAGTACTGGTACCCAGTACCTATGAGATGGCTTTTCATGAGGATTTGACTTTGTGAATGAAAGGAACACATTATGTAAGAATAAAAATTACTTTCAAAAATCTGTACTTCCATGATGATCATTTCCATTTTCTTCCAATCCCAGGGCAAAGGCCCACCTGGTTCCCAGGAAAATTAGGTGATACAGCGCACCAAGAAACATTTCCCCTATGCAGCAGGCTGACACAACCAATAAGACAACCAATAAACTACTGCCAGAACTGAGTTTAGAGCTCAAGGATGCCACATTGGACTGACAACTCTGATTCACCTGCTACTGCACTGTAGCTTCTGCCTTCAGCCATCTGCCCTGCCTCTGTCTTCAATGTTTCTGTTGCCAGTGCATAGGTGGCTCCTGTGCTGACAAAGCAGTATCTGGGGTGGAGCAGCACAGCTGGCATCTGTTTTGTTTTCTCTCTAAACACCGTGTTCTATTGTGCAGGAGTTCAGCTGATGCTGCTGGAGCAGCTGAGCCACCCCTGCAAGAGGAATGGGACAGACATGCAGAAACGAAAACAGGTATGGTGTCCTGGGATGAATGATTTCACACATCTATTTTAAATAAAACTGTCATAACTTTCATGCCATGTGATCAATTTGTCCTCCATTTATATCTCCAAATTTTCTCTCCAATACAGAGGCCTGAATTACCACTAAGCAGTAGTTGCTTTAACATTGTTTTCCACTGGTTTTGTAAAATGGAAGTATCACAGCTCAGCATAGCAGGATATCTGCAGGCAAAGTCCATCATAGTTATTTACACTGAAACTTCCTAGGGACCTGTAGAAAAAGGCATATCTTAAAGACTCAGTAAAGATGTTTCCTTCCATCTTGACTCATCAGCTGACATATTCCATATGCTCTGTTTTTCTCACTATTGATTTAACTAACAATAGAAAATATATTTAATGAATTATGATCCTGTGACAACAGATTAGCTAGACTAGTATGTATAAAGGTCTCTCTTTAAACTTTAATTAGTTTAACAATGATGTGCCTGCTGCCAGTGTTTGCGTTTCAAGAAAACATGCGGCAGCCTATAAGCACAATGCTTTCTATTTAACATAGAAAGTGTCTCTCAGTCCAGGCTTATTTATAAAGCAATTTTCTAATAATGATCTGGATTCAGTGGAGTTCAATCAGTGATGGAGCTACCCTGGCATACATAAAATGAATATATTAAACCACCTATCAAGTACCTGACTGCACAAATAAACATAAAGAATGGGGGAAGGGAGAAGAAGAGAGGTGACTCTTGAGTTAGATCTCTTTTTCCTGAAAACACTCTCCTCTTCCCACTCCTTGCTCAAAGCTGGAGAAGGTGTCAGGCTGTGATGGAAGAACTACATGTTCTTCCAGCCTTCCCTTGAGCATCCTGTGCGTTGTATACTTTGCTGCTTCCATAGGTCTGTGTGCAAGAGGCACTGCTATTCACACAAGATCCCTGATGGTCTGTCTGACCTCTCTCTGCTTCAGGGGGTCCCCATTATCACCTCCTCTCTCACCTCACATCACACATAGTGCCCCATCCCATAACACATGCATGCTTTCCCCCACACAGCACACTCCCTCCCTTGAGGACAAGAGGAGGAGAATGCACCACTTCCCTCTACCACTCTCCATATTCTCCTTACTCACATTTCCACATGGCAACTCCCCCCGTACCCCAGACTCCACTTGACATTTGTTCTGAGATGCTTTTTTCTCTCATTTTCCTACACCACCCATCTCTGTTTCCCTGCTCACATCCTTGTGCCCTCACTCTCCCTCTTCCACCTCTGCCCCAGGAGGACACAGCCCAGACCTACCCCTAGGAAGACAGGTCACTGTTGTGAGAGTCCAGGACAAGCCAAAGCACCCTCCTTTTTTGGGCACATCCCTCTGCACAAGCAGGAGGTGCTGGGGCACTACTGCAGAACAGCTGCTCTTTCTGGTAAAGTGAGCTGTGGTGTCTCTCTCTGACATGTCTTTTATGGAGCTTTCAAACAAGCACCTCTCTCTCCTACTAATGCCTGAGAAAACTTGTGGCAAATAAATATTGCATCATTTCAGAAGCTCAGTTTTATCTATGGCCTAAAAAGAGCTTTGATGTCCCAACGAACATGGACTGGGCCTTCAATGCTTGCATTCAGTGACCTGAATCCAAGGCATTAAATATGGACTGGTTCATATGGCTGAGGAGATAGTGGTTGGAAGAGACCTCTGAGTCCAACCTCCTCTGAAAACAGGACCATTGCCAACATCACATGAAGCATCTTCAAATTTCTGCTGCTAATTCAAAGCGAAAGGTTTGAAAGATTTCTAGAAGCCAGATGTGAGGTAAGAAGGTGGCACATTATCTGTTAAAACACCAGGCTCTGTTCTCTGTCCGCTGCTGGGTTCAAGGACAGGAACATCCTTCCACATGCTTTCAGTGTCACCACAACCTTCTATGGATGTGTGGGGATCTTGGCCCCTGGAAAGAGCTGGTAGAGTACTTGAAGAAACTCATCACAGCCACTGGAAAATCAATAGAACAGTTGATGCACTTCACCTATGGTCCAGAATTGAACCATATTCATGGTTTCTGCTTGAAAGCTCATTTCCCAAAATTACCAGCATCTTTAATTCTATTCCTAAAGCTATGCGGAAACAACATAGCAGAACATGAGGCCATGAATATCACAGGGAATGGCTCCAATTTGTGTGCCACAGATCTGTTTTGTGGACATAAAATCTACAAGAAGCCCTACACACCAAGTGTGGCAGAGAGTTAAACAAAATTAAAAAGGAACTTTCTGCTTAATACGGTAGGAGGAGGAGAGGCAAATGGTTGGAAAGGTGAATGAATGGGCATACTTTAGCATTTTCAGGCCGTTTTAGGTGCACTGCATCTCACCTCACCACTTGCCCCACCACTCCAAGTAGGAGGTTTCTTCCAGGGAAGGCAGCAGGGACACTGAGAGAGAAATGGATGTGCAGACTCCTACTCTGAGGATGTTATCTAATCTAATTTTGGCGTGACTGAATCTCAGCCAAAATCACTGGATGAATTCTCTAAGCCCTGGCAACTCAAAAATGCTACAGTAGGATATTGTATAGGTGCTTAGTGGCCCCTAAAAAGCAGGAGAAAGTGTTGCTTTGTTTGGATTAGGTGGCTGAGAGTTTATATGAGGGGTGGGAGCTCAGTTTAAATGCTAATTGACTCATAAACAAGCCTGAGTTAAATAAAAGAATCAACTAGCATCAGCTGAGCTAGATCAGTTTAAAAATGCAGGCTTTTGTTAATCAGAGAGAGTTTGTATTGGGATAGGCCAGGCATTGCTCCAAAAGCAGCATCAGATTAAGCCTCCTACTCGAAAAACACTCATTAAAAAGCAACTTCCATTGAAAAAGATCCTACTTGTCGCTACCAGCCATTGTTAGGCAGTGAAGCAGTGACAGATATTTTTGAAGACTATTATGGGGAAATAAATATTTATTTAGCTGTCTAAAGTAATTAATCCCTGCTGTTTCCTTTTTATGTAAGCACATACAAGGCAAGACTGTCTTTGTACTTGAGTTTTAGGAGACAAGTCTGTGTAGAGGCTCCCATGGTTTCTGAAGGCAGTAACAAATTCCTGCCTAATACTTTCTGTGCAACTCGAGAACGCCAACCATCAAGCAGCAATAATAGACTTTTCCTATCCCCATTCAGTGGCAGCAGGAAGGAGATATACTAAGGGGAAAGAACAGAGACAAGAAAGGTGAGAAAGTAGAAACTGTGAGTGACATGCAAGGATGCAAGAAGCTGGCCCACTGCTGGCGTGGGATTTGATGAAGGAAATCGCTTTCACAGGGTATCAATTTGAGAATAAAAAAAAGGTGGGGGGGGAAATGAAGGGAGATTAAGCTGTAAAAGCACAAGAAAAAGGATCAATAACCATCTTGGATGTATTTTCTGGGAAGCTGGCATGGATTCCACAAAGATGTTTCGTAGTGAATGTGTTGGCACTCCTCCCATTGACAAGTTATACAGCCAAAGTGCAATTAGCACATTCAGAGGAACAATAATTACACAATACCAAACAGGCGGTCCATAGGCTGATCAAAGCATACAATAAAAATAGAGATATAGGCCACAGCTCAGTTCTCATACAAGAACCTCTCTGCCCCAAGAACCCCTTGAACAAGGTATGCCTGCACTGTAGCATATGAGCTAGAGATGATAACTACATATGAGCTTGATAACATGCAGATTGTTTTTGCTTTTTAAATTTTAGCAGGTAAATGTCATTGCTACACGTTTAAAATCAGAAGCAATTTTTTAAAAAGTAGCTCAAGTGCTAAGTTCCATATTTCTTTTTCCCCAGAAGTATTTTATTGCGGAGTAAAATGACAGATGCAATTAGATAATGTTGAGCAGATTATAGTTTGAGAATGTTATGCTGTGTTACATATTCACGAGTGAACAATAGCAAGGGGAAAAAGGAAGGTGGGTATCTTAGTGCCTATTTTTAAATTTGGACACAGGAATGTGTCTTTTCCGGGTAGGAAAATATTATGGGGCTCTATGAATTCAGTTGTGTTTTCTCAGCTACATGAGGAAGCTTTTATGACTCAGTTTATCTTTACAAATCACACTGGTATTGCTCGAAAAATTTCATAATTACCAGGAGCTGGATTTATGGCCACATGACTCTTGAGCTCAGAATCTCTGAGCTTGTTTTCCATTGACACAAAGGTTTTCTTGCAAGCCTATGCACTTTACTTTGTTGACCTATGTCTCAACTTACCTATCAACAGCAAATCCCTTGGACTGTGAACCAGCTACCTATCAACAAAAGTACAGTACGGGTTAGGAAAGATTACTCCATTAAACTGAGCCCTCCTGGAGATCTCCACCTTCCAGAATAAATCAACAATAGAATTCAAGAGAATCACTAGGTTGGAAGAGACCTCCAAGATCATCGAGTCCAGCCCATGCCCTAACACCACAACTAGACTATGGCACCGAGTGCCACATTCAGTCTTTTTTTAAACACATCCAGGGATGGTGACTCCACCACCTCCCTGGACAGACCATTTCAGTACTTTATTATTCTTTCCATGAAAAACTATTTCCTAATATCCAACCTGTATTTCCCTTGGTGCAGCTTGAGGCTGTGTCCTCTCATTCTGTCAGATAATGCCTGGAGAAAGAGACCAACCCTCACCTGCCGACAGCCACCTTTCAGGGAATTGTAGAGAGTGATGAGGTCACTCTGAGTCTCCTTTTCTCCAGGCTAAACACCCCCAGCTCTCTCAGCCATTCCTCACAGGGTTTGTGTTCCTGGCCCCTCACCAGCCTCGTTGTCTCCTCTGGACGCGCTCAAGGGTCTCAACGTCCTTCCCAAACTGAGGGGCCAGAACTGGACATGAAATATATAAATATATATATATATTAAATATATCATGAAATAGGGCAAGAACTGGTCCTTATTCCTGGTCTATATTTCATCTAACTTCTGTTCTTAAAAAGAAGTTATCTAAATTTGAGTCACTCTATTCTTTTATATTCAGTGGCAAAAAGAACTCAGCTTCACAGGGTGATTTGTTTTGCCTGTTTCAGACCACCTTTTAGATATGTTTCATCTAAAGGAAAAAAACATCCTCTAATTTATTTTCATTGACTATAAACAAATAGCTCAGGATAACTTTCAGATCTGAGCAGACATCATTTTAAGATACCTAAGAGAGGTGTAATAAGACTGATACTGTGGGAAGAGCACAGAGAAAACACATTATGCCTTTCCTCCTCATTTTTACTCACGCAAGAGCCAAGCACAATCAGACTCCATGCTTTATAATTATTTTAGCCAGAAGTGCAGTTTTATCCAGTTTCATCCTGCCTGTAGCCTGAAAGATCATGCAAAGATAAAGGATCCCTTCCCATTCTTTGCAAAGGAGAGTGTGGGTCTCCCTCAAGCTCACCTTTTCTAGGCTCACAGAGACATCCTGTGTGATTAGGCAGGATGAACAACCCTTAGCTTTCACCACCCCTAAAAACACTATAACTTCCCTTGCAAAGCATCCACTCTGACATCATTTTGTGCCAGAACTGCCCTGGCAAGGTGAAGTGGGATATTTGTGTTGACGGACCTACGTGAGAGCAGACCTGAGAACTGGCTCCCTTAGAGATGGTTTTAATCTCATTCTTTCACAGTGACAGTGCTCTGATTACTGTCCCACAAGGCAGCACAACACAAGGTCTGTGTCTCTACCAGCAATGCACAACTAGACACAAGGCCATCAAACTCACCTGAAGTTGTTCAGGAAATAAATGGAGTGGGCTTTACTAACTAAATATAGCAACACTCCATCCCTTCTTTGCACAAGTCAATGATTTTTTTTACTCAGAGATTCATAAACCCAGCTTCTGAGTCACTGGACAAAAACAAGAATATATTTCAATAATTTCTCTACCTTTAGAATCATTGTTTTATTACTAAAATATTAAGCATCATAAGTAGCTTGTTCCCCACACTTGCTGCTGTCCCATTCCCTTTTGTCTGTAAATCCCTGTTATTTCCATTAGCTGACCAGTCAAGCACTCTGCCACCTGACTTAACACATTGACAGACATTGAAACCTCTCCTGTTCTATGGAGTCACTGGATGTTGCTCTCAAGTTAGTAAACAGGTGTTATCAATACCCCATAACAGGCAGAGTGTGCAAGGTGTCTCATTTAGAATGATTCAAATAAATCTTACAGAGATTGTAAGGAATGCTGTGAATATGCCCAATCTTGAATTCATTTCAGTGTGGGAATGGAATACTATGATATGTCTAAAGAAAAATTTCCTTCTATATTTGCAGTGGATTTTATTCCTTATGTAATAGAATTTAACTTTCAAATGACAACCAGAAAGTATTTCATTGCCCTCCACAGATTTTACATAAACACTTTATAAGCTCCACTCTATGTGGAATCTGTAAGGGATGCATTTAACCTTCAAGGAGAAAATTCAGTTCCATTTCATTCTGTATGGCAAACCTGTGGCAAGTCCCTTTTTCCTCTTAAAATTTCAGTGTCCCCAGCTGCAAAATGCCTCAAACATTATATGCTTTATTGTTTAATTTCATTCTCTAATTAATTTGATTAAGCCTCTCAAAATAAGTAAAATTTCTTCAGAATAACACAGCCTTTATTTTGGTGAATTTTGGTCCCTTTCAGCAGGTAATCCTTGATAATGTAATCACTGGGTATAGAAAGTTTCATATAATAATGAAAGACAAAAATTTTAAAAGAGAGACAGGAGGAAGCTACTGGAAGACTGGAGTGATAATAAAAGATGACTATAACCCAAAGTTGCATTACTTGGAGATTATTATTGATGTTGCAAGAGCTACCATATGCTTTGCAAGCTGTGACAGTCACCCTTGTAGTCACATGGATGAAATGATCAACTGCTTTTTGCATTCAAAGTGATAGGAACAAACTTGATCCAAGTAAGATAAGCTGCTGTGTAACAAACAGCACGGGAGCATCGTGTGGATTAATTACTTTGTGGGTCGCTTGCTTTGGTTTGGTTTGGATCCTCCATTGAAGGTTTGTGCAGTAAGTGCAACATCTATTTACCAAAGTATTGCAGAGGAAAAAGCTAAATGAGTTCAGGGAGTTGCCATTTAATTAATTCATGCAATCATGCTTATGCATCACGTCACATGTTTGACACCCTTAATGTCAATGATGCACTGTCATGCCCTTAGCACAAAGATGACGAGCCTGGTCTGAGTGGCAGACAGAACTAAAGTAAATTTCCCAGGGTTAACCAGGGATATTTAGAGACTCAATATATAAATACCTATATAAAGGTATTGTGTTCTTATAGCCTGTTACAAACCTTGTGCTGCATCTTCTGCACCCTGAATAATTCTAGAGAGGAGGTGGCAAAACTGCTTCCAGATGGGATGTTTAATACCATCACAGTGGCCCTTCCTTGGCAATACCATAAATACTTTAGGAGGCACCAGAGTGCATCAAGCCATGGCACACCTGAATGCACCCTCGACAGACCTTGAAGCATGGATCGAAGGGTATGCCTCAGAAATCTCCCACTGACCTCATTTTGGATTCAGACCTGACAAGATTTTAATCCCCCCTGCCATCACGATGGCTCTGTTCTCAGCAGAAGTAATACACACTCATTATTGGTGGACCTTCAGCTTCACAGACCATAACAACATCAATCCTGCCACTGCACATGCAGAATGTCCATGCAGGGGAATCTCTGCACAGACAGTAACTCCTTGTGCCCACTTGTCAGTCCTGGGAAAACATGAAGCATAGACTGATGTAGGGCTTCTGGTCCAGTTTCTCCTCCTCAATAGGAAGAATTACTTTGGGGTGGTCACAGAGAAGAGAGATTAAAAGTGATGGTATGCACAGCTTCATGGGCTGACCCAGATGTTATAGGATGTGCAGCTGGACCTTGACATATCTGAAAAGAGTGGCAGACCAGAAGGACTCCTCTTTCATCACAAAGTCTAGGGACTGTGTACTCTGTAATTGGGTATTTCTCCACTAAATCTGATTTCATACTTGTAGCAGGAATGGGTCAATCCCATTCAAAAGAACACATATCTATTTTGGGAATATAAAGCACAAGGGACTTTATTTAACATTGCTACACATATAGACATGTCTTCTATTTACTCCTTTTTTATTTATTTACTCCAAGATGAGGTCACTAAAGCTAGAAAGAACTTCACAAATAATTTCATATCCATTTCATATTAATCATTAAATAACAGTTGGCACTTCACATAAACAGACCTATGTGACAACTGGAGTTGAAATGGGATTATATCAATAGAGTAAAGTAGGGAAACATTTTTTTAGCTTCTATCAATTTAGTCAGAGAAAGCAGCATCAGTGGTTTTATTTCGTTTATACAAAGTTTTCCTATATGATTCCCATGCACCAGCACTGTTTTGCAGCACAGAAAAGTATTTTGACTCAAAAGTGTTTTGACTCAAATTTTATTATTTTCATTCAATGACAAAAGCTTTCACTGAATTTAGGGAGTTTGTTGACTCTTGAATCTAAGCTGAACTGGTGGACAAACTGGACATGACAGAGTGCCTTCATATCACATACATATTGAAACAACCAGCAAGGGAACTGATACAAAAAGCAGGCCAACTCTCTTTCTTAAAGTATAACTGCTCTTTTTTGTCAAGTTTGATCCCATGTGGAAGCTTCATTTGAATGTGACCTGCAAAGCAAAAAACGAAGAGTGAGCACAACCTCCTGCACTGGGTATCTCCATGCTGTGAGGTGCAAGAAAACCGAGTACAGAAAAACAGCTGTAATATATTAGTGTGTGGGGTTTTGGGGAGTATCCTGGCATAAACCCTCTTAGCCCACTTCAGAGAACCAAGAATTCTTCCAATGTTGTTTCCAGATTGACTGTCTCAGTTGAAATAAGAATTAGTGGCATCATTCTCTCAATGTTCACAGTGATATTTTTCAGTGCACTAAGCACAAAAGAAAATTTCATCAAGAGAAAGGAATTCATACTTATTTTAAAAAATCTGTGATGAATGTCTTTTCTGTTTTGTCTAATATACAGTCTGTGGAGCCCTGGGAGACCATGGACTATATGTGTGTGAGGGAAAAGTTAGAAAAGCAAGACTACTGTCAGTATATTCAAATCCAGTATCCAAAGCCTGCATCTCAACCAGGAAATGTGTTGCAGTCTGCAACTGCAGGATCATGTCCAGAGAAGCTACAGTACTGGGAACCAGCATGAAATACCAACGAGACAGGCCTCTGTTCATGAAACCATTTATTCAGCATGGGAACAAACTCAGATCCAGAGACAGAAAAGCCCCAAGCAAAGGCAGGGTGAGGGGTTTTGAGGGACAGAACCCCCGAGGGTCTCCACCTTTGAAGGTGGAGTTTAGGGTTAGGGACCACTAGAAACACAGCAAGGGAGAAACCCCCTGGGGACTCAGACCTAATCAGAACCCCTAGGCCGTCCTTCACAAGGGGTTTGGGGTGGGGTAACTTCATCCAGGCCTCATATGGCCCATCCCCCAAAGCAGGAGGTCAAAATTCACACTAGCCGGGCTTATAGCCATGCCTCTCACTTTGACAATGCTTATCTGAAGCTAAATCTTTGCCCCCCTGAGGCACCTCACAACAGAAATGTGCAGAAGCTTCTCAGTAGAAAAAGATCATATAAGCCTTGGTATAGTTCCTGCAGGTGCCAGCACCCATTCAACAATGCAGAAGCTGTAGCAGAACTTTCCATATCAGAAGGGAGCAATTTTTCCAGTTCCTGGGGGGAAAAAATTCAAGAAGAGTCAAGTAGCATATGCAGTAGGTAAGAGAGAAATGCATAGAAATAGACAGGTATTTTCTGTTCTAAAGAAGGTGAGAGTACTGGTAAGAAGCTGAAAAAACCCCACTCATTTATAACTTTGAGGCAATGTGTTAAAACATTTGGAGGAAGACTGGCAAAATTAAGTAATAAAGATTTAGCAATTAAAAGTTATTCAAATAAATATTTCACCATTCCCTCTGCACGCAGCACTGTGAGGCTGCAGCTCAAGGTACCGTGTTCAGTTCTGGAACCCTCACTTCAAGGACAGTGAGATTCTGGAGCAAGTCCAGAGAAGGGCTATAAAGCTGAGGAAGGGCCTGGAGCAGAACTCCTATGAGGAGCAGCTGAGGGAGCTGGGGGTGTTTAGCCTGGAGAAAAGAAGGCTCAGAGGAGATCTTACCACTTCCTAGAACTATGTGAAAGGAGGCTATTGCTGGATGGGGATCAGCCTCTTCTCCCAGGGAGCCAGTGACCTGATGAAAGGACATAGCCTCAAGCTGAACCAGGTGAGGTTCAGGCTGGACATTAGGAGGAATTTTTCATGGAAAGGATTGCTAAACATAGGAACAGACTGTCCAAGGAGGTCAGTGTCCCAGAGGTGCTCAAGAAACAGCGTGTGACACTTACTGCCCTGGTCTATTTAACAAGGTAGTGATTGGTCAAAGATTGGGCTTGATGACCTTTGAGGCCTTTTCCAACCTAAATGATTCTGTACTTCTGTGATTTGATTGTTGTTTGGGTGGACACTGTGTAAATGAACTCTACCATGCTGCACAGGGCTTTAGAGGAGACAACTTGCACAAGTGTGATGTGGGCAAGAGAACTAATATATTTGTCCTTGGGAGCACTAAAGCAAAGGTTTATATGAAGAGTGGTTCCTCCCTTTTTTCCCCATTGAAACTTTGCTCTCCCATCCCCCACCCCAAAATCAGCGACCACAGTGCTACCTCCACTGAACACGCCTGTAGCATTCCCACCCATGTGTCATTTGCTGACACTAATTGAAAACAGGGACCTTGACAAAATGGTCTACACTGGGAGAAAGAAAACATTAGTGTCATTGTGATGCTAATAGAGGATGCTGTAGTTAGATTGGGAGGAGAGAGAAGGGGGAGTTATATGTATGCACCTCCTTTGATTTATCCGTGGTGCTTCCATACATTTTTTATTTATGGAAAAGAAAAATGGTCTTTTTTTTTTTTCCAATTACCTTGATAATGCCAAAAAAAGAAGAATCAGGCAAATGTTTCAGGCTTTCCACAGTTAAAAGAAAGCTGAATTTTAAACTAAGGAAAAGTACAGGTTTTTATTTCAGCCTGTCCTTGAATCATTCTTTTAAAACACCAGCTCATTATAGTCAAAGGTCCTAATTTTAAGAATGTCTCCATGGGGGATTCATCACCTCTTCCCTATTCATTTCATGAATGGTCCAGACCTTCTTTTTGATCAGTCA
The DNA here is from genome assembly GCF_001522545.3 of Parus major. Taxonomy (NCBI): domain Eukaryota; kingdom Metazoa; phylum Chordata; class Aves; order Passeriformes; family Paridae; genus Parus; species Parus major. The sequence goes on along the minus strand of NC_031770.1, from coordinate 53,702,345 downwards.
GGGTCTTTTGGGAACAAACCTTGAGGTGAAGGTAGACATACATTGCTTTCCTGCTATTGAGTTGGATCCCAAGCTGTCATAGTATATAAGATAAAATTCTTGTAACAAACTGCCTCAGATATCCATAGGGAATACACATATGTGATTAACCCAACTGGCCACTGGGTGTGACCATTGCACCACACAAAAGCATCTAAGACTTTTCCAAAGAGAGGTCTGGAAATATTGGAGCTAGAAAAAAAACATAACATTTTGAGCTTTGAGTAGTCAACAGTATTGCCAACTCACTTTCTGTGCTCAGTTTTCATATGCTTTTCTGTGCAATTTGGAGCCTCTCTCAAAAGTCAGACATAGCCCATTTAAAACAACAGTGTAAAAAAAAAATCAGTGAAAATCACATTAATGACGTTATCAGAGTCCCTTTTCCTTCTCCAAAGGAAAATTAAGTCTCCTAAAGCTGCAGGTATCTTACTCTGTTCATTGTAGACACATTAATAGAATAAGCACATTCATAGGCAGAATGGCTTAACCAGACAGTGTCCAAAATATTAGGTCTCAGTTACCTAGTCAGCAGCCAAAAAGGTAATATACACTAAGAAGAAGAGAAAAAATAAAATCTGCAATAAATTACTGATAATTATTTTTCTTCTAAACTGGCTTCTGTTAATATAAGACAAAATAATTTTGTCCAGAGTAATGCAGCCAGATTTGAAGCACTATATAATTTGTGTCAGCCCATTTCAAAGCATTTCCCAATTTTATGTTATTTTATAGCATTTTTACAACTGAAAATTCCCCAAGTTTATCCTTTAGAGCAGATATACACTTTATATTCTCAGAGCAGATATAGTTAGGTATACACTCCAATTTGCAAGATCTGTTTTCCTGACCACACTCAGACTCAGTAGCGAAGCGTTTGCATATTCCCTTGAGTCAGGTTGAAGTTCAGTAGTATCAGACCCTGATCAAAGAGTCAATGGCAGAATAACTTCACCTTGATCTCTGAAAAACCTGTCAGTCCTGAGGATGCTCGTGCTTACATTGGTTAGAACTACCTTGACAGGCAATAACTGAACAAAAAAAAAAAAAAATAAATCACCCAGAATGTAACTGTGCTTTTCCTTCCTTTCATCCTTGGGCTAATACCCAGTGTCCTGGTCAGTAGGTATCAGCCACAATGAATGCTACAGGGTCAATTTTAGCAAAATACAATTTTTCCCATGTGGGAAGAAACTGAAGCTGTATTTGTGCAGAATGTATAAAGCAAGGGTCTGAATTCAGATCTGACTTTCAGATCTTGTATGAATGGGAATGCCACTTCCCAGAAGCACAAAGCGCATCACTGACTTCTGAAGGGATATAACAAGCACTGTGTGCTGGTTTTAAAGGGAAAAATACCAGTAGGGGAAGATAACCTCTGTTTCAGGCTTGCCTCTATACCTTCTGATTTTTAAAATGTACACTTTAATAAAAATTAATCATAACTAATAGTAGTACCAGTAGCGATGATGATGATGATGATGGTGATGATGATGATGATGATGATAATAATAATAATAATAATAATAATAATAATAATAATAATAATAATAATAATAATAACAATGATAATATAATCTCAGTATCTAACAACTCATGCTGAAAATTATCCATAGTTCTCAGACTCACTGTGTTTTCACACTAAGTCAGACATCTGGCATCTTCCTGAATTTGTGATGAGCTGCCAATGTTTTAACAAGGGGAACTGAGCAAACACCACTCTGTCTATACATTTGTGCTAAACCTTAAACTGGGATTCTGTGAGTTAAGGGCTATGGAAACTATGCATTTGACTCCATATTTAAACAAAAATATTTTCTCATAACCCTAGGCTAGAAAGGGGCAATTACACTTGACAAATATACAAAATGTTTTTGATGGAAAGCTCTACTTTCTATCTGAGAGCAAATCTACAGTGGCTATATTGCTAGCTTAGCTCACAGTTCAACCACTGAGCAATTTGAATGTAAAAGGAGAGAAGGTCTTTAGAAAATTCCTCATCTTTGGTGAAATGTGCTGCATAGAAAATGGGTGTGGGGGGGAGGAGAGGAAAGCACTCTCTCTGAAGTGTCTTTATGGTCTCAAGGGAGAATGTTTTTTATAAGACAGGAAGAATTAGCAGGATTCAGAAAAGACAGCAAGCATCCTCAGAAGCAGAGAAAACATCTACCCATCTTTCAGGGACTCTTGACAGCCCCACAGCTGTTTCCTCAAGAGCCTCTGTGTGTGTGTCTGTGTGTCTGTGTGTCTGCGTGTCTGTGTGTGTGAAAAATAAATTCAAGACTTTTTGTCACCACGGCAAACAAGGAAAAGAACCTCTGTTTGACAACCTGTGGCATTTCATGTACTGGACTGAGCCCCAGGTTGGGGACCAGCTGCTCTCTTCACTACTGGCAGCACCACTGTGTGCCCACACAGCTATCCAGCCTCTGCAGCTTCCCTAAATATAGTGAGAAGGTAATATGGACAGGACAAAATAACCTTTGTCACACATCTGATGTGACTGAGAGATAAAACTGGAACCCAAAGAGTGGCATCTGAAGTGCAGCCCCTTGTCTGGTGACATTCCTTGACCAGTCCATCACAAGGCTCTTTATGGACAGGGTGCAGAAGGCTTCTCTCCTAGCTTAGCAGATTTTGAGGGAATTGCATGCATGAATCCTGATAAATGGGTTTTGTATCTTCCCTATATCACCACTTATTTAGTAGATTATGAGAAATCTATAACAGGGTGGATTTTAACAGAAAACAAAAGATTGTATGTCTCACTGCCAGCCCTCAGGAGGTGCTCAGAATGTCTGTTTTCTTTACCTGTATGTTTCAATCACTTCAGCTGACTCATGGGCTACCAGGGTCAAGAGCCTGGAAAAAGAATGCAACAAGTTGTGCTCACTGTGTTTTCTCTCATCAGAGTTTCCACAGCACAATATATAACAGGCATTTGGCAGGATTAATGTGCTAGTCATAAAGCAGTAGCCTAGAGACACAATGATTCTGTAGTTGTGCCATAGAAAATCAGAGTGTATAAAAAGATAGCATCTACCAGAGACCTACTTTTGAGAACTGTTCAATGTTAGAATGGCTGGTGCACAAGCAGTTCGTCTATCTTTGTGTTCAGTAAACTGATTCTATCTTTACAAATATATTCCCAAAATGGAGGGTAAAAAAACCAAGCAAACAAAAACCCAACCAAAACAAACAAACAACAAACATCACTTACAAAATATTTCAAACAAATCTCTAAAACCAAAACACCTCGAAAACAAAAAATCCCAAACAAACAAAAAATCCCACCTATCCCATCCTGGTTCTTCCCATTCTTTCCACACCTGTTCTGTTCTGAATTGAGTTATCTTATTTCATATCCTTCACCAGGATGTCATGAGCTTCAATACTTAAGACTGAGGGAAAGAGAACAGTAATTTCAGAACAAATCTTTCAAAAAACCTTTTTTTCTGAAAAAATATTCCTAATAAATTTTGAATATTGCTGCTATTATGTTTGAATATTTCTTTACTGTGTTTCAGTACATCCCTTAGCTTTGGGAAGATAAGCTTTTGTGTCACCAGACTTGAATCTTTGGAAGACATCATTCAAATGCAGAAGTTTCATATTTCATGCTGGAAATTCTGAAATATTCTCAGGAGTGTTGCTATGTCAGGCCCTTGGAGCAAGAGTTTGTATCTCCAGGCAGAAAACATCAACTCTATTTCATGTTAGTACCTGGCACTACACATGAATTAATATTTCAATGCTTGAGAAGATATTGTCATCCCTATAAAAGTTTAGTAATGCTAAGGCAAATATGTTAGCCATGAGCTCAATAAACACATAAGCCATTACAGTTATTTCCACACAGAAAGAAAATCAGTTACCAAATACAAACTAAATAGCACATAGAAATACTTCAGCCCTTTACTATCAGAAGAAAAAGGAGAAAACAACAGGCTGATTGAGTTCACTGATTTGGAATTAAGTTTTCTCACATAATTCTGTGAAGTTCTGTCATTAGAGAATTTCATATTGATGGAAAAGTTTTATTCAACAGACAGAATTTATTCCTATTTCAGTCATCTGCAAAGATATAACTGCAGTCAGATGAAGTGGGATGAAATCCAAGGATAAGTGGAAGGAAACAAAACCTTCACTCTAAAAATCTTCTATTTTCATAAGAAGGTATTTCACCTCCTCATATTTCTGACATCTGCATAGAAGGGATGAGGGACGGTGGGAGATGTATGGAAAATGTTCTTCATCAGGTTTCCATCAGTCTGAAGGAGAAAGAGTACATCTTGCTACAGTTTTGCAGCAGCCTCCAGCGAGCTGAATGCTGCGTTGTTTTAGGAGAACCATCTCCTATAAAACACATAGAATACAACATGAGAAGGAGGTCCATTATTATTTGATGTTTTTGTTTTGTTTTGAAAAGAAAAATCAGAGGCTTTATCAATACTTGAGGACTGGTAACTGTCCTTATACTCCACTTGGCAAAGCATTCATTCATTCAGATGCTCCAGTTTGCAACCACTGCTGTCAGCCAGCTGATCAGATGTTTGCTTTCTTTTGAAGCACGCTTTATTCCAAAAGCCTCTCCACGAGCTGTGGTTTCAGAGATTGTGTTCCTTTAAAAATATTTTGGTATTTTCATCTTTTCTGTTAATTTGTTAGTGTTTTATAAATTCGCTTTGCCCACATTTCATGTGTCTAAGCTTCTTCTGTTACCTTTCTCACATGGAATGACAATAAATGAATGCAATAGCCTAGCTGGGAACATGCCACTGACACATACAGTAGTTTTTACGTTTCTCTGAATTGATCTAATGTTTTATTTGCATTTCCAGATATCACATCACACTAAGCAGATGTTTCAAGGGGCTGTCTACCATGATTCCCTGCTCTTTTATCCAAGTGATGTTTGTGAATCTAGCACTGTCTGTGAGCATTTTGAATGTGTACTAGCTTGCATTTATCAACCCTGAAATTCAGCCGTTCCTCTTCTGATTACCCACATATTTGTAAGGGCTCTGAATCATTCCCCCTTAATGCAAACAGGCATTAATGTCTGCAGCATCTCTCAATTTAATCACCTCACCATTATTTCAGGTCAATTGTTTCAAACAAGTTTCTAAGAAAACAAAAAGATCTGAAAATTGTGTGTGCAATTACTCTTTTTTTTTTTTTTTTTTACCTCTCCACTAGTTCTTTTTACTTTCACCTTTACCTTTTTTTCACCTTTGTCCATTTAGGTTTAAAAAAGTTTTCCCAAATGTTTCTCTTCTCTCTTTTAAAAGACTGAAGAAAAAGATCACAGAAAGGAGATATTTGTCTCTGTATTAAATAAATTCAGCATATTTCAACAATTTAAAAACACTTCAGCTAATATGTCTGAGGTATTTGTTATAGTAGGGGCTATGAGCCCTGAAGGTGCTGAGTATTTTGACTTTTTTAAAATGAAAAGTAGTAGTATGGTTGAATTTACATAAAAAAATGTCCAGTTACATTCTAATTTCCACTAACCTGTAATTGGTAAACTTCTGAAGAGTCAGAGCAAAATCTTTCTCTATTACTACACAATTTCATGGTGATAAAATGTCATACAGCATGTTTTAGGACAGAATGAACAAAAGTCTTGTAATCTAATTTATACTGTGACCAATTCAACGAAACAACTCATAAGTCTTGAGATATGTGATGGTTGGAAATATATTCTACTGAACTTGACAAAGTTCTTGTAATGATTTGTATTTGCACCACCACCAGTTTCGGAGAAATTTAGTGTCTTTACAAAAAGAACAAGCAAACAATTGCATCCAGAAGCCAGACATATTTCCAGACTCTGAACAACTTAGACTTTATCTCAGAGTGCACACATCAAACTACATGACACTCAATTCGTCTACAGCCCCACTGCCCTACTTGTTCAAATGCCATTATATTTTACTACTAATTAAAATAGGGTTTGATTTACAATCATAATAATGATCATTTATACAACATTTTTCAATAAAGGATGGCAGATTACAGGATAAACTCAAAACTATTTATAGAAGAATTGCTTTACCAGTATGTAAGCCCACCAAAATGAAAGTTGATAGCCTTTGAACAACAGCTGAACAAATATTATCCAACATATACATTATCTTAATTAATTTTTACCTTTTTTTCTCAACTAATTTATTAGAGTAATTTTTCTTTTTGTAGTAATCAACCAGCTGCATAGCTCTGCAGATACTGTTCATGGAGTAAATCACTTGATGGGTAATGATGATTTTCATAGAAACATTTACTTGGCAAATATTTTTTTAGATAATTGAGGAGCTCAGCTTTAAAAGTCATGCAATAACATTGCATAGTCATTTTAGACAAGCATAAAAAATACCTTTAAGTGAAATTATAGGAAGAATTTTACACAGCAGGAAGTAATTAGCCAAATGGAAATATGGCTATAATGGTGAGATTAAGACTTTTAACTAGTGAAAAGGTGTTCACAATCTTTAATTGTTAGATAAGCTCTAAGATCTTGCCTTATATCTCATAAAAAGAATCTTTAACCACGTCTATCTGTACTTCTGAAGAAAGTCTCTCTTTTGAAAAGGTTTGGCTTGCACAAGACTTTAGCTGAACAAATCCCATTAATGGCAACAAGAGTCACTGCTAAATCCCCCCATGCCCCCGAATGGAAACAACTGTGTAAGTAATGTGCAAGTTTGTACTCTTCTGAACATGCACAGACATCAGATAGAAGGGAAACAGCTTCTTTTGTCACAGATGCATGATCTTAAAGTATCAGACACCCTCCTGGTGGGAAGGAAAGAGAGGGAAAGGAAGGGGAAAGGAAAAGGTACAAAACAGGGAAGCAAGGAAGGAAGGTGCATACACGGGAAAAATAAAATTATAACAGCACAAAGGCCACTACCAATACGTTCTCAAATACACCTGCATTTTGTTTTCCAAAGGAATTCTCCAGGCTGCCTAGCCTCATCCTTTTTCTTTTGAAGTTCTTTTTGGAATTGACTCTTATCTAAGCTGTTCACGCATCCCTATTGAAATACTCAAAAACGGAGCAAGGTGTGAAGAGGAACAGTAGATTAAGCAAGGCTGCAGAAAATACCCATTTATTCATCTTTCAAAGGCAGTAGAAAAGGAATCGAGCACATCTTTATTCTTCTGTGAGAGGATGCTATTGTTCATCTCGTTCTAATTATGAAATTTGAACTTAAAAGGAAGAAAGAGAACACCCCTGTGACAGTGCACAGTACATATTTCCGGAAATAATTCTTATAGAGATATATGTCAACCCTATGTATCCAAGAATGACCCAACAGTCACAAAGCAACACACAGAAGTATTTGATACAATCTACAAAGCTGCACTTCTTGATCTATTTTTGTTCCAGACAGATTAGAGAACTGCGTGGCAGAAGAAGAAAACACAGCTAATCTTTCATGACTGCTAGACACTGCTGCATAAATGTAATTGCAGAACCAGAAACTCTGTGAAAAGGATGCCATGCCATTTACCACAATACAAAATTAATCCAATTATTCCTTAATCACACCAAAGGGAATACTCCTCCAACACAAATACAAAGAAAAATGTAAGAATTGGGTCTCTAATAAAAATCCATGCAATTTGTAGAGTGGATCTTTTCTTAAAAAATAGAAATATGTTGCAAAAATACTGAAATTTTTCCACTCTGACAAGGCACAGGTCTGCTACTATTGTCATCTCCTTCCATCTCTGTCCAAAACCTCCATACTTTTAGAAAATGCAGGAACTCCTATTACTCTGAAATCAAAAAGATGGAGAGAGAAGGGCCAATGTTGTCTGAACTTCTTGAGTATGTCTGAGTTCATTGCTTTCCAAAGCTCTCTTCTGCAACTCTTTTATTCAAATATCAGTCACACTTTCATCACTAGGTGACGTGCTTGAAATGAGGAGAAATACAAAGGGGTTGAGGATGTTAGCTCAGAAAAAGATACTCTTCTCTTCTTCTATTTATTAACTGAATGAGGCATTGACAGTTTTGCAAGTTCTTCCTGTAGATGTTTGGATTGGAAACTATGACATCTGTAGATTTTTAAAGCCATGAGGTAAAGTTTTCATTAGCTATTGCACACCCAGCGATATCTCAGGACAACATGCTTGTCTGCTCAGGCATTTCCAAAGTTTGCACAGAAGCTAGATAGGTAGGAATTTTTTTTTTCTCTTTCTCTTCCCACCTCCACATCCAAACCAGACTGGACTAAAGACTCTAAAACCAGCTGGACTACGTAATGAGGTATAGATGTTACTATTTGTAGCTGAATGAAAATTAGTTTCTTATTTCTGTTCACCAATTTCTAGCAGATTTTCAAACACATACCGCTGTACAGGATTAGATCTATCCTGTGTCTGCACTGGCCTGCAACCCTTTTTATTTTCTCCTTCATTATGTCACGCCCGTGAAATATGAGATTCACAGAGGTGTATCCTGCTCCTCTCTGGGTCTGTGTACCTTGCACTTGTGAGCACTGCAACCCTCTTTTCCACAAGAATCCAGTTCATATTTACAGGGAAGAAAACAACACTGCCTTTTGGTTTCATACAGTCAAAACATCCGCAGAGAAAGCCTTCTTCAAGGACTCTCCACCTGAAGGTTAGTGGCATTCATGACTTTCCATTGATCACGTATGCCATGAGAGGAACAGAGGGTAATAAATACCTCCGTTCTTTACTGTCTCTGTTTGATTCTGAATATCCTCCTTCAAAAAACCCGAACTTCAAGCCTATTCCATCAGCCTTAGCTCCAATTAAATTTGTCTTCTACTGGTTTAATGTGATCCATATATTCTTCCCTAATCATCTTTTGCAGACCCATTGAATCAGCACTTTGTTTATCAGCTGGCTGGAGAAAACATTTTTACTTCCACAGAATAAGTTAAGTTTGTTTTTTAAGAAAAAGAGGCTCTAGACAAAAGCCTTAGACAAAAAGTCTCTAGACACCAGCTTTAGACAAAAGGTTCCTGGTAGAGCTGGAGTCACCTCACACTGGGAATAATATACATTTCATTGTTAAAATAAAGAAAACAACACTGTAAAACTGAAATGAAAATAAGTTCTAATTCACTCAGTAGAGTCCAAATGTGGAAGATTTCATCTACCTGTAGGTAGACAGTGGTGCAACATAACTGGCTCCCTTCTATGATCTGTGGGTGAAAGATTTTGCATTTTAATTGCTGTCCAGCCCTTCTCACCTGTGTTTGTGCAGGACTGTAGCCCTCTTCATAGCAGCCAATCCTTCTAAATGACTGCCCTGCACAGGACATGCATCAATGTCTGGGTGTTCTCAGGCCTTCAGGTCTCAAAAGAACTACTAACACAATGAGCTCTTGGCCAAAATACAGAGTATTTAGTTTATCTCAGGCCACCACTGTAGCTGTGCAGGGAAAGTACTTGATCCTTACTGTCCTATTAAAATCATAAGCTACCAAAGCTTAAGATATTTGGTACCAAAGCATAAGATGTTTGGTAGCTCTTGTATGTGTTAAAAAAAGACCCTTTTTGCTCTCACAGATTTGACCTACCCCAGAAGAACCATGGTCCTTTCTGAAGTTCAAATTCCATTTTACTCTGGAGTAGAGAAAGGGAAGGAAGATAAAAGGAGATGGTTTGTTGACAGAGATGGTTCATCTGTAATGGGTATCACTGCAGTTTCACTTACACCCCTGCCCATGTAGCACAGCTGACCTCATATCAACAACTTCTACCTTATTTACATTCCAAATTATCCTTTCTTTAAAATTCTCACAAAAAAGTTAATATAAAACAGCTAAATGAGCTCTGTGACACCAACATAACCCTTTGTCTTCTAGAGGAATAGTATTATATAGCAAGTATAATTGTAAGTAATTATTATCCCACATGCAGCCTGACTGGAAAAAAAATAATTCTTGAACACAAAATTTGATTGGAAACAATTTTAAAGCATGAGGTATATTTAATTATCTGGAATGTGATAGTGCCAGAGGCCCTGCCTGAGACAGGGATCTTGTGATATAGAACAACATGATAGAAGAGAGTTGCCTCAGTTCAGTCCAACTGAACAGGGTGGCAGCAGTTGAAAAGGGGAGCAGATTAAATGATTTGTCCCTGCTCAGTAGTTCTGCAGTAATCATGACCCAGCTCCATTGATTCCTCTTTCAGCTGTTACTCTTTGGCCTCTGATTGCCTTTGCACTGCAAGAAGACAGACTGTCTGGATGGACACACGGATAAGCAGCTCTGTGTGACCAGGTCAGTCATGTGAGTGAATGTGTATGCACTTACAGTCCTGAAACATGCACGTGCAATCCCAAAAATACTTGCTTGAACTGTAGAAGAATTCAGCATTTCTCTTAATGTGGTAGTCTAGTCAAATACCTTAAAAGGAAAAGGCTAACCACATTAGAACTAAACTGAAAACAATATTATCAAAATAATACACAAACACAGAACTTTTGAGAGAGCTTTCAAGGTTTTAAATGGAACTGGACATCAACAAAGAAAATGAACATTTTGAACATTTCCAAATTTCAACACTTAGTTTCTATCCAAGGAATGCTATCCTACTCCATTTCTAGACAGCTACATCTTTTCATTCTCAAGTGTTATTAGCACCAAATTCTAAAAGCAAGCATGTCCCAGACTGATATAAAGAAAGAAATACCACAGTAACTGGCCCACACAGCAGCTGGACCAGACAGCATCTCTATACATTTTTAAACAATACAATGTAACACTGTATTAACACATCTACTTGCATAAGTATATGCAGAACTACAAGACAATAACAATACTTGACACTAATCCTGAGGAAATCAGCATGGAAAATAACTTGCCTTCTAGAGGCTAGAAAGAGGACTCAATGGTGATAGCAAAATATTATTACATATCTACGATAAAAGATTTCTACCTCTTTGTCTGACATTATTCTCATTGACTTGCTAAGTAATGCTTACCAGTATGCTACCAACATTAATATTAAGGAGTTGTTAAATATTCTACATTATTTATAGTATGAAAATAGGAATAGCTTTTCAGTCTTGAATCCACTAAGCTCTATAGTCTCCTCAAAGTATTTACATTACCATTCAGAAGTGATACTGCAGCCTCCAGCTTGCTACTACCTCCCCACCTCATATTTACCAGAGAGAGATATCCCTCAGCTCTCTCCCCTGTGGTTCTGCCCTTGGAGCCAGCCTTAAAGGTTTTGGTGCCTCCATCAGACCCTCCTCTCGTGGGAGGCCCTGATTTTCAGACACTTCTTTACTGTTCTCCAGAAGAAATGGACTTGAATCTGCCTTGCAAGGACATGCACATGTCTCTTGACATCTGCAACATTTTTTGACAAATTAAGCAAGTAGCCACAGTGAGGGAATTAAGTAAGAGAGCTACACAATTTTCATGCCTTTCTCAAGCCAATAGGAGAAGAGTACATTTCTTTCCACTATGGTAGCCCAGTCAAATCAACCATGCATAGTATTTTTTCCTAATACAAGTCTATATCCACTGAACTTATATATCTCTGTGCTGCCCAACAAAGATTTCTGACATGCCAAACATAGCTGCTGGCTCAAAATATCTCACAATATTCTGATATTTCAGACATTTGGTAGCAAGATGACCAAATCCTCTAGATTTAAAATTTAAAATATTTTACAAATATTTTTATTTGTATATTTTTACATTATATTTTTATACAAACTGTCCTGCCCCCCGCTCCAAAAGCCAGCATCTATGTAACCCCATAAAACCCTCTCCTGCTTTGTCATCTACCCCCTACCCCTTCTCTGAAATGCAGGACTTGCAAAACCTATCAGTGGCCATAATTAGTTGAATGCTTGAACTTTTAAATAAAAATTTTCAAGGAAGTAAATAAAAGTAACAGAAATAAGTCAAACCCCTGAAATATCAAAAGCTCATCTGGTTTTCAGATTTAAGGTGTCAGGCCCTTCCTTCATCACATGTTTCAGGACCACCAGGGAAACACCACTCACACCCACATTAATAAAAACTGGGAACATAAACAAAATGAATTTCTCAAAATCCCCAAGAACTTTAGTTCTTGATTCAAGGTTTTGTTTGTTTGCTTGTTTAAATTGTGAGAAAATCTGAGCAAAAGGTGTTGGGTTTGAGCAGTTTGGGATTTCTTTTTCAGAATTCCCTGTTGAAAATAATTTCTCTTTTCCAACCAATCCTGCCTGCCAACTAGGTGTGCCGTCAATTCAATGGCAAATTTGTGTCAGACCATCTTGTTGAAATTTTGGCAGCACACTGCTACATGTGAGCATTCACAAAACACCAGGATTTTCCAGGCTCCCTGCCAAATGAATGCTTCGGAGAATGTATGTATATACTGTATTCCTACAGTCTTCAAAGGCTGAGCTTTGAATTACCTGAATTGTTTTGAGTTTGAGACATCATTAGGATATATTAAATTACAAAATATGTAAAAATAAGAGCCTGTGCTTGCTTGAACTAGCAACTCTGTCACTTTTACCTTTGTGACTTTATCTATGATGACATTTGCTTTTCTGTGCTCTTCTATTTAACAATTCTTCCAGGAGCTGCTTTTATTTTTTTCTCAGGCTTGATTTTCAGCTCCATTGTTTTGCATTTTACTTGGCTGCATAAAAGGTGCATACATGCCTTGCACTCTGTGAATGGGATTTTTCCCAGCCATTATTTATCTTAAATCTTCACAGCATTTTTTTAAAGGCTTTTTTTATCTTCCTTTTTTTTTTAACCCAATCTATTTGCTACCACCCAAGGATGTCATCTCAGTCTCTTCCTCCTCTCCTTTCCATTTTTATCCCTCTCCCTCCATTGCCTACATTTCCCCATTTATATTACCACCACCCTTCTCTAACACCATCTTTTTGGAGTATCACATCAATTTTTACCTCCAGGAAGTTGAACTACAAATAGCAATAAATTGATTTGAATATTTTACTTTTCTTGACTAGGAGCTGAGCCTACACAAGTATTTTGAAATGTTATCAAGCGCAAAACAGTGTCAAACCAGAATGGTTTCTGTTGCCACAGAATCCAAACTGAAACTGAATCAAAAGATGCACTGGTTTAATTGCCTGCCCACACACCCATCCTCAGTGCTTCCTCACCCTCACTCTCCACCCTCACACACCATCCCTGCTATTAGTTTTTGCCATTCTGTAATCCCTCATATCTCTTGCTCTTCTCTCTCATCACCTCCAGCCACTGCTGTACCTGGAGTGCATCTCTTCCTTATCTTCCAAATTCCAGTCTGTCTAGATCATGACTCTCACACCAACAAGGATTTCTCCAAGTCTAATGCTGCTTTGCCAACAGCCTCTCCTACTTCACTCCTTGTGGGGATCTTATCTGATTCCACTTCTAGCTGTTCCTCTTTTCCCACTCTTCCTCCTTTGAATGGGACTGCCAATGAGTTATTTTTGCTTCTCTTCCTCTATGTTTCTATGCCTACATCAGTCTCTTTGCTTAAGATTCCCCAAGCTCTGGTCTTGTTCTTTATAATTTTCAGGTCTCTTTCAACATCATCCACCAGTATTTCAGAAATTCAACCATTCTGGTATTTCCAATTCACTTTCAGCCCGTGAGGAAAATCATCAGCTGTGACATTTCTCTGAGGTCTTCTTCTCTTTGATTCAGAGAGGACATTAATTCTTGCTGGGTTTTATATAGCTATATCTTGTCTGCTTTCCCTTCTCATTGAAACAGCAGAGCAGATTTGTGATCTGAACTATCTGTGCCAGAAGAAACACTGGGCTGCTCAGGTGGTACCTTCTGTCTGTGCACACAGCAGTCCTCCCTGTTTTTTCACCAATAAGTCCTATAAAAGCTTTCCTTTCCCTTTTCTTTCAGTATTTCCAAAAAGTGTATCTTCTTTTTCTTTAGCCCTCACATATAGCATTTGCTTCACCCATATCCATCTAGACTGATGTTTTGAAGGTCATCTCTCTCATTTTTAGAAGAAGGTTCTTCTTAGGTTATCTCCAGGCCTTCTACAATCTCTTCATACTCTGGACCAAGAGAAAGTCTCTTAAAAGGCTCGCACCCATAAAATCTTCCACTAGGCAACTGGAAGGGTTCTCATCATTGATTTTCAAACACATTTATTTTTTGTCTTTCAGTCTCCCAGATACTCAGGATCCACTGTCTGTAAATTTCTATGAAACAATTCATTATTTCCCTTCAGCGTTATCTTTAAAGCCTTCCATTTTTGGGTTGCCTACAAAAGACTTGACAACAGTTAGACCTCTGGTATGCTGAGGTCACTGCCTATGATGCTGACTAATATTTTCTGTGTTTCCTGGTGTTCCTCCGTCTGCCTGTCTCCATCTGTTGTTTCCTTGCTCATCCTGGTGAGCTGCTCAGAGGCGGGGCTGACTCTCTGTTCTCTGCCAGCGCAGCTGCTGCAGCCTGCGGTCCCTGGCCGAGGCTTGTGCCCGCAGGATCTCTGCTCCCCCAGCCCACATGGGATAACCAGCCCCGTGCCCCACCGGGGATCTGCCTCCCCTGTACCGGGAGCTTTGGCCAGGCTGCTCTGGGGATGGCTGCTGGCTTAAGTGATCATTTACCTCTGCTGCCTCATGTTCAAATGCTGCTGACCGCCACCGGTGGAAGTTATTTCACTGACCTCAGCCAATATCACAAAACACCAAACAATCTGGCTGAGTAAGGTTCCCTCTGTGGGATAGCTTGCCCTCAGCGTGTGTCTGTCTCAGGGCCAGCCTCGCTAGCCCATCCATTTAATTCTCTCAGAAAATCACATTGAGACTGTAGGAGATAAAGAGACCCATTTGCCCGTTGCACTAATCTAAGCTTTTTATTTGCTGCAGTATAAGTAGGGACCGGTGAAGAAAGATGATTTAGCATAAAAACCTGCCCAGCATGCTGATATGAGAACTATGAATAGATCAGTGTTAGAGGTGCAGGACAGGTCATGATAGTGTAATGGCTGTCAGAGAGGAGGCTGCTAACGCCTCAGCTGAACTAAATGAATTCTCCCCGGGTCTCTTGCTGAAAAGTAAAAGACAGAAACTAGAATTCTAGCAATAAATGCAAAATTTTACCAGCTCATCCCAGACTGGGTGGTACAGGAGGATGGTGGCATGGATGAAAGTGAGAAAAGCACTAGGAAGTAAGGCTGTGAACAGTGAAAGAGGGCAGAAGCCCACAGCTGGTGCTCTTTCTTCAGGATGGCAAAGGCTGATAAAGTTTTGACGTCCTAAGCTGAATTATCAGAAACCCAAATATAAGCATATTGTATTACTCTCCTAGCTTCTGCTGCTTTCAGTGAAGAGAGAAAGTTATTTAATATTTTTGACAGTTGGACTCCAGAAGTCCTAGATATTTAAAGATGTGATGCAGAGGATCATTAAGTGGAAAGAAAGCATGTCCTGGTCTATAAAAAAACTATAAAAATACAAGTAAACAAATAAGCATTTTCTGTGGGACCAATGAAACTCTACTCTTGCCTCCATTTAGCAATATTCCATAGCCTCCATGTGTGCTCCCTGTCCTCAATATGCAACAATACCACAACCATACGGCTTCCTACCTCATTCCAGCTCAGCCTGCATCTGTTCTGGTGGCATTTAAAACAATATTTGGGATTACCACTTCATATGGCAAATTCTTTAATTTGTAGCTCACTAAGTGCAATCTCTTCAACCTAATAAAGCCAAGCACTATTCTTTTCTCATTCAAACCTTCCTCAAATTTAACCCTTTGAGACTCATACATTCAATGTGAAAAATTACAAGACAGAGAAAATAAAAGGTCTAACAGAACCCCTTTCTCTGACTGTCTCATGGCATGTCAGAGAATCCAAAAAAATAAGATTCCAAAGGTCCTTGAGATGACACCAAATCCTTTAGCCCAATTCAGCTGTGTATTAAACTTTCTTCTCTGCAGCTTCCCCTTCGCAGTGCTTAGCTCTCCTGATACCAAAAAAAAAAAAAAAAAAAGTTCTGTTTTCTTGTTTCAGCATTAGGGTTGGTTTTTTTTCATTATTATAGAGGGCAGAGTATAATTTCAACCCACTAAAATAGAGCTATCATCAGTAGATTCTGTAAGCACCTGTGCTTCCCAAGTGTTTTCTTTTCTTAGACTATTTTTAATTTCACAGTGACTTTTCTCTAACATTAAGTAAAGCTCAGGTAAATACTAACACTTTTATCCCTTGAACATGTTTAGACAGGCTTTTAGTCCTTCATTCATATGATTTTCAACTGGTATACAAAAGCCCTCCAGATTTAGAAACATTTGGAAATGTAACTAATTCTGCTTGTCCTGACTTCTAAATAGAGAAGACAGATGCTAAATAAGACCTAGATAAAACAGAACCCTTACTTTTCACTTATTCTGTATGTAATTCATAAATTTCTTAAATCTATAGTTCAAGAATTTCAAAATATTGAGGGGTTTAAAATATTTCCCTTCTAAAACCTCTCACTATATCAATTTTACAAGAGCACCTGACTCATCTATATAGTCAAGACAATTCTAAATGTTTCCAGTTAGATGTCCCAAAATGGGGACATCCAAAATAAGTGACTATTTGCCATCACTGGTGTATTTTTATGACCATATGCCTTCAATTTATGCTAATGTGTTTTCATGTCTTATTATTTAGACTTCATCAAAAGCTTCTGCTAAAGGGCAGCTAAAGTTCTATCAATATAATACAGAAGGTTTTCAGGGTGTTCTTCAAGGAACCATTCAGGTGCCAAGACAAGAAGAAAACTTTTATTCAAGAATAAAAGAATGAGCAAATATATGAAGCTGAGCTTCTCACTCTGGGTATCTCATTCAGTTGAAAAAAATAATGCCATGTGTAGTCTTGGGAGGAAAGTTTGCCCAGTGTGACCCTAGGAACTGCAGGACACAGGCAAACTGATTTGCTACATTGCTGAAGTAAAGTCAGGATCAAGATGCAAAACTGAATTCCCAATCTTTGCATAGTTTAGTGTGGGAATTTTGAGTCTTTTCATCATACTTATGCTACATTACTTTAGAATCTACATTAGCCCAAAGTGCTTTCTAATATTCAGGATTTGTGAGGAAGGGATATTGGTGAAAGTTTGTCTCATACAGATGCAAATGTGAGGATGGACACAAAGTCCTCCTTCCCTCACACTGGACATGGTGAAGGACAGCTTCAGCCTCAGCATGGGCAGAAGGGCCTCCAGGAATACCCACTTGGTCCCAGCAGTTGCCTTTCTGGATTCTTGGCCTCCTATTCCTTTTCACCTTCTCTGTCTTTCTTGGCGGGCAGAGAAACTTGACCTCTTCACCCCAGTGAAACTGGGGAGAGGCCTGTGCTCCCAGAGTTCAGGGAAAACCCATTCAGACACAAGGTCTCAGTTCCTCTTCTAGTTTTACCAGGGAGATTGGTGATTTAAGCATCAGTTCTAATAGCACCTTCTGGCATTAAACAAAGAGAAATTCAAGTGCTCTTACACTTGGCCTGAAAGGAAAGTAGGCAGCACTTCATTGAGACACTGACCAGTGAGCAAACACACTCCCTGGCAGACCTCCAGCCTTCACTTACCCCAGAGCTGTTCCAAGAAGAGCAATGTCAGATCTCAGATCCAGAGTTCAAACTGTATCTAATTATAATCAGCCAATATTATTGTGTAAAACTTCTCCCAACTACATTTGGAAAATGTGTGAGGTAGCCAAAGCATCCCTGAAAGTCTTCAGAGAATCTTGGCTCAACAAGGGGGTCAAAAAACAAAACATTGTATAACAGCTCACCATCTGTTCCACACTTTTAAATTCTGCCTGAGCACAGAGAGAGGGGTGACATAAAGAGATGAAGATTTGAACTCAGCCTGAGAGTACACCAGCATTTTTTCTTGCTTGATTGTGTACTAAAACTGCCTGTAAAGTCAATAACTTCCTATGGCTTCACAGCAAAGCAGAAAGATTAAAAAAGAGTCATGGTCCTTTGAAGATGTGGAAGGCAGTAAGTGAGCAGGCTGAATCCTCTTTGGATTTGAAAGTCTATGCAGTGCTAACAGTTCTGCTTTAAGGTGTCAAAATTGCCTTAAATCTTTACCTTTGTTATATCCTGCTGGTATAGACTTGTAATAGAATAGGCCTGACTATTCCAAACTATTCAGACAGCATTATTTTTCTGTCTGTATTTTTTGAAACACAGCTGATTAGCACCTTTAAAAAAAAAAAAAAATTGTTTTGGTGTTTAATGCGCAAACACTTTTAATTACTTTAACTAGAACAGCACAGCAATGTAATGTACAGCATGAAACACCACTAGATTTTACTGTGGTTGGTAGCAACTCACAAACATGAAGTTCCAAATCAAATACTCAGGCCTCTATCTCTTTATTAGGCTATGAACTTCTCACTAAACTCAGTACAAAGCCAGAAGTCTAGGAAAGACCTAGGAGCAGAAATATTTTGCTGCTCTCTGTTTGGAAAACCAGGGTAGGGTATTTTAAAGGAAAGAAGGAAAAACAGGAGGAAGGAGGCATGGCATGGGGTGCAACACATCCCATGCCACCTTTGGTGGCAGCATGGCCAAGGCTTGCAGAAGAGCCCAGTGCCATCACACCAAAACTCCTAGTCTGGGAGGTGATGTCCTGTCCCCAGCATTGCAGCCCCTGGAACTCCCAGGAATGCAGAGCAAAGCTGAGGCCCTGCTGCAGCACAAGCAAACAGCCCAGGGCAGGCTGAGAGTTGAGCAGAAAGCGCTTTCTGTAATAGTTCCTCCCCTTCACCAGACTGGATGCCAACCCTTCCCTGGTTTGGTGCCAAGTCCAGCAGCTTAGTTAGGCCGTTGCCAAGGACTTTAAACAGCCTATTATTTCTGTAGGGACAGCATCGCCACCTTTCTCTCCTCCTTGCCTACTTCTTTAGTAAGAGTTTTTCACAGACCTGGTGAGCAAGTTTTTTAAACTTCTTAAACCTTTTATACAGTAATATAGTTGCTCTTAGTATTAAAAAGAATGATCACTACGCACTCATTTGTTACTCCCCAGTAACTGCCCTTTCAATAATACAGACTGTCCCCATCACAGACATCCCTGGTCCTATGATTTAGTCCTATGAATTTTTCAGCCTCCTACTATGGCACCATAAAGAGCTGTTCTGGACTGCACAGACACATTCTTGGCATCAGGTATCTTCCTCAAGAAACCCCTGCTGTCTTGTGGGGATTGTCTAATTACTTTGAAGTATAGCTTGAGTGTTGCCCCTGAGCAGGCTCCCATAAGTTTCTATCACAGACTAAACTGTGCTTTAAGCTTCAGGCAGCTGACTTAATGGAGGGCAAGCGATGGTAGATTGAAGCTCAAGTGTAGCTGACCTTCCAGCTCATAAAGCAGCAAAGACCTGACTGTCCTGTGACAATACAAACACTCCTGCTGACAGCACATGACCAGAGCTGCTGGCATACAGCTGCAAAAGCAGGAGATGGCTTGGCTGGGGTGCTGACAGGGTCCCTGTCCCTGCCTGACCCTCGCCATCACACTGCACAGGCCTCTGAGCCGCGTGGCAGGCAGTTCCTGAGCCACCACGGGTAAGGCTGCACTTTCCCAGCTTAATCATCATCACTTATAGCTTGCCTTAAAACACAAAGTTGTTAATTATTCATATCAAGCCTTTCTTACCCCTTGGGCTGAGCTTTGAGATAAAATGTACTGAAATGGTACAGCTTCAGCTTGGCTACTTGGGTTACCACTGCAATGAAGGTGTTTAGCACAGATACAGAGAATGTAACATCATATAAAATTAACAGTTGCCATATAAACTTTTCCTTCTAACTTTTTCAAGGGTTTCTTAAATAAATAAGACCTACACAACTCACTTTATCTCTTCAGCCTCCTGTCTATCAGTCTGTTTCCCCTTCTCAGTAACTTTTACGGTGTAACTTCAAACAAATTTGAAAATTGCTTAAGTGTCTTTGGTATTTTCAAGCAACTTAAGAGAGATTTTCTAGCCATTCAGGAAGAGTCCAAAATAAGAGCTTCATTTTAAACAGAAATCAGCAGACCCAAGTTCAAATATCAGCAGGAATTCAAACTTTGTAATTTCTGCTTTTTATGGAATTACCTGCTAGAAGTGACACAAATTGGGATATGTAGAGAATGATTAAGATGAGTTAAACATCTTCTTAAGCATATGGAGTTTGACAAAGCAGCGAGCAGGGGGCAGGATGTGATAACCATATGCAAGTTTCTAAAGCATTCAAATAACAGTGCAGGAGAGAAATCAGAGAAGCACAGAATGATTTGGGTTGGGAGGAACCTTAAAGATCATCTCATTACAATCCCTCTGCCATGGCAGGACACCTAGCACTAGACCAGATGGCCGAAAGCCCCATCCAAAATGGTCTTGAACACTTCCACTGTTTCTCTGGGAAACCTTCCCCTCTCCATTCCTATAAGGAAAATTTCTTTCTAAGCTAAACCTACTCTCTTTCAGTGTAAAGCCATCACCCCTTGTCCTATCACTACATTCCTTGCAAAAAGTCCCTCTTCAGCTCTGTGGAAGGCACCTTTTAGGAAGGTGCTGTGATCTATCCCTGAAGCCTTCTTTTCTCCAGAATGAACAATCCCAATGCTCTCAGCTGGCCTTCAGAATCACTGTGGCTAAGGGCTGGCCAAGAAGGAACACTTAATGGCAATCTATAAAAACTTTTGCACCCCTCTGTGAATCTGTCAGTCACAGTAGGGACTCTCATTCCACACAAGCAGGAAAGGAGCCCAGCATAACAGCTATTGCATTTGATAAAATTCATGCCTGAAAGGGATCAGAATAACCAGAAACTTCACATTGTTGTCTAAAATGTGCTCACTTGGTGAGACATCTCTCCTTCACTCTAAAAACTTCACTTACAAAACCAAATTAATTTGACTTCTGAGACTGTGAGGAAAACCCAAGACAAGCAGTCAAATGCCATGAACAAACATGGTATAAAATCTTGAAAGCACAGAAAGTGGTGGCTTCAACCTTCCTAGTGTGTAGTGCTTCTTCCCCCTGAGCTCTCTGACTTACTCCTGAGTTGTAAAGTCAAGTCTCTCAGTCCCTTTTAGAGCCCTAATTTTGATTTATGATATACCTTCAACCCTGAAAGACAGCATGTTATACATACAAGGTTTTCTCAGCCACTCCCACTGCTCACCAGATTTATTGTCTTCAAATAGTTCTGCCCAAGTTCCACTCCAGGCTTCTGCACATTGGCTCTGTTTTGTCTGCCTGAGGTTAACTTTCTTAGTACTCCCTAGTATTCACTCAGTCCAGGAATACAATCCCCAAGGATTTCAAGATCTCTTTACTATAGCAGCATTTCCAGTTTCTGACTGTGGAAGAAATATTGATGTGAGTTCCTTGAAACCCTTTTCCTATGAAGTGTCAATAATTACCATCTTGGCATACAAAAAGGAGACTTTGGCAGGCTGCCCAGTAACATCAAACAGGTCTGGAACAGTCACAAGAGCTCAGCTTTCTGTAACAGTACCTGACATGATTGTAAGAAATCACATAATTGACTTCTAGGAATTTGAAAAGAAGATATATTTCTTGTTCAGCTTTTATCAACAACATTAAGACCTATCCTTTTGATATGGGGTTACCAGAATTCAAACATAAACTCTGACTTCTTCTTTCACTATCTACTTAATTGCTGTTTCAGTTATGAAATCATGTTTCTCCTACTGGTTTTAGTCACAAAAAAAATGTCCTGGCCAGAACATTCTTGATTTACCTTGGTAGTTCTACGTGCTATAAGGTTTTAGCTGAAGCTGTACAAAACTTTTCTCAAACTCAGATTTACCCTGATTTTTTTTTTCTATTTTGAGAAGAAAAAAAAAAAAGCGAGAATTGCAAACTAAAAATATTTTTTTTCTTTTTAAGAAGGAAAGATGCAACAATCAGAATTTAAACTGATTATAAACCACAGGAATCATTTGACCCAAGCTGTACCAAAACAGTGTAGGTCAGTGTACACCATTTGGCCCAAAGTTTCTTTGAGAAGCACATGAATTTGATTAACTTGACCTCATTGGAAGGGCAAAACAGATTAACATTTAGTATACCTCACTTCTTATCTATATATCCATTGAGGCCTGAATTTCAACCTTATTAAAAGTTCTTTAAACACCACCATATCCACCATCCCAAGGGAAAGCAGTTTATCACACTTATTTCAGCACTTATTAAGAGTAATCAGGTAGAAAAAAATCCTGTGTTTGAGCAATCTATACTCAAATCAAACTACTAAATATATCCTAGAAACTATATTCCTCAGTGTGAAAATGTCTCTGCTTTTCTTTTTGTTTTAGCCTTTACTGTCAAAATTTTTTACTTCTATTTCTATATTCTTGGTGTATCCATTTCTAAGACCGTAATATAATTGCTGAGCTCAAAAAGATTATTTGAACCTCAAATATGTCTGCAGGTTCACCAGTGTGTTAGAAAGAGGACCATATAACAGGCCACAAATACATGCACACAGGAGATGAAGTAAGAGGCATCAATAAGAAGTTGTTAAAAATAAATATAATTATGTATTGCACTGAAATACCAAATGAGAAAGAAATCCATCACCCACTGGTCAATGGATGAAGTTCTTTTCCACTTTAAGACCTTTCTAACAGCAGCTAGACAAACTGATGAAGAAAAAGCATCATGTTTTCTAGACTGATACATGAACTGCTCTGAATATATTATTTATGATATTTCTTCTTTATGGCTGTTATAGTAATCCTGTACAAAATCCCAAGATCCATGCAAACTCCACAGGCACACAAAACTTCCTGTTACTAGCACTTAATCAGCCCTCAAATAGACATTATAAACCTACAGCTCAGCTAGAGAAATCAGCAAGGAAGGGAAAGAACTGCAAGAGTATTCTGTGAGAAAATGCTAGCAGAGCTGAAAACTGCTCTGTCACCCTCTGATGCCCCCTCCCATGACATTTATCAAGTGATTTCTCTACTCCTTTTCCCAGTTTACACATCCTGCCATGTTCAGTAAACACACAAAAAAACATGTAAATGCAGAGCTGAAAACAAAGGGCTATCAGGAAATAAGAAATCACCAGCTGGCACAAATCACCATTGCTTGACTGAAGTCACTTTGTGCTGGTGGATGAGCCAATTCTATGTTTCTAACAGCAGTCAAGTGGCCCTGTGCCGCGGTTCGGCTTCCACAACCTCAGAACTGGGCCAGCCAGGAGTAGTGTGGCAAATAAAAGGACAGGTTAGTTGGGTTGCCTGAAAACAAAAGAACTTTAATGGATAAAACAACAGCGGTAGAAGGCGTACACGGTATGGGGTCAGCTCCAAAGGAAGAGAAAATGGGGGAAAAGCAACAACATATGGGGTAGGTTTGAAGTTAGAAGTCCAATCATAAAAGAGAACTAGAAACATCACCATATATGTCAAACGTGACCAACCAATCATTAACCATCACTCAAAACATAACCTTATATGGAATAACTCCACTAACGAAAGAACTCCCATCAACCATTTCTCCTCACCCTAACTAGCAAGGTTTTTCCCACAGCCTTAAGTCTATGGTTACCTCAGGTTGGCTGACTCCCACAGCCCTGGGATCCCACAGCACTCTTTCTTATTTCTACTAATTTCATTGCTATCATATCTTTGTCAAACCCCTTTAAAAAAAAAAAACAAACCAAAAAAAACCAAACAAACAAATAAACCCTAAAGCTGTTCTTGTAAAACAGTATTTTAAAACAGTAAATAAATATGCTTTAATAAAAGGGCATTTGGGACTTCCCTGTTGTTATCAATTACTTTGTCTGAGGGGGTAGAATGGAAACACACACACCAGACTGACTGCTACCATAAGGATCAGCCCACCACGAATGTTGTGCTACATGGCTCATACACACTCATTAAGTAAGTGGTTGTCAGTGAATCTTAAAGATCAAAACAGAAGATGCAAGAAATCTGTTTATATAAATAAACTGAAGATCAGACACACAGGACATTACAGGAAAACTGGTTTCCATCTAGTAGAGATGGATTTGAATTTGTTTGTGTTGTAGAAGAGTGAGTTACAGAGATCTGAGACAAGTATTACAGCATTTACCACAAACAGGAAACAACTCTTCTCTTTAAAATGTTTTTTAGAGTGCTACTATCTTGCTCACCCTCCTGTTTCACCCCTCATTTTACAAGAAAGGCTCTAACACAGCCGAGAGGGAAATATTTTGAGGCAGTGATTAGATATTTTTCCCTAAAGCAGTTAGCACAATTGATTCTTCATATATCAGGATTGCCCAGAAGGAAGCTTAACTCTAAAAGCTTTCTAGTCAAAAGCAAGTCCCAGCCTTCGATCTTTGCATTTCCCAGTCTCTCTGAGACAACCCATATCATAGGAAGGAACGCAGTAAACACCAGTTACTGTGATGAAGAATCAGAGACAAACCAAACGGCTGTGCCAGGGCATGCAGAGCCCATGCATTCCTCCAGTTTTTATCTGGAGCTGGGACAAGACTTGCAGAGTGTGGTACAGCTGATTCTCATCCTTTCTGGGCAATGGTTCCTAATTTCATTCCTAGAGACTCTGGGGTTTAGATTCTGGAGTCATAGAGATTATTTCCATCTTTAAAGTACATTTTTAGTTATGTCCAGGGCTGAAAGGAGGCTGGAAACTCACAGGGAAAAAGTTTGTCTGATTTGTGACATGGAAATACCATCTCTCATGATAAAAAAAAAACCTTTCTGAACACACTCATTCCTATTCCTGCCTCCCAGAGGAGGGTATCTGTAAGGGAGGCAATAGAAGTGGCCTATTCACAAGCCCAGAAGCATCTTTTAAAACATTGACATTCAGAGAAAGACTTGTTAATTAGTTTTCTGCAGATTTGGCATTAGAAGTGGAGGCACTCTGCAGGATGTGGGTACACTGTGGAACAATCCTCTCATGTGACATGGCAGAAACACAAACACATATACTCTAAACTACGGACCATATTGGCCCCAGTCGGGAGGCCACAAAACAAGAACATTTCTAGTGACAGACCCTGACATCAATTAATTCTATGCCAAGCAGCAAGCTCCACCAAGACTCTCCCAGCCAGTTTCTACACAAGTCACCTGCATCAGGCCTCGTTTTATCTGCCCAACCACCACCCATTAGCAATGACACTATCTCCCCTCAGAGCTGTCCCTGCATTCTGTCCCTCACCCTGGCATGGTCCAGAAACTCCCCAGCATTTCAGTGCTGACCTCCAGTTCCATTCATCATTTTCATCATGGAGTCAAGACTACTCTTTTTAGGACTGTTCACATGATCTGTCTAAACTTTTATTTCTGTTTCAGTTTTTTTATAGTTTATTTCCATGCAGTCCAACAACCTAGTCTTCATGAAATTCTGCCAAGATAAAAAGTGCTTGTCTGGGTTTTAGCTTGTTCACATATCTTTATCTGCAGCTTGATTGTCATGCAAAACATGAGTGGATGAATCCTTATTGCTGCAGGTATATTTTCTCTCACAGTATGGTCCTTTTTTTAAAAAAATCATTCATTCATTCCTTAAAAAATACCTTCTTGATATCAACTTCAGGTCAAAACTGTTAATCCAGTGTCAACTCCATTATTGTCAATTACCTTACAAAACCTAGATTTTAACATGAGAAATAGAAATACTCATCATGTCATTTTATAACCCACCAAGTGCTTATTCAAACTAAAGCACTGATTTCAAAATCACAGCAAGCAACTAAGACATAATTAAACTTTTATCCCTGCAGATTTTGAGAGATATACATTTCCTGCTAAAAAAAAAATTAAAGGAAACTAAATGCTTTTCTGTATTGGGAAGTTTTAGTTTAATTTGATGTAAGAGCAGGAAGAAATATTTTCATATAACTGGACATGAGGGAAAACTTAAGACAACAAGCAAGTTTTGTTTTGGGATTTTTACAATCAATATTTTATTTTGCAGAAGATCTTGTTGTTTTCCCATATTTTGCTTCATTTTCCCATTCACTTCTACTTCTCCTTACTTCTTATTAGAGTAAGAATAGAATTGATCTGCTTCTGCATTAAAGAAAAGTTTTCCATCTGGGACCAACTTAGTGAAATACATCTATCCCTTTTCCAGCACAGTGGTCAGCTGCATAAATACCACATTACTTCTTCTCAGCCACCTGTGACCCTTTCCGTGCTGCAAACAACACCAGCTGGTGAAATGAGCATCTTGGATAATCATTTGATACAATCATTTTGTCCATAATTATAAGTGGACTTTTCTTGTCAAGATCCTTTAGCTTAGATCCCACAGAAAATGCAAACAGGAGCCAGGTTCCAGGAAACTGCTTCAAGGGTGCTTGAAAGCAGATGTTAACAGCTCCATCAGCCACAACCTCCAAAGCCAGTCACAGGTGCTTCCATTCTGCCCTTCACTGCCCCAGCTCCACTGATAAACTACCATGGATCCCCTCCCAGACAAAAATGCATGGTTTTGGGTTTGGTTCCTTCCTGCCATGCTTTTCATACCTTACTGCAGCTTTTAAACGCAGAACCCACACAAACAAAGTCTCTGCTAGTCCAAGCTACACTTGCAGCAGTACAGACAGGACCTTTAAGTACAAACTAAAGATTACTATTCAACAGAAAGTAACCGCACCCAAACGGTGATTTTCCAGGCTTCAGCCTGGATAAAGTGCTTTAAACTCATTTGTAACAACACATGAAATCTCACAACACAAGTTCAGTGCTTGATCCCCCTGCCCTGCAGGAATCCCTGGAAAGGACACAAGACCACTGTGAATATGCAGTGCCAGTGCAGACTGGCACTGCATATTCTGCTTCTGCATGAGATAAAGAGCCTGTTCTCCAAAGTAGTATTATCCCATGATAAAGCTGTTTTTTGCATGACAGTCATATACATACCTGGCTGCTGCAGTTCTGTTCCCCATGGGCAAGGAACTAACTCATTCTCCAGAACTGAGCCACTGACCATCCTTGCCATTGCCAATTGCCAGCAATGGTTTCACTCAGCCTACTCCAACACTCTTCTGACCTGTGTGTGTATAGTCAGTCTCACTTATTCTTAAAAAAAATTGAGAAGATTCCTCTGGAACTGACTGCAGAGATGTATCCAAAAAATAAAGAAAAAATTAGGTCAAGACAAAGCTATTGCCTCCCATGAGGGCACATGGGAACCAAACCAAAGTTTAAGGCTTGGTGGAAACCTGACATTTCATTCCAGGGCCTAGGCTCCATCCTTTACAACATTTCCAAGCAGACACTGCCACAGAGAAATTAATCAAATCCAAACCAACCTGTGTTTATCCTCTTGGTTCCTAGGCCTCCATGTACTGTTGTGTTTCATCCCTTCCCTCCTGCACTACCTAGTATGCCCTATTGTTTTTCCATCAAATTATCTAATTAGTCTGGGGCCAGATCAACAGATTACTCACAACAGTAGGCTAAGCAAATCACCCATGAATAAGTGTTTACTGGATCAATCCCTTAGACTGTCAGCTCTTTTGAGCAAAAACTGTACTTTATTATTCACGTGCAGAGTAGTCTGTACACCAAATGTGTTATATACATAATTCATTTAAAAATAAGAATGGTACACTAAGAATGAATAACATGCCAGCAGGAAAGTTCCCTGACTGCACAACCATCAGTAACTCAGAACTGCTCACACACAGCTGAGGCTTGGAAAACCAAATGGATGATAAAGGCAAAGGTTTAAGGCAAAGAACTAAGAGTAAGAGAGGCAGTGCTGCTCCCAAAAAATTGTCGGGAAGAATCTTCAGAATTCTCTGTGCCCCAGATTCATGTTCTGGAGAAATAACAAAACCAAAGGAACAAATATTCTCCTACTTGATATACTCAAGGGTAAACAAGGACTTGGAAATAGGACAACAGAACGTATATTAAACATATGTAATGTGTAATTGCATAATGGCACCCTTTTCAATGTGAGACACCTAATTGTGTTTATTGTTTATAGATGATATCTCAAAATCTACATCATACTTAAAGGAAACAGACATTTCTGCATTCCAGTATGTGGGGTGTGTGTAACATCATGTGAGCTATGCATTGATACAAAATTTGCATCTACAGAACACAGAGAGAACACTAGAAGAGAAAATATTTTATGAGAAAGTATAAACCTATGGCACTGACCTTCCAGCTTCACCATTTAATCGAACCTAGACCCTCCAGCAACTAAATATTCATAACTAGCATGACCTCTGGGCTCTTCTCTCACACCCAGTTGTACCTAAAAGCCAGAGAGTTGTACCTAAAAGCCTTTCACAAGCCAGTGTTTTGGGAGTGTTGTCTTCTCCTCTTACTATTATGCCAGTGTGGTTTTTTTTTCACATTGCCATCTACAATAGCCTGGCTATTCTTCTTTCATATTTAAAAACCTTTATGCAAATCAAGCTGGTAGCACAGCAACCTAAAGTTCTTGCATTAATGCAGAGTATTATTCACATACAAAAATTCCATTTAAATCCCATTAAGGTTATGACATAAATCCAAACAAACTAGAAAATGCACAGTTAAGGTGGAAAACTGACATATGTCTTCCAGTCTCTTAGCAGAAGAAAGCAGAATAAGAAACCTATTAGTGTGTCACCCAGTTGGAGAAAGGCAGAGAAGCACATATGTTACTGCCTTTTAACTGCTCATTCCATTGCATCTGGGATTCCTTTGGTTTTTTTCCCTTAACACCTGTGTCCCAGTGTGAGGGGTCCTAGAAGATCATTTTTGTCTGTAAATACTTCTGGACAATATCCATTCTGAGGGATAAGAGAGGCAGCCACGATAACGCAGCTGCAAGCCAGGGGGGGAAAAGTCAGATTAGCATCTTATATTTTTTCTGGAGGTGTTTCTGGTGGTTAGTAAAAGTCAATGACACATATGACATTGTTTTGCAAGTGTCCCAATTAGCAGCACTGCTACTGCAAGCTGGAGGCACATAGTTCTTTTCTCACGTGTTTCTCCCTTTGAATTCCTGACACTTCATAGTAATGAACAACACTGCAAGGTCTTGGAAAAGACCAGATTTATGCTTCTGTAATATTTAAAACACTCTCAGCATGGCTGAGCTGAAGGAATGGATGTAGGCAGCACTGTCTTTTGGATAATCCACTACAGCTTGTGAGGATGTGGAGTACGGTGGTGCTCCTGGGCTCCTGTATCTTGTGCTGCACATACCTGCATAAGCAGATGGATCTCTCTGCCTGTTGTGCACAAAGTTGCACCCTGTAGCCCTGTAATAAGAGTAAGGGGAAAAGAAAGAGGTTGGTTGAGCTTTTAGCTGCATTAGTCAAGCTACAGATGCTGGAGTTAGTTGTGAAATTTCAATCAGAATCAAGTCCAGAGTATGTGCCACTCCATATGTTTGTTACGCAGGCAAGTATGGCATAGTGGGCTGTTATTGGAAAGTGTGGGGTTTATTCTTTTTCTTTGGAGTTGAATGCAACTTGATTGCAGTTCTTTTTGGTAATGATCAGTGTACAGAAACAAGCTGGTTCAGGCAGTGAAGCTGTTGTCTTGACTAGAATCCCAAGTTTGATTTGAATTAGCCATTCGTAAGACAGATATACATATGCACACACACAGGCGCACACACAAAGCTTTGAAAGTGGTTCCATCTGTTTTTTGGTAAGGCTGGGTGATAATTAGGAAAAGTGGAAATATTTGATGTTCTGGGTTTGAGACCTGACATGTTTTCCTTCGTGTTGTCATTGAACACTTCAGTCCTAAACAGAATGGTATTAATTTGGGATACAGTAGAGCTGAGGATTAAGGTTAAGAGAGAGGGTGACTTTTTTTTAATTTAGAGTATATTTTCTTTCACTGTGCCTTGAAAAAGTTATTTTTCTCTTCCTCTGTTCTAAGCAAACATTCTACAAATTATACTCTGAATAAAACACATCACAGACTTCCATGGAAACAGCAGTCAGCATGAGGAAAGAGTGGAAAATGCTCAAGGTGACAAGAATACCTTCTGCAGCGCCATCACAAGATACAAGAAGAACCCTAGCAAGTACAGAAGAAGCTGACATGACAGTACAAAGCTAAACAAGATCATAATACTTGGGAGGAAGAGGGAGGGAAGGAACATATGTGCCCAAAGCCATCCTTTCCTGCCAATTATTGAATCCTTGACAAATGACAAACATTCAGGGTCTATTTTGGATGAACCTTCAGGGAAGGTTGAGAGAACAGCTTAAATTGCCAATGTCCAATGTCTTCTTGGACACTTTACATTTCAGATTAATAAATAACTGCAATTAGACAAATATCTGTGAAGGATGAGAGCTGCCTACAAGTATATATTGTGCTGAAAGTCATAGGAGATGCTTTTAGCCTTTGTTCTCAGAGGCCTCTTTCAAACTATGTTGAACTGCTGCAGAAGTCAGGTCTTCACTGGGTTGTGAAGAAAAATGGATTACAAGGCAAACACTGTAAAACACAGAGATAAAATATGTAAGTAGCTATCAAATCTGTGGACAAGTATATTTATGAGAAGCCTTTCCTAAAGAAGCAAAGGGGCTTTTTACTTACTATAGTAGTTCTTACTCTTTCCAACATCCAAGTGCTCACTGATTTCTCTTCCATCTTTTCTTCTCCCATTTCTAAATGTTTATGCGTTCTCACCCAGAGACTCCTCCAGAGTTCTGACACTGTATTTTCCTCCACCTAGAATTCCCAGCAGCTTTCTTCCTCAACTCCATCTTATTCACAGCTCAGCTGCTGCAGTCATCTGATCTGCTCCATGGCTCACATCTTCCCATCACATATGTTCCTTCCTCATCAAATGTAAGATTGCCTTCCATAATTGCCATTTCCACTGCTGCTCATTCTAGGTGAGCATTTGCTACTCAAACCAAATACTTTTTGCTCCTTATGTTTCCAATCCTTCCTTCTGCTCCTCACCTCTAGCCAAATATCCTCCTTTCTTGAAATCTCTTTTAAGAACAGCATAGAGATGACAGCAGTAGGCCAGTTTTGACCTTTCATCTGGAAGAGTCAGTGAAATTTTTAAGGGTATCAGTCTGCACAAACAAGAAGCAGCATACTCTAGTTTTCAGTGCCAAGAATGTAGCTCAGACCCCAGAAATAAAAGAATTAAGTCAGTATGTCTTAGTGAGACTCTTTAGGTATCGATAGGCTGACTTCAAAGCTCAGTCTGCTCCAGCCTTGCTGACATCCATCTAATCGAGCCTGTCACCCAGTCAGGTATGCTATTTGAACTCATCTTTATGCATTCTCCCAAATCTGAATCAACCCAAAGAGATCAGGTAGCTTAAATACTGGGGTTCAGAGGTGGAGAGCTTTAGAATGACTCGTTTCGATATAAATGGTTGAAAAAGCTCTTACCCAAGCAGCTCAGCCAGGAGGTAAAGCAGAATAGGCTCCTCAGGAAGGGGATGTTGCTTGCATGGCCGGAGTTTTCAGTCCTACACACCTCCTCTGCATATGTGAGTGACTCTATTGACTTATCATGCATTCAAGTGCAGGAGTAGGGTTTTTTTAAGCAAGTAAAAGGCTAAGTGATTTGATCAAGGCCACAAATCAGCATGCCAGAGACAAGACTGTTATAACATGCTAGTAACCCTGTCAGATTGAAAGCTTAAACTCTGAAGACAGGAGTCACCTTTTATATATTTGAAGTGTGCCCAGCAAAACAGCATCCAGTCCTTGATGATGATTCTGAGTAGCAACTTAATGTAGATATTAAATGCCATGTAGACCAATCAGCATGGGGCTTTATGCAGTTTTTCAAAAAACTCTTGGGATCACAAAAACATCAAAGTTTCAACAGCATAAGGTGTGTCCCCTTCTAAATGTTTCAAGCTATTTTCCTGGATTAATAATATAAAAAAAAAAAAGAACCTCTTAAGACAGGTCTTTTCCATATCAAAATTTTTCTTTCAGATTATTTTTTCCCTTTACAACTGTCAGTGACACCACAGCATTTGAAGCATGAGGAGGAAGTTATGCTGAGTAGCTACTGTGAGAGGAAATAAAGGTGGAGAGAAAATGAAGAGAATATCACAGATAAAATTAAAAGGCATTTTAAATATCCCCACCTATATTGACCCCAGAATTGTGCTAATTATGAGGATTAACATGCTTCCTGTACATTACAATAGGTTATTTCAGCTGCTGGACAGAGATGGTGTGCCCACTCAGACACTGAAGTCCAGCCTATAGATCACTTGCACATGAAGTCGTGAAATAAATGCATGTGTCCTCACTGGCACAGTGAAAACACCAGTCTACCAGGAGGGAAGAGGAATGAGGCAGTATCTCATAACCAAGAATGTATCTAAAACCAAATACATATACTCTTGATGAGTTATAAGAGGAGCTTCGTTTCTGTCACATCTGATCATCCTCAAAAATTGCATCAGTTGACCTTATGAGTTTCTGGATCAGCTGTTGCCATCCTCTCTACCACTTGCTTAACAGATATAATCATTTTGTGGAAAACTTGTATGGGGTTCAATTCCTCACAAACTAGCTTCTACTGTGTTTATCTCAGTGGAGGACTGATTGATGATAAAAAGGGTCACATAAGCATGCATACATTTCCTGACAGGAAAAAAAACTTCAGAAATAGGTGAGCAAACCCCATGCAGAGCTATCCTTTTTCCAGCTGTCCAAACACCACTTCACTTCTGAAGGACTAAGGCTTTATATAGTTCACCAAAATTTAGCCCCAAACACGTCAGAAGAAGTCTCAGTAAATGAAATTCAGCACACATTCTCCTGTTCTGATACTCTTTTAAGCAACACTGCCTCAGGATACATTAGTTTCATTATCTCTGTGTCTATAATAAGATCCTAGTGCATGACAGCCAAAGATTGCCATTTATCCTTCCACAATGACACGTTTCATTTTGGTTAGTGGAAAGGGTATGCTATGTGAGCCACAGCCCTGTAATTTCTACTCAGCAACGTATCATGGACACAACATTTGGCCCTGAATGTTTCCCATGAGAAGAGGGCTGTTGTACTGATTCAGAATAAATATTGCTGGCTTCTTCAACAAAAACAAAGTTTCACTTTTAGCTGAGCTGTTCAGCACAGAAAATTTCTTGGGGGAAGAAAAGTATAAAGAACGATTTTGGAGAAAACTACATTTTTTAGTTTTCACTTTTGAGGTGCATGTTTCCACACAGAGGAAGAAGCTTTCTTTGGATCTAATACATATATTTTTCAATAGGAACAAGCAATTAAGTACCAGCTTATTTCTGTGCACCAGTTCTGGCTTGGTTGAAGCATTAATCTTTATGATGAAGACCAAACAATCTAGACTCAGTTTCTCCATTCTTGGTTTCCTCAACATTTATGAAGAGTACTAAATGAAAAAGGGCAAGAATCAGAGACCCTCCTCTAGATGTCTATGTTAAATATTACAGTATCTACAAACAGATACTTAGCCTCAGCATTAACTAATCCTAAATTAGCATCTGCACGCAGTCAGAGAAGAGGTCAAGCTATCTTCAAAGATAAACTCGAAAGCCTAGTGCTGAGTGGATAAAGTGATGGAGTTGAATAAAATGGTCAGAAAAAATTGTGAGAGGAGGAATATCTGCTGTTTGACTGAGGATATTTGATGTATGATATAAGGCTGCTTTAATTATGTGCTTCCAGATAGAGTTTACCCAGACCTGAAAACTCTTCTAAGCACTCAGAAATGGTGACATTTAGGGATCCTGAGCTAGAAGTGGAAAATTTTCTGAGTAACTGCACTTTCTGATGACTCTTTACAGGCACCTGCACTTTCTGTGCAAAAAGGAAAAATAAAATAAAAAGGGGAGGAGTGGAAACAGCATATCATACTTTTAAGATGGAGATGGTTCTTTCTATAATGGTAATATTATAATATGTGTTTTTCTGAGATTTTGGAAGACTTCATTTGATGATGCAGCAGGCCCCTTTCTATTTACTGTGGGCTTGTGCTTTGTGAGGCACACTCAATATTAATTGCACATCACTGGGACAAATATTAATACTTTAAAGTCTGTCCACCTTCTTAGTCTAAAGCACAGCACACATGTGAGCTACCTAGCTCAACTTCACTGTTGAAGGCTTTGTCTTGGCTGTCTGTGGAGGGGCAGCTGCAGAACAGACAGCTAGAACACAGTAAGCCCCATAAAAATAGCAGAGCTGTCACCCCATGTACAGGATTGCCAGGGACCCTGAACAACTACTCCAGTAGGTTGTCTGTGCTGAAATCCTTTCTGAAAGTAATGCCTGTGAGCCACCATGTCTATGGAAGGGCAGCCTCCCTCGGGTGGCACCACCAGTCCCATTGACAGCACTGTCCCACAGGACAGCATGCCTCGTCTTGCATGTGGATTCACTGGAGACACCGTGATAATGATCTTCCACTCTTCTTTCCACATATCCCCTTTAGTGATATCCTCTTAGCCTAGAGGGGGACCAAAATGCAAACCCAGTGGTGTGCCACCAAGTAATAATGTTTTGATTAGTATCAAAGATGTGGAAGAAAATTATGTAGAGGAACATCCCATGCATGTTCTCCCCAAAGACATTTTTAAACTCTGTGGAAAAAGACATGGTAACCTGCATGTTTTCTGCCAGTTACCCAAGGTTAATAAAGCTTATAAAAAATAACAGAATCATCAATTCATAGACCAGTTAAGGTTGGAACACACCTGTAAGATCATTGAGTCCAGCCATTAACCTAGCACACCATGTGCATCACTAAACCATATCCTCAAGTGTCACATCCACACATTTTTTTAACACTCCCACAGGTGGTGATTCCACCACTTCCTTGGGCAGCTTGTTAAGCTGACCAGAAAACAAAGGATATCTTGTCAGTCTATTTCAAAAATTTGAGTACCTTCATGCAAAAGATATCGTGATACCATAGCTGATGCAAGATACAATGAATAAAATGCTAACCTCATTAATGAGGGAGAGGGAAATATTCTTCTGATTAGACATCACCATGTGTAGTCACTTTTGCGGAACCTTATATTCATTTATGCGAATATCTATGAGGTCCCAAATCAACTTATCCTACAGAAGACACCTAAAACCAGGAAAAAATATCTGTCTCAAAAAATGCCTTTTTCTTTCTACTTCTGCTCTACATCTAGAGTACAAAGAAATCCTACAGCGAAGGTAATCCTTAAATTATTACCATATAAACGTCTAAAGCTAGGTGGAGAGAAGCTTACCCTGTGTTTTAGCTTGGGTCAGCTAAACAGAATTGTAAGCAGAAGTTTGACTCCCTCCCATGACTTCATAGAATTCTGTTCTTTTCCACCTGCAGTTTGAGTGTCTGCAGAAATTTCCTTTAGTCATGTCAAAAAAGGGCCTCTCTGCAACTCTTGGTGATTACATCTTTGCTCAGCAGGTCCTCGTAAACTAACACAAAGTATCATATTTTATTTGCTTGACCATTAATGAAATTGTGAAGGGACACAGCTCAGCTGGTACTTTACAGTTATATTAC
Organism: Parus major; assembly: GCF_001522545.3. NCBI lineage: Eukaryota > Metazoa > Chordata > Aves > Passeriformes > Paridae > Parus > Parus major. The sequence continues at coordinate 53,666,805 of NC_031770.1, read as the reverse complement.
TCCTGAGGAGCAGGAGCAGTAGGACTACCTTACACACAGTTCTTTCTGTCTATGCTACTGCCATACTTTGAGTGAGGCAGAATTCACCGTCTCTTCACAGTCAGACTGTTTCTTCTTAAAGATTTACACTTTCCTATCAGCTTGTTAACATACTGCTGTAAAGCATTAGGTAAGAATCTATATAATAACAAGTGTTTTGTTTCAGAGACCTTAATTAAAACTTGTAAGAACATATTGATTACATTCCTAGTAAAAACTGACAGCATGGTTGAATTACATACAACGTGTTGTGTCAGGTCGCCTGCGCAATGGAAATAACAGAAAAAAAATCTGGATAAGTTGCATTGTTTCCTATTTATTTTCTTAAATTTTGATCGATACTCTTTAGATGTATTTCATCTAATCAGAACATTATACTTCACAATCCTGAAATAATCGTCACTGACTGATCTAAGCTTTGTCTCCTAGAAATGCAGGAGGATGAAGTGTACAAGCAGGGATGCAGCAGTCTCCAGGCAGCTCTTCTGCCCCAGGATAACAGCAGCAGCATGTGTCCCTTGCAGGACTGACACCCCCAAGCTCAGCTCTGCTGTGGCCCCCATGAGACCACTAGCTGTGACCTGAGCTCTGGCCATATGCAGTCACAGGGGTTGTATTATCCAGCTCCTCTCTCCAGAATCACAGCTGTCCCTGCTCCTATCCTTTTCTTAGCTCTGTATTCCCTGTAATATGAGAGAATGTTCCATGGCTGTATGAAGCTCTATCTCCTCTCCCCATCTTCCAGCAACTCACTGCTTTCAAGCTTCAGGCTTCCTCTGTCACCCTCAGTCCTGTGACACTTTCTGTCTGTGCTTTCTCTTCTTCTTGATGTTTTTGTCCAGCCAGCAGAAATCATGAAATCTCATCCAGCAATAACTAATTCTGCTCGTCCTGGACAAGGAGATTTTTCCCATCTTGTTCTCCTCTCTGCATATAGTAAATATTTGCATAATATATTAAGCATGTGGGGAAACCTCAAAAGATTTGGTTCAATGCCTTTTGGATAAGCACCTGAAAAGCTTAGTTGTTTGTGCAAACCTAATCCAAACAATCTGATTCTTGAGTTAATGGGCTGTAAATCTTGTGAGAACAGGTTGTCTCACAGTACAAGACTTTTCATGAATTTTGCTTCTCCTGGAATGGTAGTACAGTAAAAATAAACTCTTGTACTGTTTTGACACTTCTTTTCAAGGATTCAGGACAAAGACGGAAGAAAGTTACCTAGACTTTTCTGAGCCTTACAAAAGTATCAGTCAGCTTAAACTGATGTTTCAGGTGAGAACTCAAAATGGGAGATTACAACATCCAAGCCAATTCACCTGTTCTTTTATAGCAGTGTTCACCCACTTTATTGATATGCATCAGGTATTGGTAAAATAATACACTACATACTCTGACTGACTGGCTAATAGGAATCTGTCAAACTATGAATGCTATAACAGTCACATAATAATAACACAGCACTACAGAAGGCAATAAATTACATACATGCCACCATCCTTCACGTATTCTATACGGATCATGGAGTTATGGTTATTGGTTGCAGTGTGTATTACCAGGTCCCAGGGTCACCAGAGCAGAGTTAAATGATGTAAGGGAGTAAGTAAAATGATGATCTATGTTCAAAACCAACACTAGCCTTGGTACCTATTTACCTCATGCAGTATGTTTATATACTAAGTATGAATAATCAGGTTCCTGAAAAGGAAGAGAAAATTGACAATGTCAGGGGCAGAATAGCTCCTTCCATTTATCATTAATTTTTGATTGAAAGCCTTATTTATTTCAGTAGGTGCTGCAGGTTGTGGGGGATTGCTTAGAGATGGTAAAGTTTCTCACACAGATCTGTAAGACTCTCTATAGACCCAGTACAGTATTTACTTTCTTCACCAAAGTTCATCTATGACCATCATGCAGAAAGAAAGTATTCCAGCAGCTCTGTGTGCCACTCTCAGATAACAGCTGAGTCCCAGACCAAAGGCCACAATAATCCTGGCTTTTTGTTACTGCTACTGTTCCTACTTGAGCAAAAGGAGATATTTCTTCCAATTTAGACAATGCAGTATTTGTGCTTTAGTTTGAAGTATCACCCGCTTACATTTTATTCATGAATCCTTTCAACTTCATTCCATCTCCACACTTCAGCGTATTGCACATCCACAGATTTGGTAGACCTCAAAGACAATGCTGATATATCATAACTTATACTCCAGGGAAGCACGAGGATGGAATACATAGTGGCTCTGTAAAATCAGACTGCATTTCAGATTCACAGTGAAGATGGTTCTGAATAGGGAAAAACAAACATAGTTACACAAAATTGTATTGTTAAAAATTTCCAATTACATAAATCAATGATATTTTACATTGTACATAGATTTATAGACTATTTAAGATTGACTGATACAACTATCAACCACATTCTGTCAGCAAGTTATGCATCTCCTGGTGTCAGAAAAAAAAAAAGGGGGGGGGAAAGGATGTTAGTTTTACATCTGAGACGAAATTGTGTTGTATTTTCAAAGCAGATGTCATCTCAGGAAAAATTATGCTTAGGCAGGAGTTTTCATGTAAATAATTTTCTGCTGGACAATCTTTTGCTGTTTTGGACTTTTTCTAAAGTATTTATATCAACCCGAAGGTTTCTAAGAGCAGCTATAACACTGGGGGGAGAAAACAGGAAAGTGGGAAACAGTCTAGAGCTCAAATGCCCCAACTTAAAGGATCCCTAACTCCAGATCTCGTTTGCTTTTTTACCTGTTTAGGTAACACCTAAAATAAGTTATCCTCTTTGTCCCACCTGCCCCCACTGCCTGCTCAACATATGCATTATGTCCAATTACACCTCTGGAAAGCATCAGCACAGCTTGGCGAGAATAACCGGACAAATAGGGCAGTATCCATTCTCTTTCTAAACATTCAGTTTGTCACATATTTATTGCAGAGTGTGCTTTTAGTGTTTTCTGTGTCTGCCCTGCTGTGTGCAAGGCCACACACATCTCTGTACCAAATGTCAATCCAACTCTTTTGTCTGCACCCCCCCCCATTCCCCCAAAAACAATGAGGTGCTCAGGTGTAATTGTACAGAATTTGAACAATAATCCTGGCTTTCTGCTGAAAATGAACACTAGTGCATGAAAGGTAATATACCCCTCTTTTGCTGAGTGCAGGGCTCTGAAAGGTCACACTGGGAGAGAGACTGTGAATTGTTTGGAAAATAGCCAATTTGATTACAATGGGCAATTCTGAGCTTACAGTTTGCTTGTGTCTATCCTGCCTAAAGTGGCATCATTTGTAATAAAAACTGTATTGCAGAAGTGCTGTGGAAGAAATCACAAGCCCAATTTCTATTCTGCTGAAGAATCATAAAGGGGACTTAAATATCAAAACTGAGATACAACCTGTTCAGCATTGCCTACAATAGGGACATCCAAAGCAAGTTCAGAAGCATTACACTGATATAATACATACCTTCTAAACAGTCACAATTAACAGCAGTTTGGTGATAAAATGAACATTAAAAGCTACTGTCAATTTTGAAGGACTATTTTAATTTTTTAGAAATACCAAATTCAAAACAGACAGAATCCAAGGCGTTTCCTTGTTTTCACTGTCTAGGTGTAGGACCTGTCTCTCTCCTGGAAATTGCCATGTGCTTTCCTGTTAACCCAGTGGCTAACGTGACCAGTTCAAATTCACACATAACAACAGTGATTCATTTGTCTGATTCACAAGTCCTCTTTGTCTCATTGCATGAAATGGCAGGATTCAAGAGTCTAGTGCAATACTACTGGTTTTTCCCATAATTTCCAAAGTAAAGCATTGTTGTTAGGGCCTCTTTGGATAAATGAGTTTTCCCAGACATGTTCTGTTTTTCCTGGACATATTTCAAGATTATTTTATATTTGCCTAGGGTTTGCAGTCGTCATCTTGTAGCTAACACACATCCACTGGGGTGCACATGCTCAGCAGGTCTGACACCTTTAGAAGTACAGCAGCCCTAATCACAGGTTCTTGCAGGTGGGTTGCTAACAGATTGAAGGTGCCTCTCAAGTCCTTGCATATTTATAAGTATCTTATTAATGAATAACCATAGGTAGCTGTAGGGCTACAATTGAAACTGCAAAGGAGCAAAGGACTTGCAAATGGCCTGAGTAAAATTTACAGGAGGCAGCATCAACCTAAGTCTCCTCATTTCATTTAGTCATACAGGAAAGCTACAGTGCCATCAGACTTACTCCCTCCAATGGCCTGGTGTGATGGCTGCATAATTCATTAGTGAAGTATTACCATGTGATTCCTTGCTGAAAAACAGCTGTTTCTAGCTAAATAATACAATTGGATGTACCATCTTAATGGAAAGAGAGAAAAAAATGAAACAAAATAAACAGAAGTGCCTATCCACAAGCCATCTATTATATCTAGAAGTTTCTTTCAATTGCTTCTCCCCAAGGAGCTTTCTTCAAGTTATTGAGATGGTGGTCAACCAGGAGAAGTCCATTCAACTTCTACCAAAAAAAGCCAAAATCTCTTCACACAGCTTGGGTAAGTGTGCAGGCTAACTGAAGACTAAAAAAACCCTGCTGTCACAGTCTGTTTTTCCAGAAAAAAAAATTCTCAGTACCTTATTTTCATAGGTAGTCTCACCAAAACCCCAGAGCCTGATGAAGATTGCTCATCACTCTAGTTTTCTGGTATCTTTTTTTTTTTTATTTGTTTTCTTCAGCTGTGGTTGTTTTTGATACTTTTCATGAAAGATTCTCCTATCTTAATTTCCAATGACACTAGGACAATAAAGAATAATGTGAAGAATTTTCACCCAATGTTAAGGATTAATGGTCTAGTTTTCAATTTTCAGTTCATTAAGAACTCCTCCCAAAATAATCCATTTTCCTATGGTTGGGAGGTTTTGGTCTAGTAAAAGGCAAGGAATTTGAAGAAGACCTCTTATGTGAGGACATAAGAAGAACAGTCATAAATAGACAAAAAAGAAAAAATAAGATACAGAACAATCACAAATGGAAAACAAACAGGATCACAGATTTTCATACTCTTTCAGCCACCATGCAGAGTTGTGATGCGTATTTCCAGCATTTGTGGGGTTTTTTTTATTTTTTGCTATTGAAAGCTCAGTTAAACATCATGCAATTCCTCACAAAGGAGACTGTGTGGGGAAAAAAATCAACAAATTATAGATCTCTAGTCAGGTTATCAAATTTCTCTCTGTCACAAAGAAATGCAGAGAAATTTGCCTATCTGTAAACTTTCTGAGATAGCTATCAAGACATTGTTAGAATGAAGGGCTAGGCAGCAAATAATGTTCATATCCATAAAGATTTGATTTTGAAAATTTTTTGAAGCCTCAAAAATAAAATCTCATAGAATCAGAGAATAGTTTCAGAGGGAAAGGATTTTTTTTTCTGCAAAAAGAAACAGCCAAATCTTCAGTTGTGTTCAAATGAAATGTTTCATTTGACCTAGTTTATCATTACTACACAAAAGAAAAAGTTGTTTCTGACTGAAAAAATCAATGTTTATAATTTTGTTCATGGTAAAGTAGATATTTCTTATTGCACTTGTGATTTATTAACAAATAATTCACTTAAATGAAGCCACTCATTTTCTGAAATTCTTGCAGCAAATCAGCACTTTCCCTTGAAAGAGATAATGTAGAATTTCCATCCGACTACACTGAACAATGTTCCTCTATCTTCAGGCATGGGTTAAGAAACATTAACTTTTCACCTATGATATTATTGAAGCTTATGGATCTTTTTCTTAACTCTTTTTCAAATAATTAGAATTAGAAAAACACATCAGGAGAGCATTATTTACCACAAATCACCTTTTTGAATTATTACATGGAGCAGTGGAGAATTTCCTAATCTCAGGAGTGGCATCCTCTGTATGAACTGAAGTTGTACTTGTGTAGACATAAACAAGAGCTCCAAATTCCACAACCACCTAACTAAAACCATTACCCCTGCTGAATTGTTCCCATGTAAGTGTCAAGTGGTATCACAGATCATCTGAATCATCCTCAGTATATAGTCTTTCTACTGTTAAAAACTCTCTGTTTTCTATCTTAAGTAAAAGAAAGGAGGGAAATAAAAAAAAAAAAAAAAAAAAGAAAGAAAAAAGAAGCCAGCTTCTTTTTCTACTTTTTTTGTAAGTAACCTTGAATCAGAAGTTTGCAGTTTGTGTCTGTATATCTCATCAAGAATATATGTCATTTCTCTAAATAAGCATCATATATCTCAATAGTAGGGTCAGTTACCCACCCCTACCCCCTCACAGCAGCTGATCTATCAAGTTAAATCACAGGCTTTTTGATATAAGTGTCAATGTAGATCTGACACTTAAAAAATAACTCACAGTGGGGCAGAAAAACAGTAAACAAAGCAGAAAAAAAATTAACTCCTTAGGCTCTCAATTTACTAAAATGCAAAGTGGCTGGTGCACAATTCATGCTGTAATGCAGAGTATATTTTAGTTCAAGTATTTTGAATGTGTACTCAGTTTTTTTAATGAATTTAACTTCCCTTTCCTTTTTCAAGACCTCTTGAACTACATGTCTTTCTTTTCTTATGCTTCTCTGAGAACTTCACTGCTTCAGCTTCCACATAACCCCTTCCTCTCTGATGGACACCATTCCCTGTCACAGTCATATTTTTCTCCAGATTATAAAAGTTCAAAATACAATGTCCCCTGAGGCATTTAAAAACAGCAGCATCTGCTAAAACAGAGAAGGCCTGTAGAACCAATAAGACTGAAACTTGACTTGATCAGAAGATTTTCTAGTAGGAGTTTTTTCCACAAATTCAACATTAAAATGTTTAATGGGAACAAATATCCAAGTTCCAAGTGGCACAAAATGTTCAAATGAAGATAATAGGAGACCAAAGCTTCCTCCTAACGAGAGCCACCAGTCCAGTACTAGGGAATTCATGTCTGTACAAGATAAGGCAGCTCCAGCCCTGCTTCAGTGACTAAGGACCTCTGAGAATGCAAGACTCATGAATGAGATGACTCAGAATGCAACAGCTCCTGCAGAAGAGGCTGAGACCCAGTATGAGATGCAGCAGAGCACAGCCAACACCATGACTTGTTAGGTGCTTCCCTGGCACTTCTCCAGCCCTGAGTGGGCAGCAGAAGTAGAAGCATGATTGGTCCCACTGGTCCCTCTCCCGTTGTCCCACCTCCCTGGTTTCACACAGCCTCATCTATGCCTATGAGTACAGATGCTCACCAGTTCCATCCTCCAAGCCTCACCCGGGCATAACTTCAGAGGAGTAGGTGACACAGGCCTAAAGAGGGCTGGGAGCACACTCATAATCCACCAGTGTGGACAAGAACAACACAGCAATACTCTAACTCTGACATGGCCTCTCCTACCAGCCAGTGGGTCTGAGGCCCTTTGTCTGATGCAGGCATCCTGCATGGTGGTTCACCCCAAAGAGGAAGGGTACATCTTTCTCCAGTGCTTTGTATAACAGCATCTCAGGGACCAGATGCTATTTCCAAAGACTGTCTATATGTAGCATCCAGATTTTTATTACAAAAGATTTCTACTTCATCCCAATACAAAAGAAGTGGGGGAGAAGTACATACTCTAAAACTTTAGGATATATTTTCTTGGTCATATTTAGTAATATGTTCCTGCATAAATACTATGGTGCATTAAACTCTAGTCTGGCTTCCTACAAAGTCAGCACCTTACTCCTGACAGCAGCTACACAAGATCACTGCACTGCAAAGCTGTGCCAAGCACCAGTCTTACTTCACTGCATGGCACATAAAATACTACTGGCTTGGCAATAGAGAGATGACAATACTCATTCTGTCTCTCAGTTACTGGATATCACCATACTCAGGAAGATGACAAAAAACAAGCACATATAAAAGGTCCTTGAATAGAACAAAAGTAAGATTATTATTTACTTCATTCTAAAAAACCTAGTCTATAAAAAACACTTTTTCCTCTTATAAAAGCATTGAATTTGCAGCTGTCACAGTGAAAGCTTTATACCAGGAGATCTAGTGTTGCTCTGCAGCAAGGGCTTGCTTTATCCACCAGCTTGGAAGTGAAGTGGGATGTGATGGACAGTGTAGCCACAAAGAGCACTGTAATAGGGGAACATGGAAAGAAAAGGATCCAGAGAATAAGTACAGTGAAGGGGCACATGTTAGGCCTCCTTGACATATTCCTTTGGTTTAACAATAAGTGCACTACTCTTCTCAACACTGTTTATGTCTCAAACATTAACAATCTCTCTACAAATAACACAGAACATATGCAGTCCACACAGACTTAGGAGAGGAAATGTATTGGCTTTAGATGCCAGGCTTTCAATGGATGGTGGATTTTCCAGCTACAGCCCTAGATTTCAGTGGTCTCCAAGGATGGCTCTGGGGAGCACCTTCCAGTCCTGCTGTCCTGCTTGTTTTCCCTGCAGACTCCTCCATTTCAGGAAGATCCTTTTGGGGAAGCATTCACAGCATGCTTGTTTCCAATTTCTTAATTAGAACTAAATAACTGGGCAAAAGTGTAATATGCATATGAGCAAACACAATTAGAATAAAGTGTGGAAGTAACAAATTCATCTAATGATCAGGTTGATTAAATTACTTCAGATAAACCAACAATTCCTTATAAGCACTGTGCAATGGTTTAGGAAGTCTACAATCTCGTTTAGCTCTCAGCCTAGAAAATAACAGGGCTTTTATCGACTCTCAGTGCCAAGTGATATATTTAAGTTCCAGCCAAATAGCTGGTACAGAGAGTGTCAATTGCTCCCAGGCTGAAACTAGTGTAGAGACTGCAGCTCTGCTGCCAGCTCCAAGAGTTTGTGCAGATTATTGGTTATCTAACACCAGGCAGCCCTTTCTCTCACTGCCCTCCCCCCCGCCCAAAACTTCCTACAATGGATTACAGTGGATTACATCAGAGATACTTCAATATTTCAACATGACACAGCTTCTTAAATCTAATATTCAGAAGATAAATTCAATGAAATAGCATGATCTATCATGATTCAGCTGTAGCTAGTTATAGCAAAAATCCTTCTTTACTCACTGTGCTCTGGGAGTTTTTGCCCCATGTGTGCTAGCCAACAGCTTGCATTTTAAAAATGCAAGAATATTGAAGTAGAGATGTTCCTTAACTTACTAAGATGAGAAAAATAAACATGCAAAAGTAGACAAAATCTGAGAGAAAGGTTAAGCCAAAAAAAAAACGCAACTGTTTTACTTAAAAAATGCATTTTGGGAGCTCACTTTTTTCCTACAGAAATGCCTGTCTCATGACAGACATGACCATTTGTTTTTTGTTTGTGGTCTTTGGACATTAATCTTTTTTTATATTAGTAACACTTCGTTACCATCAAAATCCTTCCCTGACTGAAACTGGGGCTTCAGATGCTGTGCAGGGTGCAATTTCTGGAAGTATAAACCACACAGAAGACTGGACATGGCCATTAGAGAGCAGAATCCAGTGCTGTCTTCCACATACTTTGAGAACTGTGCTTTGTTTCACTAAACTCTCCAACAGTTAAAGGATGAGCTTATATGAAAGAATTAATGATATCCCATTTAACATGAACCTAGGAATCCAGAAGACAGTTACAGAATCTTGGCAAATCACACTAGATTAAAGTATTTGAATTGGTGCCTAAAATGTTCAGATCAATGTCTTGGGTTTTTGGTCGACAGCTTTTTCCCCTTCAAACTGACAGAGGTCACAGTACATGCAGTTCATCATTTCAAGGCATAAGAATTAGGCTTTGACTAATTGGAAGATTTGCCTGTTATTTAAATGAAACTTGTTTGCAGTTTCATCATCCGTGTGGAATCCAGAAAGGCATCAGACTATCCCATCAATTTAGTTAGCAAAGAATAAATGAATAAATAGGCTGACAATTTTCTCCCCTGGGACTTACACTGTCACTACATTGTTTCTCCATTATTAATTACCTATGTTAAAATAATTCACTGTACAGTAGTATATACTCTATGCTGTAAATGACTGGATCAGGTGTCTTTCTGCTTGTCTTTCTCTGTGCATTCAATTCTCTTGGTGTCAGCAAGTGATGCTCGACAGTGCATGCACTGAGGGAAGAAAGGGAAAATCAAGTTGCAGACATCAAAGGGTTACAGCCTACATTTTTTTGGATGTGTACAGTAATAGGGTTAGTTCTTTTCTATTTTGTATGAAAGACTCATTTACAGCTGCTGCTCTGCTTCAGAGGTTTGGATTCAGACTGTCTTGCAAGCAGTTTGTGTGCGAGGCTGAGATGTAATATGTTAGCAGATGTCACTGACAGGTCAAGGAGTCCTTCAAATGCTGGAAGCCCACAGATCCCCTAATGAAAAGGGGCAGAAGAGAAACCAAACACATTTCTTTGAGTCAGACTGCTTTTTCAAATATTTTACAAGTGTTTGCTTTGCATAAAAAAAAATAAAAAATCTTGACACAGTTTAGTGGAGTAAAAAGTTATGAATTTGTTTATTTTCAGTAAGCCAATACTCTGCAGATTTCTTTCACTTAACCAGTAGGGGAGAGAGGGAAGGAAAAGATCAGATGGGGGAATTCAGGATTTTCCTGATATTAAACTTCAGATTTTCATCCACCCTTCACCTAAGTGCCAGAGGAACAGGTAAATTCATCAGCATCCATTGCACAATCAGGTCAATCCCAAATAAATCCTTTTCTTATGTATCGTCCAAGTAATTTCTTTTAGGGTCATTCAAATAATGCCACATTTCATTTGTGTCTTACAGGCTTTGTCATGTGCTTTTATCTCCTCTGCTGCAGTATTATTAATCCTTTCAAACTTGCAAAAACTAAGTCAAAGCAGAAATTCGGTCTTCTCAGTCCTACGTCCCAAAGGGCTTTCATAATTTCAGTTCCAGTCCTGTGTAATTTCAAAGGCACTTCACTGACTCTTCCAGGCAACAATTCCTTCACAGCCAAAATTTTCGAAAGGGTTCAGACATACAGTCTCTCCGAAAATGCTACCAATAAGCCAGGAGAAACACTTTGAGTATTCTCATGAGGATGAGATAGGTTATTTTTTCTTATAGCCCTCTCCTGTATTCTGGAGAAGAATTGTGCTGTCTTTAAAGCACTCTTCAGACAAAGATGCGGCTTTGGGGAACATAGCAGTAAAAATTTGTGTCCCCATTGGGCTTTTTGTATAGCAGAGTGCACTTTCCAGCATCTTGTATTTTATCTGCTCCCTGCATAAAGGAATTCTAAACTAAATTCCTTGCGGGACCTCCCTCCACATAATGCAAAACTTTAATTTGTGCCCTCTGCTTCTTGCATTTGACACAGATTCAAACTGTCTTGCATCAACTATTCTTCCTATTCCCTCAAGATCTTCATGGAGCAAAATGATCTCACCTCTCATTCTTCTCTTTCAACAGAGTACAGCCCTAATTTCTTTGGTATATTTGGGACTGCCAGTTTCCCCCCCATCCCTGCATTATTCTGCTTGCTCTTGCTATATCTTTGTCTACCAGTATAATAATTCTTTAATCTCAGTTGGTCAGAAATTAGGATGATAGTACAGGTATGGCCTGTGCAGTACTGAAGGGGGATAATTTCGTAGAAACTTAAACCCACTATGTAATATTTGCAAAGATCTCTATAAATTTCTACACATTCATGCACCAGTTTTAATCTTTCAAATTTCTTCTACTACCTATGAACTAAATTTTCCTGAATTGCATTTCTGTATAGTATAATATTTCAGAGTCTGGTCCTCTGTTCTGTCCAGCTCCTCATTACTTTAGTTTTATCTAGGTCATTCATCTTCCCATTCACACATGTAGCTTCTTTGTAGTGGCAGCGCTCCCTATTTCTGCATTATCTGCAAATATTTTTGCTTTATAGTGTTTTCATCTTCCTTGGGCTTCAGATAAATAGTATGAATCAGAGTAACAAATCTAGTCCAGTTCTCATCCATGTAATTCTCTGCTCCCCCATTCAAGTCACACCAAGGCAGTATGATCTCTCTGTAGCCTATAGTGTGCCACCCCTCCATCCATTCAAGCACATCACCCCCTGTGCCATGCTGCTGACCTCACACATTAGCCTTTTTGCATTTGTTGATGTTGCAAAAGCATAATGAAGCCTGCATAAATTATATCTCCAGCTGCCTCTTGCAGGTTCTTTGCACTCTTGCCTCAAAATAAAAATTGTATCAGCTGGTGAAGACAGGATCATCTCCCTGTTAATCCATGTGCATCCCAATTGATCAAATAATATCTCAGTAAGGGACCCTGGCTCCTGCCTCTGATGAGTTTTAATAGCATTTTCGCCACCAGTGCCAGCCATATTGTCATCTGCTTCTTTCTGTCATCTCTGACACAAGAAAGAAATGGCTCAGCACTAAGCAATCTGTGGTACTTGAATACCTATTCTCAAAACAACACAGCATGAGGATTTCAGAAATATTCAGAACAATGGCTTGACGATAAGAGATCCAGGGTACACATTACATGAATACCACTTTTCAAAATGACACAGCAGGAGGATTTCAGAAACACTTAGCTCCTCCTGCTCCTTGAGGATCAGTACAACATGCCCTGTTGATAGAGCAAATCAGCCAAGAAGAGCTTCGCGTAAAGGAACTCTGATTTTTTGACAGGTCTTTTTGCACAAGCACACCTCAGAATCTTTAAGCCTCCTGGAACAATTTGCCACTCATAATTCCCTATTCATAAAGCCCTATAAGAAACCTTTCAAAGTTTGCTACTTTTCATCTTCTCCATGCTGAGATCATGATCTCAAAGCACCTCTTATATGAGGATACTTTGAAATGGTGAGGGCTATGGTTTCACATTGCTATATAGTACATGAAGTGTTCTATAGTATGGAAAAAAGGGTAAACTCACAAACCTCCCATTTCCATTCTGAAGGAAAACTGTGATGACAAACAAAAACTGTGGTGGTGATACTGCTTGGTCTTTTGATACTGCTCATCTACTGTGTTGGCAGCCTGTCCCAGGAGAGCCCCCACAGTCCCAGGCAGAGCAGAGTTTGTCATGAGTTGTGGCAGGGCTCATGCAGGCATGGGCTGTTTTCTGCTGCACCCCTCTGCCCCAGCTGCATAGGAAACTTGTACGTACTTCCAAATACACAGGGCTGCCATTCTAGAGGTGAGGGATGATGAGTTACTGTTCATCCTGATACAGGTCTTGGGGCAGTAAATCCCACCTCTGAGTTTAGCCTGTTTTCCTTGACCCCTGGGAAGAGAAGTTTGAGCAGTCTGAAAAATACAAAAAGGCTGAAAAATACAAAAAGGCTTTGGCTTGTTGGAAAAGACATGAGTGACAGGGAGTTTCTACTCTCAGTTGTGATGTCCACATTCTCTTTACATGACCACTGTTTCCCCCCAGATGGGAACTGGTCCTCCAACCTGTTGAAAAAGTATGTGGTTTGCTAATAGTGAACCTGCTTCAAGAGTGTTTCGTATTGAGCACAATGCTGCTTTGATTGGCCTGCTCTTGCTTGACATCTTCTCTTCTTTTGCTGTACTGATCTGCAGGAGAGAGGAGTGTCAGGAAAAAAAAAAAAAAAAAAAAAAAAAAAAGCACTTCTGAGTAGGGTGATTTCTCCAGGCTAAATCCATTCAGGATGAGCCCCTGCAAAACACAGTCTGATTGAAACTCCCTTAAGAGTATTGTGTGAAGTGACTAATTCAGAGAGCTTCATAATGTTTACAAAGCTGGGGTCCCATATCTGAAACATGCCCCTACTTTTATCTATCACAGGGGCTTTTTGGCTCTGACTATTGCTTTCTCTGTGTAGGTTTTATATTTTCCTCGCACTAATGGCAGCGATGTCTGCACAGTTGTATTTAAAGTTGTATCAAAGATATCCAATAATGAGAGCACACTTACAGGGAATTTCAAAGTCATCTCTAAAATATAATTTGGGGCTGAAACTCAGCAAGCAGAATCTCATCCCAGAAGCGAATTCTTTTGTAACATTAAGGGGATTGGGGGTGAGGGGAAGAGGGAAGAGAGAAAATTGCTGTGAAGGTGAACAAAAAAGTGCTTTGTGGGGAAGTGAAGAGACTACCTTCAAAGAGCTTAGAATCCCAAATATTGAAGAGAATATGTGTGTAGACTTAAATCTGACAGACAATTCTCCCTTTGAAAGTCAGTTCCTGCTTAAGTTCACATTGAGTGTCAAGTGTTTGCCCTTCAAATGAAGCCGAGTACTTATTTTTGAAGGCCTGCTCTTCACTGCAAGCACTAACTTTGCTCATAATTAGTTAATTGTGTGCAAACTCCATCTGTTAAATAAACCCATAAGTGAGCTCTGAGCAGAAAGTCATATTCAATTTTCTCACTTTACACTCTTTTGGTGAGCCCCTGCATGAGGCTGGAGTATCTGGTTTATTGAGGAGTTCTGATCAAGAAGCCCATGCTGGACCAGTGTGGACAATTAAAAATGTGAATCCCTTATCACTGTTGGTTCTGATGGGGAAAAAATAAAAGGCACCACAATTCTTCTCCCTGGACTCCTGATGGTTCAAAGAGACATTCATGACCCAGTACTTGTGCACAACAAAATAAGACCCTAACAAAACCATGGTAATTACTGTGAGCCTGTGAGTCCCTTCCCTTACATTTGAAACCAGGATTTGTCTGAGAAAAACAAACTGAAGAGCCCAAATCAGAATAACAATAAGCAGAAATAGAAATGTGAAGAAGAAACACCCAGTAAAAGCCACATCAGGACAAAATTAAGAGATCACTATGGAGGACTTTCATTCATGCTGAATTGACTGTCAAAAGAAGATGCAGAAAGGCTTGATCAGTTAAAAACAACAGCAGATGGCCAAATGGTGTTGGGCAAGAAGTCAACAAGACTACATTTCCCTACTTGGAGACATGAAGACAACAAGACTACATGGAGAGGTGTGTGGAATCAGGCCTTCAACAGGAAGTACTCTAGCACTTGGGAGGCAGGCAGCTGTGCCCAGCTGTGTCCACAGCAGGAGCACTGGAGCAGCCTTACCCGTGCTGACCAAGAGCAGCACTTGCTGTAATTTAGCAGAGTAATGATTTCACTGCCCAGACATATTGCTACAGGTGTTCCACTCACAGAGGCAAAACAGGGAAAAGGTTGGTGTCCCAAAGAGGACCATTTTGTCTCAGCCCAAATAAAAATAAAAACAAGCCATTGGATGGACTTCCCATCTATATTACACAATAGAGAGCAAACTCTTGGTTAGGACCATGCCAGCCATCTCCACCGCACTTCCATGCACCTTCAGTTCAGGATCAGAGCCAGGTGCCACTGCTGTGATGAATGGCAGCACCTATGACTCCTGGCAGAGATTGCTCTGCCAGAGGATGGACCAGGCAGCAAGTAAGCCCTGCCCCTTCCCACGGAGCTGCACTCTCTGACAGCTGCCAAGACCCTTTCTGCACACAGGGAATTAAGTTTCACAGACGCCTGTGAGTTCAGAATTGCATCTATTCTGAGAAATTGATTATATCCAGGCCAAGGAGAGCAAGGCAAAAACATGCCTGGAGATCTGCCCAAGGTCACATCATTAATCTATTGGAGAGCTTGAAAGGGAGGAGAGATAGATCTTCTGGCTCCTACTCCTTTGATTAATAACCAAACCGACATGTCCCCTCTTACGCCCTGGTGTAAATCCAAGTTAATTAAACCAACTTTGTGTATGAACATTATTAAATCAGTTGAAACCTGGCTAATATCAGATTAACTTGCACCACCAGTCAAACTGCCATAACCTGTTTTGAAACAAAAATGCATGAATCTCCACAGTGGTCCCACCACCCCATCTGGTTTGGTGTTGAATGACACCTCTGCAGACCAGTGCTTCATCAGTCCTGGGAAAAGCTGTGAATGGCACAAGGAAGGTAAGAAAATAAAAACCTGGCTATGCCTAGTGATATGAGACCAATACAAGCAGCTCTAAATTTTCAGTTGAAAGAATTATCTCTGCAAAATATATAATATTGTAGCTGTAATTATTAGGAATTGGGATTATCTATTCAAACAGTTGAGTAGCCTGGGGAAGTAAGACATGGAAGAAGACATAGAGTATCTAATTAAACCAGCTGACCTAGTTGGGAAAAACAAACTATGGCTCTCATCAGCTCTTCGTTGCGTCCAAAATGAAAGCCACAGACTCTGAGCTAAGAGCAGGCTAGGAACAGTTGCTCTGAGTGTTCAACCTTCAGCAAAGCTACTTGGCAGAGTCATCATTTGCATGTTATACAGGGTGTGTAAATACAGGTACCTGAACCTCGCTGTACCTCTGTGTTTGCTTTGTTTTATGTTGCCTAAAGCAACAACAAAAAAATGCAACCAAGCCCCTTCCCACTCATTTCAAACATTGCCATGTCGTGGCAGCTGCTCAGTCTTGACCATCCCCACTTAGCTTGCAGGTCAATGTTTCCTGGCTATGCCAATATGCCTTATGGCTTAATTACAAAAGAAGCAGTGACTGCTTTAAAGAGATGTTCAGTTGAGGAACTCAGTGGTGAAAGGAGCCTGGCTTATAGAAGCACTTGAAAGGAAATACCAGGTGCCAAGTGCTTTGGTCTAGAGGCTCTGTTTTCCTGGCTGTGGGCAAAACATAGAAGGGAAGCCAAGAGAAAAGTCACATCATTGCTCAGCATCATTCTTTGCTCACTCCTTTACACTGAAGATCCTTGTGGGTGGAAATTAGGTTCCCATCAGAGTTAGGTATTGCCAGAATTAGCAGCAAAAAAGCCTGGTCTTGCCATCACAGGTTCATTAGCATAGAAAATGTCTCTGTAAGTGAGAATTGTGTCGGTCGCAGATGCTGAGCTCCATTGTCTTCAGTGCTGCTGCGCACAGGCAGAACAGTTCACCCACCCTTGCTCTGGGATAATTCGCGTTCAGCTCACTGCAGTGATGTGGAGAGAAAGACCAGAAAGCCGTGTAGGAAGAAAGTGCTAAAACTTTATGCAAATTATACTTTACAAGCATGAAAAACAACTAGATGGAAGCAAAAATCAAGATAAATAGGGGGAGGAGAATGGTTAATTACCTTGCACTTTGCAAGGACTGTGTTAGCCTCAGATAGGCTCTCCTCAGTGTGGGATAGATAATTCCCAACAATATCACCACAGTGCTCTCAGAAAGATAACGCTGAAAAGGGAAACCAATTTTAAGGAAAACAATGTTATTTAAAAAGACAGAGATTTCACTGTACGGTCATTTTGAAGTGGGCAAATTAACAATTAAAAAGACTCTCATGTGCCGTAATCTCTGATTGTTTTATTTTAATAGCTATCTCAGTAGAGAAGATTCTCTTCAGTAACTAGAGATCTCATTTCTGTTAATTTTGTGCAACTCTAAAAGAGTCACTGATGTTCATTTGTAACTTTCCACACACACCCTCCCCCATCATTGTTTCTTCTAAGAATATGTCTCTAGAAAGCACACTGATTATCAGTGGAATTTCTCTACTTACTTTAAACTTTTGTGGTCCAAACTGTAACTGAGCAGTTAGAAAGTGGCCAGGAGAATGCATAACAAATATGGCATCAGAAAACTATCCCCTTTTCCCAACTGTACTCCACACTGCCTCACCACCTGGAAGCACTGAGAAAGACAAAAAGTGCTTGCAGAAATCTGCATCCAGACATCAACTCTCAGGAGGACAAATTTCAGCTTCTCTGGCTCTCCAGCCCAGCATTATCTGAGGATCTTGATGCATTTTAATAAAAAATCCTTTGTGTGCTTACATACTGCTTAAGCTTAAAGGAGCTGAGAGATGAAGTCAGACTTTGAAAGGTGCTAGCTGCTTCTGAAGACTCATGTGAGTATAGACCTAGGTGCTTACTCATGTTCACACATGAAATCTGGGGTGGAATCAGAAATGAAACATCTCTTACCCAAAGAGCACATTAACAGGTTAACATTAAAACATACGTATTTTCTAATGGCGACGCCAATTTCCACAAACCTTCTCCCATGAGAGTGTAACAGCAGCAGAGAGATATTGGGAGCAAGCCTTTGCTTTGCAGCAAAAGCAGCCCATCTAAAAAAGATATGTATTTCTGAAAAGTTAAAGTAAGGGGGAATAAATGAAATAAATACAGAAACCTACAGATACAGATACATACACAGAATAGAATACTGTTCATAAATGAACTTGACCACTAGTGGCAGAGCCAACACAGAATCTGTTTTGAAATCAGTGGAAACAAGAAAAGTGAGTATGTGTCACATTCTGTTCAGAAATCATCACTTCACCTCTGCAATGAGCTAAATTCATTAATCAATAAAGGGTTAAAGGAATAACTGAACCATACAGCTTTCTAGGCTGGTTACATCTAACCCATAAACATGATTTTGTGGGACTTGCTCTTGCTTCTCACTTTGAAATCTGGCCTCACTGCTCTGGCTTCTGTTATGCAGAATGCTAATTATCCTGCAGAAATGGTGCTGCAAGGCTCTGGGTATGCCTATGCTGTGACCTGGGGGCATGGGTTTCAGTGCTTTAGACATCGTTAGGGCAAGTCAAAGTTTTATCTGAAACTTTCTAACATGAAAAATTACTGTCTCCCCAGAAATAAATTATTTCTTATACATTTTTCATTTTATAATTTTTTGGGGTTGTCAAGTAAAACAATTTTTCACTTTTCCAGGTTTGGGACTTCTCTATTCCTTTTTCCTTTTCACTTTTAATCCATAGGAGCAAGGAAAATGGGCAGATAAAACTAACATTTAAAAACACTTAAAAGGTGGTGAGAGAAATAACTAATGAATACCCAAAACTTACAAGAAACAAGTTTAAATTTTCTTTGAACATAATTTTAAGAAGCTTATTTTTTTTAATATTTTTATTATACATATTGCCTCTTTTTTGGCAGCTCTGATCATAGTATGTGTTCTCCAGACTACAATAGCATTAAACCAGTGTTTCACTACAAAGCCTGTAACCGAGGACAGTTTCCTAGCAAACCCATTGAAGAGACAGTTTCCTAGCAATCCCATTGAAAGAAATGTTCTTCTCCATTCTGATCAAAAGGATGGAATCCATATGTCCACTGAAAATGTATATATCCTTGTGAGCTCAAGGAAATTGAATCTATCTATATTTGGTCTTTTTTTTTTGCCCTTTCATAATTTATTATGTCAGAGAATTAGGAACAGCAGAAGAAATAAAATACAAAAATAAGCCAAGGATCACAAAATATTTTACAGAAGAGGATCAGAATAATTTTATCCCCTTTTACTAATGAAGCTGTTCAAGCACAGACAAGAAAAGAAGTGCACTGGAGTCAGTGACTGTCCATGTTTCTTAATTCCTGCCACTATTTGCTGTCCATTAAACCTCATCCACAGACAGTGTTCAGGACTGGGTAGAAGAAGTACCCCTTGGCATTCTCCCAGCTAGGCCACAAATGAAAACAAGCTATGTCTCCTGGGAAATTGCTTCTACTGGAAGAAGCCTTTCCAAGTTGGAAGGAACAGAAAGGTGATTGGGATTTTCATCCCAAACAAGAATAGCCAACAAATCTGACACTGTACCAGTCTTGGGTATTGTTTTTCTGGCCCTTGGAGCACAGGACAAGTCCCAGTGTCCATCTGCCAAGACCTCAGTGCTGTAGTCAGATCCCCAAATAACAAGAGACAGTTTTGCCTAAGACCTAGAAAGCTGGCTGGCCTATAATCCAAAATTTTTTTTAGAGAGACTTTGGTATGCTAATTCATACTTTGCAGTATGAATTGCAGTAAACCTTCCAATTCTACACCAAAAAGCTGCAGACAATAATCATTCTCCTGTTAATGAGAAATAGTTTGCAATTTCCCCAGAATAAGCCCAGCAGGAGAGCCAGGTATTATTAGCATCACCTGGCAGGCTAACTTTATGTGCCTGCAAGTCCAAGAACAAGCAGTGATGCCAACACACTACCATTTTTCTAAAATGTGTGGCTCTGCAACTGTAGTGAGCTCCCCTGCCTGGAGGGAAATAACTTTGGAGAAATAAGTGTTCTGGCAAGCAGGGGAGCATGCCCCAATTCATCACATCCTAGTAGCTAAGACACTTCCTGATATCCAGCCTATTTATATATCATCTTCAGATACCTGAAACTCATAGCATTACAGAATCACCTCTTCACAGGGAACATACAAATTACCCTCAAAGGGAGAAGTCAGACTTGATGATCAGGTCATACAAAGGTTTTGAAGCACTTTTTCTACCTCATTCAGAAATCCAGATACAACTGCCAGCTCTCAAGGACATTGCTTGGCTTTGAGATATGCCCTGAAGAGCTACAGTGGGTCCAGAAATCAATGAGTAGCTTGAACCACATCATAAACATACTGTAGGCTTTTTTCACCTGTGACAACTATATTGAGGATAATTTCATATTTACTTAAGTGTTTCAGAACAATCATGTGTGAGAGGATGCAATAATGTGAGAATTGTTTACACAAAACCACAGAGCCCATTTCAGCATCGTAGGATATGTAGCAAGTCTCGCTCTTTGCTGATGAGTAATGCTGAAAGCCAAGGAAAGCTGCAGTTCCTACAGCTATATTGTGTATCTGTATGTCAAGCAAACAGCACTGGTGGGAGTGATGGGTGGTTTCAGGAACGTGTAGCAATCTCCTGATTGCACTGGGCAGGAGGCAATTTTGGTTCACTCAGAAGAGGAAAGGAAAATGGGACACAGAGAAGAGCAGAGCAAGAAGACTTTACCTTCCCCTGGAGTTTCAAGTTCAACAGGGATTTCCCCTCTCTTCCCATGTGTTGGGGACCCTGGGAACCCAAGGTACAGCAGGTCACTCCAAGGCATGGTCATAGAAAATTCCAGTCTTCTTGGAAAAGCCAGCAGGATGTGATTAACTGAGCGAGAAAGGTGAAAGTGTGTGCATCATCCGTGTTAACCTTGCTCCTGTATTTATGTCTCCTATATGCACCTATTACCAGGAAATCTCTTTTTCTACTGTACTAAAGAAATTTTACTCTGCTGTCTGGTTTGTACATCTTACAGTACGATGATCCTCCCTCAAACAATGACAAAAAATCTCCTAAACTGTTTTGTTGTGTAAGACTCAAGGGTGATCACTGTGGTGTAGGGATATGTATGTCTGTAATACTTGATGGGAAGAGATTTATATTTGTAGGATTTATAAGGCACAGTTGGAGAAGGGTCTGTTTCTACCAGTTATTACCAGTCAGCATCCTAAATACATAGAGAATAAAAGCTGAACAGGATCCCAGTAAGGCCTACAGCCCACATAAGGAATAGGTTTGCAAAGGATACAATTCCAAATTTTATTTTAAAAATCCTACTAATTTCCTTTTTATAAAGAAATTTGTCTCCCCTCCTACCTCTAGGTCAAAGGTTTTGTTTGAAAATTTGAAATTAAAGAGAGAATAACTAGATGAGGTGATGAAATTCATCCAATCACTCATTCAAAATGTTTCTGTACTGAAAAGCTGCATCCCACTGTCCCTCAATGAAGCATTGCACACTAACCTGACAAGTATATATATGGTCCCCACAGCAGTCCCTTATTGCTCAATTTCATTTCCCTAAGGAGCCTGGTTAGCAAGCAATAGCCAGTAGATGCTGTCCCCCTTAAGTCAGTGTAAGTAGCAAAGCAAATTCTCCTCCCTTTATGTCTTGTTTTTAAGGCGAACTCCTTCAACTCCAATCAAACTAACTGTTCACAAGACACTTTGATCCCCAGCATGTACTCCAACACATGCTGAATAATGCCAGATTTTGCTCCCATAAACAAATTCCAACAAGTGCCACTGTACTGTCTCCAGTCTTGTCTGGCAGTAGTCAGCCCAGGCAGGATCTGAGAGAGTCGTTTCACTTCACACACAGCTCTCAGTGAATGCCACCATCTGCTTTTAGGTGGTTAAACAACCTCTACATTGGGTCTGAAAATATCCATCAAATCCTGCAGCTTCTGACATAGGATAATTTCAGCTTTCTGCTACACCAGCCTTGGCCAACTGTGATAGACTTGCTCTAGACTTACACAAGTGGGAAAAGAAAGGAGTCTGAACTGTGGTGGTTTCCTTCAGAAGGGCTCAGGACCAATGATCCTTCTGCACTCCGGGCCCCGTGCACAGACCCTCATCCCCTAAATTGCACTGACAGTGTAAAGGAGCACACAGTGACCTGGGTCGTTCAGTTTACCCAAGTCTGCAAAAAATGCAAAGAGCAAGGGCAGGGAATATTTTTAACCTGCATCAGCTTCATCTTCTAATTTGAGCCTATAGCCTGAAAACTCCATCCAGCCCATGGAGAAACTGATACAGAACAGAAAAGACATCCAAAATATTAATCCCTGCTATATCCAAAAATACAATACTGATGACAGTTGGTTATCATACAGAAGAGCAAGAGATAATACAGACACAGTAACTCTGACATCATTTTATAGTGTAACTGTAAGAGTGAATTATGAAAAAGATGCCTGGGCATCATTCTCCAGATGAAGAAATCACATAATGTGTCCAAATCTAGGCTACTGCAGCAATCTTCAGACTTTTCAGATCAGATTGGTGCTCTAAATACACTTATTTTCTAAGTTTTTGCTGCAGACAGGTGACAATAACTGCATGATCATAGTTACAACCCAGATGTGGTTGTTTATGGTACTTTTCAGCAGATGCAAAGGTTACTTAAAGGCATCAGCTCTACCCCAGAAGAGCTGCAGAAATTAGGACTGGCTTCTTTGCAGGAATTTAGAGGGTATAAATATCCACAGGCAACAGGTATTTATTTCTATGCCTGCAGGTAAAAACAAGTGGTAATAGTAATTGCAAAGCAATAGATTTCTAATTGCAATAGATCATACCCTTCAAGGCTAGACTTCGAGATTAGTTTCTGAGTCCTGAAGCATACTAAACAGTTCTAACAAGATGCAGTATGCTTTCAGCAACATAAAAGAAGGAAGTATACAATACCTGGTTAGAAACACACACACATGAAAATGAGTTTGACACTTCCACAGACCAGCTACAGAAGCTTGCTCAGATAAAATCCATGTGGAGAAAAATGTGTTATTTGTTTTAAATGTTGCTGACTGTATGGCATTGCCCACTGTACCTCCATTTCATCACCAGACAGGGGACAGAACTGGCCTCCTGACGCAAAGGTGCACAGAGGAGCAGCCACAGCACAGATGCTGCCCTGCTCAGTCACCACAGACAGACTTTGCTGAGTGCCAGCAAGAGCTCAGATCAGACTGCAAGGGAGCACTTGCTAAGCCAGGCCCACCTGTACTCTCCATCAGCCACTCCTAGAAAAAAACATAGACCTGAAACATAATTACTAACTTGTACAGCCTGCTTTTTGTGTTTTTGTAAAGGTTATTAAATAAGCAGTCCTTTTCTAAAAGCCCAAGGAGAAAGACTCCTTAAGAATCTATTTATTTATTCAGTTTTATCCTACAACTGCATGCCTTACTAGGACTTTCACTGGGGCTACCATTTGAGGTTCTCATTTAAGTACTTCTCAGAATTAAAAAACAAAATCCTCCTTCTCTTGTGTTTACATCCTCCCAATTTGTCCCTCATACAAATGCTTATTAAGCCAGCTTAGCTGAAATATTTTTGTCCACTTTTGTTTTTTTGCTGCACTCCTTCAAACTTTTTTCTGAAGAATCCATTCTTCAGAAAAAGAAGCAACAATTAAATTGTAGCAACAATTAACTATGAGAAATTATGACTCAAACCCAATATACTTTATTTTGTAGCACGGGCCTAGTACCACATTACCTCCTTGCATTCTGTAACATCAGGCTGTGCCTCACAGGGTGGGAGAGTCCTGAGGTACCAGGCATTTTTGAAGAGAATGAATGGTGAATCACAGCAACTTTTGGCAGAGCCAGAACACAGCTTAGCTGACTGGAGAAAATGAAAATCAACTGACCTGTAATTCGCAGGAAGCACTGACAGATGTGGACTGAAGGGAGAAGGAGGCAAAGAGAGTAAGAAAGACTAAAGTGTTTTTACTGCCCCACTGGCTTCTGCCTTTGCCCTCTCCTGGCCTTGCTCTGAGGCCTTGTGTTCCACCCCCATGCTGATGGCTGACACTCTTGTTGCACACTGCTGCATTCCCTTGCTGTCTCTTCTGGCTCTAAAGGCCACTTGAACCCAAAGCAACAGCCCTGCAAAGGAGTTTGTGTCAAGGTGCGCATGTGCACACGTGTATGTCTGGCATACCTTCCTACCTTGGATGCCTCTAACACCAGGGTAATCCTGTTGCAGGACTCAAAGCAACAGGGCAGAGTATCTCCACCTAAAATGTTTCCATATTCAAGCATACATTTCTTTGAAGAAACATCATTTTCTATGCAAAGTACTCACCCATTGCAAATAATAGAGGTTTACTTTAGCAAAAATCCATTTTTCTATAACATTCTGTAACATTTCCACTCAGATCTTACTCAGATCTTACTGACAAATCTCAGACCAGGCTTTCACTAATTCCTTCAGGTTGTATCTGTTCACCCTGTGGAGTCAGTGTCAGTGCATCCTCACATCAACCATATTGCCCTTCTCTGGACCTGGCCCAGCTGTGTGCTCTGACCAGTGCACATGTAGCGCTTCTCTGCAGCTTCCAGACTTCCCAGGGGAACTTGGATGGGGAAGTAAGTGTTCTTCAGCTTATTGGTGACATCCAAAGATATGAAGGGGAAAAAAATGGAGGAAAAGGAGACACCAAAACCTTCAGCATTTTGGGCTGGCCCAAGGCAAACTGGAGCCTCCCTTTTGATGCCATCTCTCACAGCTCCCTTCTGGACAAAATGTCCAGTGCACAGATGGACAAACACATCATGAAATCACTGAGAACCTGGCTCATCAGTCTGGCACAAAAGGCTGTAGTGAATGGGGTGATACCAGACTGGTGACTTGTCATCAATGGGGTTCCACAAGGCTCCACTCTCAGCCCTGTGCTCTTCAATATCTTCACAAACAATTTGAACACAGGACTGGAAGGGATACTGAGCAAGTTCAGTGATGATAGGAAACTGGGAGGAGCTGTTGACTCTCTCAAGGGCAGGGAAGCCCTGCAGACAGACCTCAACAAATTAAGGGCTGAGCAACCACCAACCATATGAAGTTCAGCAAAGGAAAGTGACATATTCTGCATCTAAGTAGGACAACCCTGGATGAACAGACAGACTGGGGAGTGAGAGGCTGGAGAGCAGTGCCACAGAATGGGACATGGGGGAGCTGGTCCATGGCAAGTCAGACTCAAGCCAGCAGTGTCCTGGCAGCCAGGAGGGCCAACCCTGTCCTGCGGGGCATCAGGCACAGCATGGCCAGCAGGGCAAAGGAGGGGATTGTCCTGCTCTGCTCTGAGCTGGGGCAGCCTCACCTCCAGTGCTGGGGGCAGTTCTGGGTGCCACAATATAAAAAGGATTTTAAGCTGTTTGAGAGTGTCCAAAGGAGGACAACAAAGATGGTGAAGATCTTTGGGGGAAGCTGTGTGAAAAGCAGCTGAGGTCACTTGGTCTTTTGAGCCTGGAGGAGACTGAAGGGAGACCTCATTGCAATCTGCAACTTCCTCATGTGAGGAAAAGGAGGGGTGGGCATTGATGTCTCATGACCAGTGACAGGAACCAAGGGAATGTCCTGAAGCTGAGTCAGGGGAAGTTTAGGTTGGATATTAGAAAAAGGTTCTTCATCCAGAGTGTGGTTGAGCACTGGAACAGGCTCCCCAGGGCAGCAGTCACAACATCAGCCTGGTAGGGTTTAAGAAACATTTGGACAATGCTCTCAGGAACATGGTGTGACACTTGGGGATGGTCCTGTTCAGGCACAGGAACCAGACTCTATGTTCCTTGTAGGTCCTTTCTAACTCAGCATATTTTGTGATTCCATTAGGAATTACCTCCACAACAAGTGGCAGCAGATCCCAGCTTGGGCAGCACCCATTATCACCACAGGGCAGACATGTACTCCCTCCTTCTTCTCCTCCATGTCCACTTGGGTAGTGGGCATTATTTTTTTCTCCCTCACCATGGCAATTTCCAGATATTAAATTACACTCACAAGGGCCTATAAAATACAAGCAAAGCCAAATAAGAAACATAGCTCAGAAATTTATCTTAAAAAAAAAAGGAAAGTACACAAACAAACTACTATAAAGGCTATGGAATTAAAACAATGTCTTTTCCCAGGTTCATGCTGAGCTCTAGGTGCATGCAACATTTCATGCAAATCAGATGTAATTTACTGTGTGATTTGTTTCTTCAATAAAAAAGTGAGAATACAGAGAACAATAATTTTCCTACATTTTAGCTACACATTTCTCCATAAATAGCGTAACTATTATAATGACTTCTCACATGAGCTTGTAGAGTGATTGCCTCTGTGTGAAACACAGGCAGATAATTTCTTTATTGCACTCAGGATGCCTCGGAGTTCAGTCATAAGGGTGTGTGTGTATGTGCACAAATACACAAGCACATGTGTGTAATGGTACTAGAGATAGCACTGTAAACAAGTGTATGTCCAGCATGTGGTGTATGCTCTACTATCTGCAGCCTTGTGTGCAAAAACCATTTTGTTCTCACTGCTCCTCTCAACCAGAGCCACCATATTCCCTCAGACAATGTGACACTGAGACAGCTTCTGGTGACAAGCTTAGGGTTAAGGCTACCAAAGACTTCCCAAAAGTAAAGATTTTTTTCCCTGGAAGTGAGATTTCATCAGTTGCTATGGGGGCACGTAGGAGTTGTCAGATACAAAATTCATCTGTAATTAGCAATACGTGGCAAGTAAATATAATGGTGTCAAGATAACATGCAGTGCTGTTGCTAACCAAAGTCATTGCAAGGCGTAATTCATTTCCTGTTCCTCCTAATATCTCACAACATGAGAGGCAACAAAATGGTCAGCATGATGAGTCCCTCAGCTGAAAAAGGCCTGATTATCGGTCACTCATTGAGGTATAAATGAGATATTGTAAACATGCAATTGTCATAACGTCACTTGCAAGATGTAAAGCAAACCATTGAATTTTTTTCTCAAAGGCATTTTATTCAAATTACTGTTTGTTTGGGTTTTTTTTAAAAAAAATAATTGGGAAAAGTTAAACTGGGGTTCAGCATAAGACAATTTTTGGGGAGAAACACTTGTGTGAATATTTCCTAGAAGAAACCTTATCTACAATGTTGGAAAAACAGGTACAAAACAGAACAAGATGCAAGGTTCTAAAATGCAGAGGTTGCTTATTCCATCTCTAAAATGGACCTGTAAGTCTAGAGACATACTCCCATATACACAAGGAGTATGAGTAACAATGAATTTTTATAATAAGCCTGCATGGAATAGAGACGTGAGAAAAATAGGTGGATAAATTACAGTGAGCTTTTGATATTATTATATATTAAAGTATTTTATTACAAATACTTTTGTGGCACTTACTTAGAAAACCCAGGTCGAGTGTAAGGTTTGGGAGGGGGAAGTTATTTTGGTAAAGTAAAGCAGCTATTTTCCCAGCTGAATAGTAATGGGAGAATAATAAATTCTTGATTGCATTTTCTTGCTTTTTTGACATTGTGTTTTAGATTTGTCATTTGTATATATTAATACATAATCAGCTTTGCAATAAATTCTGTTTGTGAAACCATTTCCTGATGGTCTTGATAGATTTGTACATAGAAACAGAAAGGCAGGCATCAATAAGACAGGCTTATTCAAGATGTAAAAATGAAAAACTTAATCAGAAATACTGGGTTTATTTGTAAGTTTAGCAAAAAAGCCAGGATGAATTTCGAGTTAAACAAGGGACATGAAATATAAGGCTCCCAAATAACATTTGCTCTGAACCCAGTATTCCAGTATAATAAAAAAGACAACATGCTCAGGCAATGAAGAAATGTTGATAATGACATTTTCCATCTGGTAGAAGGAAGATAATGTCAAAAAGTCTCTGTTTTGCCAGGTCTGCTAAAACCTGATGCATCCTACTCATAGGTATGAGGCACACAGACACAGTGCTTGTGTCCTTTCAGTGATGAGCGTGACTTTTCCACCCCTTCACTCATCATAGTTCCAACAACTGATGCAAATTTTCCCCCTTGCCCAAGGATGTCCACTCTGGCTAAAATGTTAATGATTTCAGACTTGCAGACATCTGGTCTTCTCCACATCCCCACAAAATCATATTTCTTGATTGGGATCTTGAGAAAACCCATCCAGATAAAGTTAAGGCTTCAAGCCAAGGCTTAAGAAAGTGATGTCTGCAGGAAGCCTAAACAAATAGCTTCAAATAGACATGTAACTTTTAATTGACTGAAGTAAAAATTAATCTCATCCTAAATTCTCAGTCCCTTACCAGGAACAATCATGCAGCCCCTGGAGACCTCTTAAGGTGCAGTGAGCTCCACAAAACCTGGTACCTTGGCACCTTCCCCCAGGAGCTCATGACTCCACAGCTCCCAAGCATGAGAAGCCCCTCTGCTGCTCCCCTGCACCAAGAAGGTCAGCATTCCTCCTCTGCTTTCTTATTCTCCCAAACTGTTTTGAGCTCAAAAGCAGAGGAGGGAACACCTCTTTGGTTTGAGTCAGGGGGGAATGCGCAAAGCATGAGCCATTTCCCCCTTTGCAGCTTTGCTCTGCCAACCTACTTGGCGTGATACCTCTCCGAGCCGGGCAAGCATCTCACTGCCAGAGCTGAGTCAGCTTTTCTATCATTCACACATTTTGCAAACAGATGAAGATTTTCTTCACCGTCTTTTCCATCTGAAATTTTTCACAAAATCACTTTATATATGCAGTGCCTGTGAAAAGATTTTGTTGCATGTGTTAGAAATTTGGAATTCCAGCTCTTGCAATGGCATATCCTGCACTCTGCCTTTTCCTAGCTTGATTGGAGCAGTACAACTGTGAATTGTATTATCCTTGACAAGGGCCAAGTCAGAATCTGTTTCCTGTCAATAATTGACAGTGTGAACTGGAAATTCACTACTTTGTTGGAACATTAATGCCAGCAAATTGGTTTTCAGGTGTATTGCTGGTTTTCAAACCCTCCAGTAATGAGGAACATATTAAACTTCTGGACAGATTTATAGGAAATGAACCCAAAACAGTTGCTGCTACCTCATCCCAGGCTTATTTGCTAACAGAATATGAATAGAAATGTTTTATACCAAACTTGAACATCATATATGACAGGATACCTCAGTCCATCTCTCTCTACACAAATGGTTTTTCTTATAAAGCAATTTCTAGGTTTCAGGCTGAACTCTTTGTTTTCTGGAAAGAAAAAAAAATCAATTTGGGGGCTCCAATAGCTAGTAGACATTTTTATGATAGCTACAATGCAAGTATGTATTCAGAGAGATTTTTCAACACTACTGGAGTAGCAGTAAACAACTTCTTTACTGCCTGATAATGCAGAGATGCTTACTTTCATCAAAATAAATCTTGAACAGGTTTCAGTACTCCTCTGAAATGAGAGGTTCAGGGACTGGGACAGGAAGACCTTGGAAGGGAATGATACTTTATTGATTTACTTGGGTAACTATTTTCTTGGCAGTACTTAGCATGGGTGCAAAACACCTATTATGTGCTGACTGTAATTTTATATAGCCTTCATTTAAAATGATGAAGTGGTTATTCCATGCTTGGTAGGACTTTGTATGTTTTGCAAGACACAAGCCTGCTTTCCAAAGTCAGCACAAGCCCGGTGAGCATTCAGCCACAGATTTTCTGCTGTCTTTCAGAATGCCTTGTGTTTGAGGTTTTATCTCTACACACCTCAAAAAGCACCCACCCCATGAAAAGATGCCTCCATTCCACTCACTACATTTACAATTAGGAGTAATAACAAATCCTCTGTATTATAGTCGATACAAAACAAATTCCTCCATTTTCCTTCACACAGCTGATACAGGCTCCACTTTTTCTCTTTACAAATCACAATAAATCACAAAGAAGGCATTTGGGAAGTGGTCTCTTTGGAGCAGACATCAAAAAGCACTCTTCACCGCCTTTTTTTTCACCGTACTTTTTACCCAGAAGGAAAAACTAGCATATGCCCTGGGGGTTAAAATGTCTTGGAAATCACCAATTTTAATTTTGGAGAAGATCTGCCAAAGCTTCTTTAAGTAATTCATTCTTGTGCCCCAAAAACTGGGTCCATTATACCATGTATATGTATAGACAGGTACCACTTTCAGACAGGTACCCCTCTCTGTGCTGCTTCCGTGTCTCCCCAAGGCTGGAAAGGAACAGGATCACCAAGGGAACAAACTGTTAACCTACTGTAAAGTTACCATCCTGATTGATCTACATGACAAGCTGAATCCACCCCCAGCAAGTCTTTTCCATTGGTACAAAAGGAGCATCATTTGTACAAAAGGAGAACCATGAGCTGTCTCCTCCTGGAGCTGAGGGCAGCCTCAGATTGTGCCACAGGACCAAGAGGAAACCAGGATACATTTTTCATTTCCCAGGACTTTCAAATCTTCCCTTGCCTATACCAGAAGGATGCTGTTGTACAAGTGAAGTAAAGTTCAAGAGATACTGCAAGATCCCTCCCTTGCTAAAAAGGGCTCATCACCCTGCCTCTGGCGTCTGTCTGAAGTCCAGGTTCAACATGCAAAGTTCAAAATTAATTCCTTATTGTCACCAGCTAAAGGAGTAAGACAGGTGCTCATCAGTACAAGGACATCATCTTTGTCCCCTCATCACTGTTGAGAAGGGTACCCAGAAGGTAGCGGCTGTTCCAGGTAAGGGCTCTTTGTCTGGACCTCACCAAACTTCAGCTAAGGTCAATCAGGACTGGGACCTTTCTATACTGTCTCTCTGTCTTTGACCACTAATTCCACCATGAAGCTGAGAAAGCTTTTGAAGAAACTTGCTGCATCTCCACCAAGGAAGATTTTGAAGAGGTCATAGATTATCTCTGAACATCATCAATATGAGTGAATGTAAATTTTTTGCTTTCCTGAAAACAGAAAAAAGGGGAACAAACGAACAAATCAACATATGGATTAAACATTTGACTGGAAAATAGCATCAAGATTAAATTTTGCTCTCTGCTTTGCTTCGTAGCTCACTGAAGTCCACTTATGGTGAGATCAGGGAAAATAGGAAACACCTAATAGCAAGTCAGGTGAGATGCTACTCAGTAAGAATTGTACACTGCAAGTCTTACACAGAAAGATGAAGTACTTGATTAACTGATTCTGGCAACCTGGCACACTGCAAAAGAAAAATTAACATATATCCTACAAACCTCAGATATTACAGTGTACTTAAACCAGATTTTTTTTTTTAATTATCACTGTAAAAAATAATTCGAGAGTATAATCATTACGAACAAGATGACAGAATTATAAGCAAGCCACGAAAAAGAGAATTAGCTGGTAGATACCGTCATTACACACTCAGATGCTAGTAGTGGCTTCTTGAAATTACAGCTGACAGCACAAAGTTGAAGCTGGTGCTCTGGATAAATGTAAGTACTAATGCACAGAGAAGTTTTCCTATACACTCACTTTACACTTCTGTTAAACCACAACAGTCTGCCTACCAAAAGTGCCCAGCTTTGGGCCACAGGGAGCTGCCTGGTGAGGCTGCCCCAAATCAGCCAGCTGTCCAACCTTGCTCCCTGGGAACAAGGAGAACCCATATGGACGCATTTTGTGGCACTGCAGAGGTAACAGACAGTTTGCTTTTTTTGTCCAAAGCACAGATGTGGGGCTTTCATGTCCTCTGAACCCACTCAGCTACGTGAAGTGTCTGAAACCTTTCCCTCCTGCTCATCTGTGAGAGGTGTCAGAGAGCCAAACCCCTGCCATTCCCTGGGGTGATGGGACTCAGCATGACACCTCCAGACCTGGAAGTCATCTATTCCTCCTGCAGGGATTATCTGCCCTCATGTAGTTAACGAGTTAATACTAACCATATGGTTGATTACAGCAATTATTGCAAACACAATGTCTAATGAAGGCAAAAGTATGGTAAAATAATTAGACTTAATTATGACATTCACATTTGAAATTATGTGTCACTTACCCTGCATGAAAGATGAAAAATTCCTCCTGAAATGGATTAAATTTAAGCTTCCTCTGCATTCCCCAAAGCTATGATTCCTGCAGCATTGAAGGAAACAGGAGGATGTGTTTATGAAGTCCTAAAAGTTGAGACTGCACCCAGCTTTTTTTTTTTTTTTGTGGGTAAGTTTCCCTCCTCACCCAGTGTTCTCACAACTGGGCAGCAAGCTTCAGAGCGGTCAGAAGAAAATAAGGTGCCTGGAAAAATTCCCAGGATGCTCCAGTCCCCATGTTATTTCAACACATTTGAACACAGTTCCTCACACCAGCAGAGCTCAGGAGACTCTCCTTGGTCTTCCTTCTAGCGGCAGTCATGGCCCAGAGTTTCCCAAGGGCAGTCCCATCTTCTGCTACTTGAAATGCTCTTCCTTCTCCTTTGCTTCCCTAAGCAGTATCCTGTGGCCCGAGTCAATTTTAATTTACAAATAGCAGTCTCATTTTGGAAGTTTGAAACACATACTTGCACATAAAATATTGGCTGCAGCGGGAGAGGGGAATTTCGGGCTGGTGCATTTGTCACAGTGCTCAAAATTCCGGCTGTATCGATTTGCTCAATTCATTTTACAGTGCTATTTTCATTAGCTAATCCTGGGGAGTTCTCTGCCCTGTATCTATTAAGTACACACACACACACACACATTCAGAGTGGGGGAGGACAGATTTCATTAAAAAGCACCACAGATGGGAAGGTATCCAAGTCACCTCCAATACATTATATCAGCTCAACTGGAGGTTTTCCTTAGAGTTCACAGAGTTCATGGTTAGAGCTTTTCTTTTGATGGCCTGAGAAATGCACTCCAGAATGTGCTTCATGATCACTGTCTGCTAGCTGGGAAATATTTATGCTATGTGGCTTAAACTTCAGCATGAAAATTATTTTGACAAAATACACAGTAAGAGCACTTGGTTTGCTTTTCTTCACATCAATATGAAAGTGCTTTTCATGCAGCCTCTTACTTTATTCACTGTAACAGCTCAATGGGAACCTGCAAGATTAATCAAGAACCTGTGTATGAATGGATGCTCTTCACATAAGCTGAAGCCTTTTTTCTCAGCATAAAGTCAACGATTGTAATTTACGAAAGGCTGCTGTACTGTTTTGTCATCCCTGGGAACGTGTGCAGGCACATGGCACATTTTAGGAATGAAAATAATCTAATTCGAAACCAAAACTGCTTGGGGCATACCTAGCAGGCTCTGGAGCCCGTTTCTGCGGTGCTTACCCGACCACAAGCAGCACTGACAGACAGCCTGTAAAGCACCTGGTCTGCTGCGACACCAGCAGCAGAACTGAACGGTGGGCAACCACATCCAGCCCACCCACAGACTCTCCAGCCAGCACCAGCTTGTTCCCCCCGTGCCCTGCCCCTACCCTGCTCCCCTCCTTGCCTGAGCCCAGCCAGTGAAGCACAGCCATGGCACCTTTCCAGGGCTCTTGGTGTGTCTCATGCCTGCTTGCTCTCACTGGGGAGAAAAAGCAGGCAGGATTGGAAACCAAAGCAATATAGATACACCAATGGGAGCCATCCTCCACTGCAAAGTAAATTCCAGGCAGCAGTCAGTGCTACCAGTGAATCACGTAATGACAGGGTCTGGAGGAAAACTTGCCAGTTGTTCCATGTAACAAATCACACCCCTTGGAAACTCCTTGCATTCCCAAAAGGCAAAACAGTTTTTCTCTTTCTAGGTGACCTCAGCTGAAAAAATCATTAATTCAAGAAAGGTGCAAAGACAAGCCATGGTATTTTCAAGCACCTAAAGTACAGGAAGCATCTGCTTATAGGATCTGTGTTGCTATGGATGGGGTCAGTGCACATAACTGTCACTGTAAAGGAGCAATATTTTCCAGCAATTCACAGGTAGGAGTTTTTGGTGCTCTGGGGATTTTTGGTTTGTTTTTTTTGTTTGTTTGTTTTGCTTGGGGTTTTTTTATGCTTACTCCATATATAGAAAAATAAGGTACAGTCAACTCACAATACCCACTGGGAAACATAGACTTTTTATTCATTCATAGTATTTGGAAAGATTCCTCATTCTTGCAGAATCCGCATTCACCTAGAGTAGTTTTCAGACCATTCACAGTTATCTGAGTTTGGAGTCTCAGAAAACTGCTACAGGGCAAAGAAGAAATGAAGATGCATGGGCTCCCTAACAGCCAAGATTCTGAATTACATCACTGTTCCATAAATATATTCATTTTATTCATGTTCATTCCTGAAAGAATTTACTGCACCAAGGATGTCATCTTGACTATGTATCTTAGAATTGATCATTTCCCCAATTAAGCTGTTCGGGCCTCAGACTTAAAGAGCTGTCACAGCTGCTGGAAGATGATTTATCTCCTGATGACGGGCAGAGCTCCTGACCAAAAATTATTAATGACAGAGCTTCTTTTTTTGAAATAACCTTAACCCAAGCATATATCTTCTTAGTCACATTAATATCTGAACACATACCCCCAATACTTAGCCAGGTATTAAATGGATGTAAAATCCTAAACCTTAGTCTTTTAATACAGAGCCTTTCAAATGAAGAATAAGAGATTAATCCAGCCCTATTCTGTGCCAGGCTGTACAGAAAATGCTGCTGTTTCATGGGAAATGCAGGCTCTCAACAGTGCTTTGTTTCACATCACTGCTAACTTCCACAACAGAACTTCCTTGGACTGGTCTGGCAAAGGATTCCCCCCAGCAGAAAAAGGTGCAAAGATGAAACATGACATGTATTTGTTCACCAGTTCAGACCAATTATTTTTCTGTAAGTCTCCTCTAGGGTTTAACACCACTCCCACTGAAGTTACTGAAGTGTTCTGCCATTGGCATTTGGGAGTCAAGAAACAGGTCCTTCATCAGCATGGGTTTGGGACCACTGCTACAGGAGCAGGGGCCCATTGCTGCCCTGGATGAGATGACTATATTATATTAATAGTTTAGCAAATTTAAACATAAAATAAATTGAAGGGACATTGTGGGGATTGTTGTATACACAATATGGCTCAGGTCTGTGCAAATGCTTGAACAGCAGCATCCCGATATGGCTGAGTAATCCTGTACCATGAATGCATAAAAGGATAAAGACACAAACCCAACTCAAATTTTCCCTAATTTTAATGGCCATAGAATCGTTTGCACCTCAAAAACCAACCTCACAAATGCCAGTGAGCATGAGATAATTCACACACTCAGATGAGCAGTTCTACCACATTCCAAATATATGTAAAAACTTTCATTTAAACTTTTGTTTTAATTAGTTCAAGAATTCATCCAAATGTTTAAAAGTTTTAAAGAGCTATGTGTCTTTCTTATTATTCAGTTCCCTTATTATTCATTTTCAAAGGGCCCTCTGACACCTATCAAATCTGATAGACGGAGCAGTGATTTCTCTCAGGCGAGTGTAAATCTTATACCACTTCCCACATGATATTACTTTCCACATGTCTGATGGCTCTGGAAACAAGTAATCAAATTAATAGGACTATTTAACTTTCATTCATATCGTAGCTGCCACCATAAATTTTCAACCATCAGAAGACAGTAAAATGTTAGTTTTGCTTTATTTGGAGAAGATATTCATTTTCCCAACTTCTGCCTTATTAAACCCAGCAGCTTATTTCTTGGGTAAGACAGTATGATTCACACTGACAGCAATTTCAATAACCACTCCAAACTTTTGCTATTTACATTTGGTTTTTTGAACAGGTCATATTACCAGCATTAAAAGTTTGTGATGATTTAATAGGAAGACTGTAAATATAATTCACCTTGATCTGAAAACTTCAGTAGTTAAAAAAATACAGTGGAAACCAATTTCAACAACACAGTTCCTCAGCTGACCCACTGAGCTCCTCTTCAGCAATATGCATTCCTGGGAACATTTCAAAACTGTCCTTGGCTCGCTGTGCTCAGTTCTCCCCCTGCCTACTGCAGCAGCTTCAATACATCATTATTCTTCTGCAAAATACCCAGTAGTCTCAGCCCAGGATATGTAACAGATCATGTCACTTTTTGGGAACAGTTTTGCTCGGCTCTGGCTCAATGGAAATAACACAGAGACCTGCTGGTCCAGGGCCAGGGAACTGAGGGCATGATGAGGGCAATGCAAAAGTCATCGACTATATAAATGTATGGGTTTTTACTACTCAGATGAGGTGTGGTAATAGCCTGCCTGTGTGCTCTGAGCACATGTCAGTTGCAGACTGAAACTTCTTAATTTAAATCACCATGAATCATACCACTTTTTCCCCCCTGCCCATTCCTTGGAAAGGGTAGGTTTTCAACCCACCCATTGCCAGTATCAGCTCTTCACATATTTCAGTAAAATAAAATTAAGTATTCTCCCCTTCAGCCTCCATCCACACATGCAAACCTTACACTTAAGAGGAAGTGCAGAAGAAAGTGTGTGAGAATTGCTATCAACATTGCTTCCTACACCTAAGTGGACAGCAACTGAAGACCACAGTGGTTCTGTGTGACACACAGGCAGCAGCACGAACAAAGCAGCACCTCACCAGTTTTAAGCAAATATCTCAAAAAATTTAAAGCAGGCATTAGTTTTAGGGACAGTGCAGTGACTAAATTGATCAAAACTCACCACTCAGAGCTGAAAACTACTTGAGCTGTTGTGCATTCTGTTGTAATAAACTGTTTGCAAAAAGATTATCAGACTTGTGACATGATAGTTTGGCATTTGTGACTTAAAACTACATAGGACATAAAACTACATGGACATTTTGATACGGAAAATTCAAGCTTGGTTGGCTAACCATTATCATCTTACTTCTTTCAGAATTACTGCTTCCCAGGCTTCTTTTCCCTCTTGGAGATATGTTTCAGATTATTTTCTCTCAGATTTATTATCCTGCAGTTTTCCGGGATGAATCTTAGTTTCTATAAAAACGCACGCCTACCTTTATAATCTCTTTAGGTCTCTTTTTATTATCTCATTTTCTTTCTAGTCCTCCTAATTCAATATCCTCTGAATTTTGTAATCATATTCTTCTCACTTTTTTCCTTTAGATCATTAATGATGGTATTTAATACAACCTCTCTTACACCACTCCTAAAGTACTGCATGATGATTATAATGCTTAGCTTTTAAAAAGCACAATCTATCCATAAATCAAAAAGCATTTCATATGTCAGGAAATTGCTGTTAGCCCATATTACAACCAAAGCTGCAAACGATGCAGTGCTCACGAAAGCTGGTTTCCTTTCTCTATGTTTCATCTCCAGGCAAAAGACAGAGATACAAACTCCTCTGGAGCCTGTTTTGGAGTGGCTAAATCACCTTTCTACTTTGAACACCCCTTCAGAGGACCCCAACGCCTCTACACATAAGAGGAAACAAATAGTAAAATAATATTGCCAATAGCTTTCTAAAAAAACAAATATAAATAAATAAATAAATAAATAAAAATTTAAAGGAAAATAAAAGAAAAAGGAAAAAAAGAAAATCAAGAGAGCCACAAATCCAACAGACACTGTTACTTTCTGCTGCTATTTCACACTTTGGGCATAGCCTTTGGGTTATCACTGTCCAGTGGTGGGATTATTGACTGTCCAGTGTCAGGGGCAGTCTGATAAGCAGCAGTGATGTATTACAGATATTTTTCAAGGGTGGAAGGAATTTTGTCTCACTTTCTTTGGCCAAATTTCTCTCTGAATAATTAGATTCTGAATGCCTAAAGTGTCAAAGGCTTTATTTGGGTAGGATATTAGCTTCTTGTGATAAAATTAAAATGTAATTTTTTTTTCACAGTTAAGCAGCTGCCATTACCCATGTGAAAGCTCTATGCTGCCGATGGATGAAATAAGGTGTTACCTCATACTCCTATCACCATGTTTATAGAGATGGTGTCCATGCTACTGACAGCAAGGCTGTAGGAAAATTTTGTCATTTACCTCATTTAACATGACCGGTGTCTATAGTCTCTGTGTCAGGAAGTTACTCTGCCACCCCAAGCCTACAAGGAGTTGCAAACGTGCGGGTGCTCCTGCGCGTTTAGCAGAACACCCTGTGCAAATACATTAAGATTAGATGAAGGAGGTTTCGTTCCCTGCTAGGTTTTAATTAGGTAAAAAATCTGCAGGGAACAAAGCTGAGCAGAAAGCTCTCATGGCAGAGCCGTGGCTAGACCACAGGCTCCATACACCTCTTTCATTCTGTAAAAACCCAGACAACCAGTTCCCACTTGCAAGAGTACAACTTGGGACCGGGGGATTATCCGTCACAATTCAAACGCAATTCTCTGATAATGGTAACTGTGTTCCACTGTTAGAAGTGATAGACTTACATAATTAGCTGCAAGTGCTATTTCTGTGTGTGTAAAATCTTTTAATTATTTCCTTTTTAATTATTTTAAATTACCTAATAACTCTTTGGCAGAGAGGGATGTTTGGGAGGGAGGTAGTGCAAAGCCCACCATCATTATGAAGGCTTTTCAAGAGCTCCATTATGTGCTGTGAGCATCTGACTCTTTGTAGCATGAGTCACCCACAAAGTCTTGAGCCATCAAGTAATTAAGGTTCTTTAATACAGAGTGGGAGGGGAGGAAGTAATACCATTTGTCGTTATGATCAGTCACATTCCTACAAGTATATATCATAACTGTTTTATAAATGGATTATTAGCAAATCAGATTACAGCACTAATTATTTCTCCCAGCATTTCCTTTGCCCATGTGCTGTGGACTCATCCACTCCCCGGTTATTGCTACCCTTCCATCTGCTTTTTCCCCTCTTTTGCTATCTCACACACATACACAATCACTTATGTAAACTCGCCCAGGACAGGAAGAACCCGACAATAACTGTTATTAGCACTTCAAAGGAAAAAATATTGCTGGTTCTCACTGGAAATCTTTCTGAATGGATACCTGCATGGCAACCTCGGCACAACATGATGGTTGTAACCCAGTTTGGAGCAGAACTGTGAAAGAGGAATTCACAACACAAAGCCATCTCCACACTGGCAAGCAATCTCAGAAGAAAAGACAAGAATTGGCAGGCCTGAAAAGAAAACCACCTTTCTCACCTTTACTGGAAAAAACCAGGGCTGTTAGGTAAGACATGTTAGATAACTTTTTTTTTCCCTTTATAATGAAGACTAAGCCCAAGAGAGCGTAGATTGTTCCGGGAAGAAATCAAGGACAGGACGAAGTTAAAAAAGAGCTGATGAAAAGAACAAAGTGGAGGGGTAGGAATTAAACTAAAGGAAAACATAGGTGGAATCATAGGTCATATTTGCTACATACACTCAGTGAAATCTGCTATAATTTTAAAGAACTCCCACAGGATTTAGCAGCCCCAAGGAAGTAAAATCATTGTGCCAGCTGTAAGTTTTCACAAAAAGAACAGAGATTCAGATGTTTCTGTTTTGCTGTTTTGCCTACCCTACAAAATTCACTACAATCATCAAGTCAAAGCCTGAGAAGTTACACAATATGAAAAGTAAGGCAAAGCTGCTCCCTTACCCAGCAGGGTAAAATACAGCTCCTGCCACAGATTTACTAGAGTAAAGGAAATATTTCAGGGTAAAAAATAATGGCTTGTGAGACCACAGATCTTCAGTCAATTCTCCGATCTTGCTTTTTCCATTTCCAGAAGAAAAAACAGTCTTGTGCACAGTCTTTGCACACATTATTTTGCTGGCTCATAAGGTGGGATTAACATTTCTCAAAACATTTGTTAGGAATGCATAAAGAGTGTTAAAAATGCAGGGTTGAGGCTCAGTGATAATGACGAATTTGCAATGAACTTCTGCTTAATCTCTTGTGTAATCAGGGGGTGCTCAACCAGCCCCTTTGTTGAGGCTGTCCCTTGGCCAACACAACTCCTCTGCCCACTGCCACCATACACTGCTAGTGTTGGATCTGGTCTCCTACATATCATACTCAGCTCAACTATATTATATGTACATTAATGCAAAATACAGCTTTCCACCCTGTGCTGGTTTCGGCTGGGCTAGAGTTAATTTCCACCACAGCACCTAGCATGGGGCTGTGTTTTGAATTTGCACTGAGCACAGAGTTGATAACACAGAGATGTTTTTGTTATTGCTGAGCAGGACTTGCACAGAGCCAAGGCCTTCTCTGCTTTTCATACAGACGTGTTGGCAAGGGGGCTGGAGGTGCGTGGGAGGCTGGGAGAAGACACAATCTGGACAGCTGACACCAACCAACCAAAGGGATATTCCATATCGCATGACATCATGCTCACTATGCAAAGCAAGGGCAAAGGGAGAAAGGGGGAGATGTCTTGTCTTCCAAATAACCATTGCACATGCTGTAGACCTGCCTTTCCTGGAGTTGACTTGTTTTGTTTTGCTTACATGCACAGCTTTTGCTTTACCTATTAAACTGTT
Source organism: Parus major (assembly GCF_001522545.3). Taxonomy (NCBI): domain Eukaryota; kingdom Metazoa; phylum Chordata; class Aves; order Passeriformes; family Paridae; genus Parus; species Parus major. The sequence continues at coordinate 53,626,322 of NC_031770.1, read as the reverse complement.
TTTATCACAACCCACAAGTTTTCTGGCCTTTAGTCTTTTGATTCTTTCCCCAGTTCCACTGGTGGAGGAGTGAGCAAGTGGCTGTGTTGGCCTGGCATTTGTTTGCTGGCTGGGGTTAAACCATGACACACCCTCAACTAGAGTTACCACCTGCATTTCAGGGCAAGGTGATAGAGCATCAAAAAGCAGAGAGGCACCAAAGGGGCAACATACCTGCATATCCAGAAGCGCTATTCGTATGCCTGCATCTCCAGGATGGAAAAAGTTACCCCGTGTTCAGCTCCACCATCTGCACTGCAGGAGATGGGAATGCAAGCCTGACATAGCCTGCCCAGTCTGATACACCAATCCCAGCCACAAGGAAAGACCCACAGATTCCACCAAATTACCTTAGCATGTGTCCCAGCAGCTTTCAGGGCTCTCTGTGAGGGTCATACTTCAGGGGGGAGCCTGAATTTGCTTTCATAGATGTTTTGCTTATGTTCTTGAGAAGAGGGTCTTTGGCCAAATGGATTCACAGGTATCAGCATCCCCCATTCACCTTTCCCAGAGAAAGTGACTCAGAAATGCAATTACCTTTCCTTTTCTCCAATCCCAGTTAACCTGAACATGATGGCTAAATTTCTGCTGGCTAAGAGGCATGGGGTTCATCCAGAAGTATTTCCCACAACACTGGCTCTATCCCTCAGTAGGGCTTGATTCTCTTTAAATATTGCTATGGTACCATTTTAATCAGTAATTACAGACAAAGCAGAGTCATAAACTCCCTCTAAAGTGAGTCCCCGTCACTGGTACTGAAACAATAGCATACGCCTATGGTTGGGCAAATGTCTCAACTCTACTCTCTCTAAGGTGCTACTTCACAACATTAAACCTATAAAACTCAATCATACTCTAGCCTGGGAGAAAAATTCAGTGAAAACTCTAGAGGAGTCAATTTATTTGGAAGTTAACCAGACATATTTCAATCTCGATTGGACATCTAGAGACACAACATAAATTTTTATATAGGTTATTTTATTCTCACACCTCATAAATTAAATAGAATGATCTCGGATATATCTAATGCCTGGTGGTAAAACTGTGGAAGGATGGATTTCTGGTACATTTGTTTCCAGTGCCCTGCAGTTAGGTCCTTCTGGGCATCACTTAAGGTTAATGTGAAATGAGGGGCAGTGACAGGAGACAGTTTTAAGTCCTCACCAATTTGCAAAAGAAAGTCAGCTTGTTGGGGCCAGCTTAACACTCTGCATAGGACAAAGCTAACAGTGAGTTAGATATTGTTGCCAGGCTCTGCTCAAAATTCCTGCAGACCATAGAAAGCTGGGGCATTGCTTGGCAAGTTGAAAGCAAACACTCCAGGAAAAAAATTGTTTTCATAACACAGCTGGATGACTAATTTATTAGGTTCATTTATCCCATCCAAAGTCACTCACAACTTTCCCTTTATTTGCCATTTGAGTGAGCCAATAATGAAGTTTGATTTAAGCTGCAACCGGTATGAAAATCCAATTAAACTGCATCTTGCAAATGTCTCTATTGAATATAGAGTGGGGTAGACATCTAAATCCCACGGTGGGTCCTTGTGTCTTTGACTGAACAAAGCAGAGATGAAGTAATAAGGCGTGTTACAATTCAGAACTTGACCCACACTAACTAGTTGCATGATTCATCCGGTCAGGAAGATAAATAATGCTTCATGTGGACTTGAAGTCCACAGCTAGACACAGCCTGCATCTGTAGCACTAACTGTGCAAATACACTGTTTGTGTCTCCAATTGTCCAGGTAAAGATTGCTTTCAGTTAAACTCAAGATAAAACACTATTTTTTTTGTAACTTCCCAAGTAAAACTCACGTACTCCCAGGAAACAAACACCATCAAATGAAAATTTGTTACCTGTTACACAGCAGCAGTGACATTGCAGAGGAAGTTGCACTACAATCAGAACTGGCATGTGTCTCATAAGCAATAACAAGGCTCAGAGCTGTCAGCAGCCATTATTGTACTTATTACCATCAGCAGGAAAATAGGCCTCTGAAGTATTTTGGTCACTTGTTCCCAGATTTTTTTGGTACCCCCTTACTCTCTCCCACTGTTTCACCATTTTTTAAATTTTTTTTCCCCCTTCCTTTTTTTCCCTTGCTTGTTCCTTTCTTCCACCTGTAACTCTCTTGCTTCTGAATTTCCTTCCCATGAGCAAGCCCCCATGTCTCCCTTCAGCATTTTCATTTTTTTTCTCAAACGAGGCTTGACTGGGCATATTACAGTAATATTATTACCAGTGACAGTATGTAACTGCTATCTTCCAGCCTTATACTTCTTTCTTGTTTCCTAGTTCATTTGAGAAAACCTGGTCATTTTGACAGAGATTTGTGTGCAGAGATTAATATCATTACTAGGCTTCAGAGTGAACATCCCACTGTACTGCAATGCAAAGGAGGAAAAAGTCGGAAGGAATTCATTTTTCCCAGAGGTCTCATTTCACATAAGGAAGAGAACTCTTTATCTGTTATGCTTATCTTGCTTTAAAAGGTTAGCTTTGTAGCCAGGTGGGTGAGCAGCATTTTATTACTAAAGTAAGCATGTTTCCAGGCTTCGTGTGCCATATGGCCCACAGAGAAATAAAACTCCAGCCTATGGGCGGGGTGTTCAAGACCTCTGCTCTAGGCAGCTGCCTGCAGCCCTGAATTCTTGGTATGTTTTTCAGAAATTTTATGCATTCTAATTTGATTAAGTTCCTTCTCTTGGCAACTGGTCATTGTCAAATGCTTTTCTGATCAGCAGGGGACTAATACAACCTGGGAGCTCCAGCCTCAGCGATGGAAAACATTATAGGCGCAATGGACGACATATTTGCAAAGAGTATCTCCTGCACCTGGACTCCATTTATTAAGTTTGCAGAAAGGACAGCTCCTGCCAAGAAGCCAGGCACTCTGACCTTGTTTGAACCTGCCTGCTGCTCGTGGAGCAGGATCTGTAGCGAGCAGGAGCAAAGGAGGGGCACGGGGCATACTGCCGCTCCTCAGGGACTCGCTGCAATATATGGGGAGTTTATGTTCCAAAGCGTTTCACTTTTAAAGCCTGTATTCTTTCATCTCATCACAGGATATAACGTTGCTATTGAGCTATATTGCTGTGTCTAGTCAGGGCGTGTGTTTGTATGCTGGTGTCAATCATTTCTTTCTGTACCCTTCATCAGCTGCAACTCACTGAGTGGCAGGTGGTTCTTGCTCCCCAATCTCCTGATGCTGCTTGCGTTTATTATATCATTCTTCCCCCTCCTCAAGCTTTATAACCCATCAAGTCTCTAATAAACAGCAAGTTAAAAGGGGAAAAAGAAATCCCAGCATAGAAAGTTAATACAGCTTGTATTCAATACTCAGCTCATCTTCAGCAAGGCTCTAGTTTTCCCACTATGACATGAAATTGAACTTATCCCATAACGCGGTTCTCATTTAGGATTTAAGCACGTTAGCATTTCCCTTAATGATCATGCTTGGCTCTCAGACACTGCAGAGATAAGTGTCCTGCAAATAGCTAAGCTGGAAAGATACAGATAGATACTGTTTTCATTAATAAAAGCAAGATCCTTCAAAACAACAGATTACCTAACCAGACTATTATCTTTCCAAACAAATAAGATATTTATTTACTCGTTTTGCAAAACTGAGGAAAAAACCCCACAAGAATAAACAAAAATCTCTTTCCCTGGATAATTGAGTTGTCTGTGTCTTAAAACTGCTGCTCCCAGCCTGAAAGCAGCTCAGTACTAAAGAGCAAGCTCCATTTCTGCTGGACAACTGAAAACCAGGCAAACCCTTGGGCATCGTGCTGACTGGGGAGTGCATTCAGGCATCCCAATGTGGTACATTTTGGCGCTTTGCAAAATCACTCCTGGGGCTGAAGCCCACGTAGGAAAAGTCTCTGATAACCTGGGACTCAGCCATAAGGCTACAGGGGAGCAGTCAGACCAGAGACAGGAAGGGGAGATCAGGAGAGTCACCATCCCTTATGGCTTGGCTGAGGGTGCCAGACAGGATGGTGAGGGTGTTTGCATCATTAGGAGGAACAGGGACAGCCCATTCATTTTACACTCCGTCACACTGCAGGTCACCATCCCAGGCTCTTTGTTACCAATGGTCTGGGCTGCCTTTGAGCAGGAATGGAAATGAAATGCTGGATGCTATAGTTAGTCCAAAAAGAGGTTCCCACCTCCTAATTTTGTCTACTTTAGCCATTTAGTACTATCTCATAAAATTAGTATACACTTTTTCCCTTGTCTGGAAAAGAAAAGGAAAACTTGATGCATTGTTCAGACATATAAAGGTAAAACACAATTAATTATGTTTATTTATATCCAACTTGTAGTAGGATAATAAAAAGGTCATTAAAAGCATAAGTAGTCCAACACTCATTCTGTTTATGATCTAGACCTGGAGGTGTGCTAGGGGAAAAGCCTTGAGGCCAAAGGAGAGGCTGGTAGTGCCAGAGGAACCCCTGTACTGGTGGGCTGCAGGAGAATTTGGCAAACTGGGAAGGACAGGGCATCCCACAAACAAGCTAATATTAGTTTTGCTACATTTGTATTATGCTGTGGTGGTTTAGTTACTACAACCAGCCCCCATAAAATACACTGTTATCTCAGCAAGCTAAACAATAGCAAGGTACACCCTCATGTTATGTTGAAGCCAAAGACTGGGTACACATTCCTCAACGCAGGGCAAGCAATTTGTTTGTGGTGGGGTAGCTGTAATTCCACTCCTGTAGTTCCTGTAAAGAAAGAGGTAAAGATTACATTGATAGCCCAGCTTCCCACTCTACTGCTTGCAAGGAAGTGAGACAAGGTCAAGCCAGTCTGAACATATTTTTGTGCCCCTGAACACTATTTGATAAAACTTTTTTAAAAAAACCCCTCCCAGTCATGTTTACAAAATGCAAATCCTGTTTTGGATCACTACTTCAGCAGCCAATAGATAAAGAAGTATGCTAACATACTGCATAGGCAAGGCAGAAGAATCATAAGCCAAAACATTCCAGCAGAACTATTTGCACCCGTTAAATAATCCACTAATTTCAAAGCATTCATTAGGAAAAGGGATTTGATTTTAATAAACAATTTGATTTTACTGGACTTTCTCGATCCCTTTAAAAGACTAAAATTTTCCTCTGCTGCAGCACAAATATTACTTTTCCCCATTAGAACTGAGTTCCACATATTAGCATAACTAAGAAATGGGTATTGTTTGTTCATGATAACCGAGGAACTAAAAATTTATTGAAAACTTGTTTTCCTAAGAAAAGGGGGGAAATTTTGGTAAAATGAAACATTATCAATGCTTGTTTTTTAAGAACAAAGAAGGCTCATTTCTTGCTGAAAATATGCTTTCTGAGGAAAACAAAATTAACAAAAGGTCAACGTTCACTATGAAACTAGAAACTAAGATTTAACTTGGAATAGTTAACTCAGTTCTTCCTAATATTCTGTGACTGCCAGCCTCTGGCTAAAGATGACAAAGACCTGCTAGGCCTTTGCAGACGTTTTAAAACAGTAAAGGTTTCCACCTCCTACCACCTACTACTTCTTCCTAGAGCTATAGGGAACACCCAACCCTGCCTTTATTTTCTCTGTTTTTGTGATGACTAGTACCTTCTCATAAGTGGGTGGCTTTCACAAAAAGCAGAGAAAGGAAAAGAAACTTTTTAAAACACAGTCCAGGTCCAGCATCTTGTCTCACTGGTGTTCTCACAGTCTGGCACAATACTGAGAGCTGTGGGATCAGCAGTGGAAAACAAAAACCTCACAGATATTGGTTAGAACAAGCATCTATAACATTATTAGCACTGTAACTGATTACTTTGTTCCTGAGCAGTAACAAACATTTATGAATGCCCTGAACAGGTCAAAGATGACTGCACATAAACTGCAGGCTGCCCAGGTATGGAGCAGAGACAGTATCCCTGGTGTTCAGAGTTCAGTGTTGCTATGCCAGAAATACATCCCATCACCTTATCATACCAGCTAATTGTTTCATTAACCCTTTATTTATGCCCACAAAAATATTAACAAATCCAAACAAATCCCAGAGCCATTTGTGGATAAGCTGTAAGCAGACAAAAGTCAAACAAAACCAGTCTTGGCATGTAGTTCAGGCAGCTCTGCTCAGGGGTCAGATTTATGGAGAACAATGCTGTAGCACATGTAGGTACCCCAGGTCAAAGGCAGCCTGAATTTGGGAATACCCCAGGCCTATTCAGGTTTAAACATGTCCAAGCATGGGCACACCAGTCCACTAAGTGTCATTGGGTCAGACACCACCCTACTCACCAGTAACTTCCTACCTACTCCTCTATCAAGTCTTCATTACAGAAGGAAAAGGGTTCTTGTCTGACTTCATCATCATGACTAATTACAGCTTTCAGAATTGAGCAAGATTTGTATACTACTATATAATTTTTGTAAATGTCTGTTTTGCTCCAGTTATAGTTATTAGACTGGTATTTGTTTAATTCTGGGTAACTGAAATACTAACTTTGTGAAATTTATCCTACTTTAAGCTCATTTTCCCTTATTAATGGGGGAAGCTGCCTTCCTCTCTTGCTATGGCTTTACACAGATTCTAAAGAGCTCAAAAACTGTTGAGCACTGAAATTATCTGGAATTATTTACAGCAGGCTTTGATTAAATTTGAAGGGAAGTTTAAGAATAATTTTCATTTTACTTGAAGTATTTGTTGTATCACAGTAGATGCACAGGACTCTGACAATCTTAGACAGTTTTTCTTCAAAAACACTTAAAAATATAATAAAGAACTTTGGGGGGGAAAAAAAATAATAGAATCAATGACAAAAGAGACAATAATTTCTGGCACATTCCCAGATCAATTATGTTCCTGTTTTAGCTCTAGGTTCAGAAAGTAAAGTCTGACTAATGTGAATACTAACAAATTATCTGTGCTGATAAAAGCAGAGAGAGTGATACCTGATTTTGAAGGGCAATGTGATATCTATAGACATTTGTTCTAAGTAGTTTTTGTGTCAAAGGGTGTTGCTGAATCATATAAATTTGTATTTCCAGTGTAAAAGCAGAAAGTTTCCAGTAGCAGGTACAGGTAATTAAGCACGCAGCTCATTAATATTGGTCCAAATGCTCTCCTCTGGGAAGGTGAGGGAGAACACCACCATGGGTTCAGGCCAGTGAGCACAGAAAGGTGATCAGGAGCCTAGCAGAGCAGCTTTGCTTCTGCTTGGAAGGAGGGAAGATTTACAAGCCCAGGAGCAACAGGACTCTCCCTGCTGCCCTGACGTGCAGACCAAGCACAGGGGGATCATTCCTGAGCCTGGGATAGCTGAAGGAGCTCAGTTTGCAAAGGCACACCACAGTGCAGGAATGCCACAGAAGACACACGTCTAAATTACAAAAAAAAATAAAAATAATTTAAAAAAAAAACACCACAAAAAACTTTACAACTAAATTTGGGAATGTAGGTGTGTACAGGCACATCAGACAAAATTCAGTTGCCTAAACATATAAACATGTGTCTGGCTACACAAGCTGTACAAGTGTACTTGATACATCTGTACAGGGCTGCCAGAAATCATACAGGACCTGCAAAGGCCTTGCACATTTCTCAGGCAGAATATCCCACAAACCCTAAAATTACCTTTGACACCCTCTGCAGCAACATGATCTCATCAGCACTGCCTTGGCTCAGATCACTGCTGATGGCAAGGCAGTCAGGACACCCAAGGGGACACAAGACACCTGCCCATGACCTCTTGCACGAGGTGCCCCAAGCAGCAGGTCAGCACCCTGTCCCCGTGGGGGACACCCAGCTTCTCTCACTCCACCCTCATCTGCCTCGCTGCACCTGCAGCAGCACTGGTGTGCAAGTGGCCAAGCCTGCAGGGAGCTTTGCAAGTTGGTGTCCATGCCTGGAGAAAGCCAATTGCTTTCCAGGGCTAAAATACACTATAACTAATTAAGAGAGTTTGAGACGTTTTTCAAAACCTATTAAGCAGAAAGCTGTGCTACTAAAAAATTTAAAGGACTAACTTAATTCCCCTAAGGCAACACTTTCAGCTTTGAAAGACTATAACTTTTTAGTCAATAGGTTCTGAAATACATCTCGAAGTTGATTAATTAGTCAGTTATAGCTGAATTTAGCTTTAAAAGGGGGCTATGGGGGCAGTCATTGAACAACTATGATAGGTGTGACTATGCAAAAGTGATGCGATAATGTTGGTACTGGAGGACCTCTGGCTATCTTGTGTGTTAATTCTCTGAACTTGCTGATAAAGACGTATTTTCAGACAGAAAAGAGCAGAAAAGCAGAGCTCAGGTTATATTTGCACCTGAGTATTTAAATAAAAGCCTTATATTGTGTCTCCTGAAAATCTAAATTCCAAAACTTGTCAAATGCTCCGTGCCAGATTCTCATGGGGTGTAATCTAAAGCAGCTCCTTAGCTTGCCAACAGCTTTCCCAATTTACATCACCAAAAAGACCTGGCCAAATGCCAAGATGTTTAGGAAAGCAGTTCCTTTTCTTCTTCAGTTTCATTTTCATATACCTCTGCACTTCACACTTCACTCAGCTACAGAGTAGAAACAGAAGCAACAAAGTGCTCAGAATTAAAATGTGCATTTGCCCTATTTTCCTTAGCAAAGCAGCAAAGATATTGTGAGCTAGCCAGTCCTCAGAGACTTCCAGCCCTGTTCGGCAAATTGTTGAGGTTTGGATAATAAAATCATGAGACAATTCCCACAGGTATATTTTTCACCTTTTTTAATATCTTTTATATGATGTACTACTTTCATGTGATGTTTCCCACAGTTCTTCTCTGATAAAACATAGAAAATTCATTGAGCAACAGTGTCCTTACAAAAGCCAGTGCTGGCAGTGTACATCTGCTGAGGATGAATCTGAGATCATGTTTCATCTAGTAAAGCAAAGTACAGAACCACAAGGTGTCATTTGTGGACTCTGTGACCTAAGACTTTGAAAATCTACACCTTGCCTGCTGGAAAATACTCTGCTGTGGTCTGTCTTGCAAACAAGCCTTGAAAATCTCCAGACCCCGTTCACCAAGTATTTACACCAGCATGCACTCAGTTGCATTCCCCGACTCTAACACACGTGGGCTCAGCTGACAGCCACATCTGAAAAGTCTGATGCTTCCATAAGAGCAAAGGTGACTGATACAAATTTTTCTGCCCTTGTCAGAAGTATGTGATAGACTCACAGAAAGAAAGAAGACAAACTTATTTCTCAAAACACCTACCCAGCCTTGCAGCCCACACTCTGAAAGATGCCCCATCCTGGAAGCATGCTGCTGCCACACGAGAACATGGGCAGCCTAGACAAGAAAGGGAAATTCCCCAGCTTGCATTGTTGCAAAACTAGACAGAATGTGAGCAAAGGTACAGCTGGCTACCTGAAAAGAGAAAAAAAAATTAGCTCTTTCTATCCCTGGCCCTTTAATGCACTTCAGAGAGTTTTCTAGCCAAGCCACCTTCTGGAAAAACAGAAAAGAAAAAAAGAGAGTGGCACAAAGCCTACTATTACCCTCTACAGAAAGCCTGGAGATCCCAATCTTCCTCTTCTCTTCCTGCACAAGCAGACCGGGGGGCATCACCCTCCATGTTTGTCAGAGGAGGAACAGAGCAGGCAGGAGAAGAAAGGTCACTTGGTATGTCTTGCACTGTGGTTACCTAGCTTACAGGCACAAGAGAAGCAAGAACAGCCTTGGAGAGTTGCCATGCACCAAACCCCTCGCAGCCACTCGCTCACTCACCCACCAGCCGGACTGGGGAGAGAATCTGAAGGATAAAAGCTGGAAAACCCATGGGCTGAGACAAGGGCATTTAATGGGGAAAGCAAAAGCCATGAACACATAGCAGAGCAGAACAAGGAATGATTTCACCACTTCCCATGGGCAGGCAGGTCAAATCATCCCCAGGAGAACAGGGCTCCATCACATGTAAGAGTTACTTGGGAAAGTCAATGCCATCATTCCAAATGTCTCCTCCTGCATGGTGCACGGTGCTTGGTTGATGGCTGGGGTTAAGCCATGACTGAGTTACTTAAGGAGGGGACACGCTCATGAGGAATGGGAGAGTGAAGAATCTCAGTGCACTTGTTCCACAAAGAGAAGCAGCGGTCTGATACATGAGTGAAAAGCAAAGGAACTTCCCATTCTCTGGACTTCCTGCATCTACCCCTAAATAGCACATCCAAATATGTGTAATGTCATATTACAATTCAAGTAACTAGTCCATATTCTTCATTTTTTTCCCCAAAAAATTTCACTTCCCTCTTCCTTCTCAAGGTGTCCTTAAACAGCTAAGCAAAATGAAGAACATTTTCTAGCCTCCTGTGTATAAGTAACTTTATGTATTAAATTATACTGCCATCAATGATTAGATGAAGATTGTCATTAAATATTACAATGAAGAATATTATCAATATTGCATCTGACAGAGATGAAAAAAACTACATCTGTGGATGGATGTAATCTGTTCTTTGGTTTATGAACTCGGAGTTCCCTAGACTGTGTCACTGATGACACAATATCCCCAAATGGTGGATTTTGTGTGTGATACATCTGAAAGATGTGCAAAAACAGATGTAGCCAGAAAGCTCCCCTTGGTTACATACATAAGGAAGCTTCACAGTGCAAGTTATTTTAGCTAAGGCTGGCAATAATTTATTCTGAATAAATTGCCTCTATATCTGTTTCAGGCAACAGTGACATAGGAAGAATGTGAACTTTTTTGTTATCTCAACTCATTTTGAGCCAAATTATGCTTCTTTTTGAGTATTTGCCATTGCAAACATAGAAGACATGTGGATCTAGATATTAGCACCTTCTAAAAGTTGGCTCAATAAAAGCTGTTTAGCACTTAAACATGGAAGCTGTTGTCAGCTTCACAGAGGAGTAACTCATTCCAAATTTTGGAAATGGAAATTCTGATCTGATGTATATTTCAGGCTTATTAAGCAACTATATTTTCTAGGCCACGATTCAGTTAAAATTAACTCCAGCTCTCACACTGTGACAATCCACACATGATTATGGAAGTCATAAAAAATGAACTTGATGTGGGTTCTTCTACTGTAAGTGGAGGAAAATGTACCCTGGAGCCCAGACTCTTCATTCCAGAGAGCCACAGGACAAAGAAAATATCTAGTCACACTGCCTTAGCTTCAAAATATTATTAAAAAGAAGAATGTGTTAGACTTTATCCTAAGAAACATGTTTACTTTTCTTTTTTCTATAATTCCAGCAAACACTGAAGGAGAGACCAATAAAAACACACCTTTGTATGTTTATTGATTGTGTATTTTCCTCTGTTCTCTAGACTTCAAAAGGAAAATTGTAAGAAGGAAAAAATTAAACACCTCAGTGGACAAAGCTTAAAGAGTCCTTTCAATGTATCTTCTTTTTAAATTTTGTCTTGCCTCCTGAAAATAAGATCTGCTGAAGATCTTGTTGTTTTGAAAGTGTGAAAATTATTTATGCTGCTCCTCTCTCCATGTCTTCTATTGGTCCAAAACTCACTTTTCTTTGTGCTTTTCAGGTGGTCTCATCACTACTGACACAAGGGCTTTTTCCTAGTCACACCAACTGGAGCAGTTTTGGTCAGTTCCTTTGTGCTCAAACCTACCTCTCTGAAATTTCATCTCCAGAAATGCCTCTCCTGTTAATTTTTCTTAGCTTAGGTCTATCCCTGATTCGTGTTTTTAACTTAAGCCTAATACAATCCTAATGAAATCAATGAGAACTCTTTCATTTGACTTGAGCTGGGCCAGGTAAACTCACACAAAAAAAGTTTAGAGAAGATTATTGAAGTATTCTAGCACATGGGCTTAAAGAGTGAATTGTCTGTAACTTCACAGCTGAGGCATCAGACAAAAGATTTCTTGTCCTCAGCAAGTCACAGTCTCAACGTATCAGTCTTTAGACAGGCTACTTGTTTATCACAGGTACAAAAAGAAGAAATGATGACATTTATTTTAGAATACACCTGAGCATCTTTTTGAAAACCTAAGGTGCTTTAGTGACTGAGTGTTAAAAAAATGTTTTTCATGCTATCAATAATCTACTGACAGTGTGGGGCTGCCAGTCCCACACTTACTCTACTAATTCACTCCAGATTTTTGCACGTATTGGTGGATCAGGCCCAGGACAGAAAACAAAAAAAGAACAAAACAAACCTCATCCCTCTTGAACCTTCTGTCCTTTTCACTCTAAACACAACCATTCTCCTCTCTTTGCTGGGAGCTGATGTTCACAGTGTGACTAAGAAAATGATTCAGTCCTGAAAGCCACTATGTGATTTAGCAAAACAAAGGGCTGACCTCCCCAGCAGCATCAGCAGCAGAGGCACCAGCCGCTCTTGAAATATCTAAAAGGCAAATCCATTAGTATGTTCAGCCACCACGCTGGCTAATGACTAGACATTTTTGAACATATGGGATCATTATTCCAGCATATCATCAGTGAACTTTCCAGAAAAGCTAATTAAGGGGTCCTTTAAATGCTTACCACAAAGCTGGGTTTTACCAGAGATCCTCACTTGCATTTGAAGATTTAGCCATTTTCATCTCCCCTTCTCTCACCACCTTTCCATTTCCAGTGATTGCTAAAGATTAGTAAATCTAATTAAACAGATTTTAATTTTTTTTAATCATAACTTACCTTTACTTTTATTTCCTATGCAGAAAGATTTCATTTCCTGCTGACACAAAAAGAGTGAACTGTGGCCAGTGTCTACTGATGGTTCTGAGCTCCTTTCCTTCATATACATTTCTCCTGTAACTGCTTCTCTACTTCAATGGTTATTGCAAATGACTTTAAAAGGTAATTTATAGATTGCAGGAATGAAAGGTCATTTTCCTGGTCAATAGCTCCTAATAAGGGGTAAATTCTATGGGCAACCCTTCCTGCTGATCAGAATAATTTGCTAGGAAATGTGTAGATGACCAAAACCTCCTGTAAGTCTGAATGTAGAAACAAGACTTTTCACTTCCTTGCAATTTTCCTTTTAAGGTTGTATCCTCTCAAGATAAAAACAACAACCTGCAAACCCGAGGCAGGTGAAAAGATTGTTATCTACTTTGTGAATCCAAATCCGGGGTATCTTTCAGGAGATAGACCTCTGAGGATTTCAAAGTGTGAATGCAGCATTGCCAGTGTTATGACCTCTAGGTCCATAGAAAATGCTAATAATGGAAGTGTGAGCTATTTAAATGAATAAACCCATCAGTGATAACTTGAGTCTTCATTGTTAGATAAACCATTGCTGGTAACTTCAGCAGAAGCACACAGTGGGGGTTATTAAGCTTGTTGGATGCACTGAAAGACACTGTGAGGGGATGGCAAATGTGCCTTCATCAGGATGGTCTCAGGGGAAAGGATTGTCAGGATGACTGATAGAAAAAGACATTTTCCCATCTTTCATTAAATTATTAAAATTCTCCTTTAGAAGTTTCAAACAAAAGCAGTATCATAGAAATCATAGAATGTGCTGAGTTAGAAAGGGCCCATCAGGATCATCGAGTCCAGCTCCTGGACTGGAGCAGGACACTCCCCAAGAGTCACACCATGTTCCAAGGGCATTGTCCAAACACTTCTTGAACTCAGACAGGCTTGATGCTATGACCACTGTCCTGGGGAGCCTGTTCCAGTGCTCAACCACACTCTGGATGAAGAACCTTTTTCTAGTACCCAACCTAAACCTCCCCTGACTCAGCTTCAGGACATTCCCTTGGGTCCTGTCACTGGTTAGGAAAGTGAAGGGATGGGTACCTGCCCCTCATCTTCCCCTCATGAGGAAGTTGTAGACAGAGATAAGGTCTCCCCCCAGTCTCCTCCAGGCTCAACAGACCAAGTGACCTCTGCCACTCTTCACACAGCTTCCCCCAAGGCCCTTCACCATCTTTGTTGCCTGCCTTTGGACACTCTGTAATGGCTTAATATCTTTCTTACCCTATGGCACCCAGAACTGCCTCCAGCACTGGAGGTGAGGCTGCCCCAGCTCAGAGCAGAGCAGGACAATCCCCTCCCTTGCCCAGCTGGCCATGCTGTGCCTGATGTCCCCCAGGACAGGGTTGGCCCTCCTGGCTGCCAGGGCACTGCTGGCTCATGTTCAACTTGTCATGGACCAGGACCCCCAGGTCCCTTTCTGCAGCACTGCTCTCCAGGGTCTCATCCCTCAGTCTGTCTGTACATCCAGGGTTGTTCCATTCCAGGTGCAGAATCTGGCACTTGCTCTTGTTGAAGTTCGTATGGTTGGTGATTGCCCAACCCCCTAATTTGTCGAGGTCTTAATTTTGACCAGGCTGCTCACATTACAAAAATGCCTCTGATGCTGGTGGTCAGGACAAGCTGCAATCAGCCCCGTGTCCTGCTGTGGTACAGCACTGGCTGGGCTGCACCTGGAAAGAAAGGGATGTCAGCAGAGCAACACACAGCTCCAAAGGTGCTGCCACACAACCCCAAACCACGGCTGGCATCGCCTCTGGAACTGTCCTAATGAGTGAGCAAAGCTTTGCAAAGGACCTTCTCCAGCAACAGAAAATGAAATAACAACAGGAACTGTGTCTCTCAGAACACCAAGTGTATGTAATGCTTGTTCTCATTCTCCAGCTATTTAGCACAAAAATAGTTTATTTACCTTGCAGCTGGGTTTCTCTCACATCACATTTTTAAATAGTAATAACTTGTAATAGATACCTTGGAATAGTAAATACCCATTAAAATATGTAAATCTAAATGATTGAACAAAAAGAATCACACAGTAATTTATATAACAAACTATCTCTATATTTTGGGTTTTTTTTAAAAAATAATAATCTGAGAAATCATGATTCTCCAAACTAATATCTACTTAGAGTCATAAAAACATTACTTGCTTCTGTAGTAATGCACTTTATATAAGTAGACCCGTGCACACACTGAAGCACTTATGGGACTGGGATCTAAGTCCCAGTTAAAAAAGAAGTTAAAAAGAATCTGAAATGATTGCACACATGCACCAGAAGAGTTCATATGTATTTCATCCTGTGGAATAAACATCCCTCTGTCAAGCTGCATTGCAGAAAGCTGTGCTGGGCAGATGGCAAGGGGACTGGAACATAATTCCTCCCACCGTCACCCACACACATTGCCTGGTAAAGCAGCGATGCCAGTGTCCTGGCTACTTCCACTTCAGATGGATGTGATCACCGGGTGGAAATGTCAGCAACTTTGCCCCTTAAAAGATCCAGCAGCATATGAGTAGATACTTTGACAGGAAGTCAAAATAGGTTTAGTTCCAGTCAGAAAGTAAACACTAGGAAACAAAATCCTCTCTTATGTTGCTGCTCTACTTTGCCTGGCTTATTTCCCTCCTGTTCTCAGTCCTGTCTGCTTTGGCTTGGTCTGCCTCCAAGGAGAGGAAGAGGAGGAGGGTGGGAGGAGTCCAGGAGGTTTTCTCCCCTGGAGCAGGGGAAATTGCTCTGATGTGCCTGCTCACCCAAAGCCCTTCACATTGCCACAACATCAGTCACTTCTGCATGTTTGTCCCTATTGAAGTATGGGGGGTCAAAATTCTTTGCAGCTTATATAGAAGTATAAAAGTATTGCCTATTGATGACAGGTCATCTAAAAAAATAAATGAGTCAGAGCAATTCTGTGCAATATCAATATAGATCACACACACACACAAAAAAAAAAAAAAAGAAAAAAAAAGAAAAAAAAAGTGAAAACATTAAATTTGCCAAATTTGTACCTGAATATAGATAAAAGGTATAACTCTCATACTCAGCAGGCAGAGAAGACGTAATCAAGGGAAATTATTTTCCTTGTGGGTTGTCACACATTTTTCTGACCTGTCAAATATCAAATACCTGCTGTTTTCTGATAAGTGGTGAATACGCATCCTGATAGGAAGTGATGTTAAAATCTCTATTACTTTGCAATGATCTGTGTATAATATGACTTTGTCTCCCAGACCAGAAGATTTGCTCCCATGTCAAAATGGAAACATGATGATTCACAACTATCCAGCCCAATTTGGACATGGATATTATATGGGTGTCTCAGGATTTTGATAGTTTTCAGAGCAGACTTCATAAAAGCTGGTAAAATGCAAAGCATAGTCAATTTCCCTTCCCAATAACAAGGTTCTAAAATGCAAGTAAACATAAATATGAATACAAATAAGTGAATACTGCCAAATAACCTGATAGCTCAGCTCACAGGCCAGGCTGGTCCCAGTGTGCCATCCCAGTCTCTGCCTTCATGGAGAAGACCTATGTAGCACCCATTCAAAGCTTCCCATCTTTGTCTGAGCATTCAGTGGCCAATTAAATATTCATTTGCAAATTAAATGATGGCTTAAAATATTGTAGCTAATCTAATTCACACCACCTGAGTACAGTGCTCACAAACTGCCTGGAAAACCAGGGAGGAATTAAAATAACAGGAAACCCAGGTCAGAGACCATGAATGTGGGTGGGGACAAGGGACTATGCAACCACACAGAAACCTGGATGTCTTTCCTTTGTTGCTTTTTATCTGAGACCTCATGAGTAAGTCTATAGTCCCATGTTTACATGAATGGTGCTACAGGCATGCTGTGAGCTGAACTGAGTTAACCAGGGACAGGTATTTGGTGCCATCTGGGATGACACACAGAATGAGGACTCCAGCAGGGAGTCCAGAAGGACAGAGATCTCTTATAGATGAGGCTGTGGCTACTCTCTGTGGAGGGCTCAAGTACCCAGAGCATCTCAAGCCACCTTGAACTCCAGATTGTAAGAAGAGTAGTTACCTCTCAGCCTGAGTCCTCCATACACCTGCCTGCCTGTGTGCCCTAAGGCCAGGACTACTATCCTCCTGACTACTCTACCTTTGGTGAGCAGAATACTAATCATTCACCATAGAACTAATGAAGAATGGAAGCCCTATTGCTTTAAGTTGTATGTGTAGGCAAAAAATATCATCCAAAAATTATCATAATGAAAACTAGTAAGCTGAGTGTCCTCCTTCCCACTTGGGATTGCATTTGAGGAAGAAATAGAGAAGGTGGAAGAAAGTTCGAGGTCTTCTACCTTTTGGGAGATAGGGGTTTGTAACCAGGATACCATTTCTTAAAATATATCTATTTAACTTAGAGAATATGAATAGATGAACTTGCAGGGAAAAAAAAACCTAGTTCAGCTCATGCCCTAGTTATTTTAAGGATATTAAGGACACGATCCTTTGTCTCTAGTAACCAGATATAATCAATAATTTCTTTTGCTTAGAGATTTTTACATTGTTTGAGGACAGAAGAGAGACACAAACCCTCACTAGGATTTCTATGCTGCTCAAAGCCTTGGATATCTGAGACATCCACACAGACCTGGTAGATATTACACACAGACGATGAAAGATTGGGAAATGAAGACAACATGGATGGTTAAATCCTCATTGTACTGCTTTCAGTGGCAATTCTCACTGACTGCTAGTTAGAGTTTCACCAAAAGAGCTTTAAATGAACACAATTAGCATGGTTAAGGAGCTCTCTCTCTTACTTGACTAGTAGTAATTTCTGTCATCCTTTTTCCTTTTAAGAGAAATTAAAGATCATTGGCCTGATTTTTCCTGAGTCTTTCAGCAAGAATTCCAAGCACCTACAGACAGAAATCACAGTCAAAGGATCAAACATTCCTATCACTATCCACTGATTCCCTGGAATCCCTGCAGGGGAGAGAAGGTGATGTGAGACTAAGGGTCTTGTGTGTCCAGCACCTCCCAAGACCTGCTTGCTCTGCGAATGCATGTATATAAACTCACAGAGTGGTTTAAATTACACACAGTCCAGCAAGCATTTTGAGCAGGCTGTTCTGCTAAGCAGGGATTCCAACACTCTTTAAGCCTGCAGTATTAGAAAGAATGGACAATCAGTAAGGGAAAGTTTCCATCAAATAATTTTCTCTATCTGAGAACCTCTCTGGGTAAATAAAATTCCATTTCTGGATGGGGAAGTGAGAGAGACAGGAAACTATGTGTTAGAAGCAGATACTGCATAGAGGCTCTCATCAGGTGGCAGGAACAAAGCTACTCCATGAGTCACCTGGTGGGGGCTTTTGTTCAGTTTTCATTAGGATTTCTAAGGAGTTCATTCAGAGTGGAAAATGAGGAACAATGATGCTCAGAATTAAGTACACAAAGAGCACAAATGTATTTTCAAAAGCACAGATGAAGCAATGAATGCAAGCATGTAGAAGGGGTCTTGCAGCTTTGATGGACCACAGTATCCTGATTCAGTTGTTCCTCATTTCCATGAGGATTTCAGGGGAAAATTATGCTCATAAACACATCCCAAACAACACAATCTCTCTCATTCTTCTGTCCATCTCCTTCTAGTCTATACCTCCAGTTTCCTATGAGGCTCTTTCTCTCCCATTTTGTTCAATAGAGAATGACCTATGGAGCAAACAATAAAGTCAGATGGAGATGAAACTTTCAGTTAATGATGTGAAGGCCAAATTATTATTTAACTTTTAAATATGAACAATACTTGGCTCCAAATCCCATTTAATCTTCATGGATATCAATTATACTTTGTCGTTTCTAGACCTGTGAAAATTTCATTTCTCCAAATGAGCTCAGTAACTAACCCTCAGCCACTTAAAAAAAAAATGTTCTCAGATTTTTTTCAATATGGATTATGAAAACATTAGTTCAACAGAATTTATATGGTCTAATTGACATTCTTTTCCCTTTAGTTGGATTTGAGATGATATTCAAAGCTGGGGCTCTTTCCAAATGCTAAAATATTTGTTCTCTGAATAAATGACCATATGTGTGAAAAGATCAGACATGGGTACATCTTTTATATCACAACTGTTCGTTTACAAGGTAAATGAACAACATTATATGATTATTATTCTTTTCACAGTGTACATTTCATCGCTGTGGATGAGACTGTGACGTTTCAATGCAGACACTCAGGAATGGGAACAGTGGACAACAGTGAGCAATGTCTTTGAGAAGGAGCTTACTTCCTGGAGGAGGTGCTCCATAGGAAACTCCTTATCAGCCAGGCTCCATTTTCAAGGCATGTGAAGGAAAAGGCTGCTTTGGGTGCCTGTATTCCTGCTCAAAGCCTGGCACAAAGCCTGATGATGGTGGTAGATAAGACCTGCAGCATAAGGCTTACACTCAACCCTGGTTTAGCCTCTGGCCCCAATAAAAGCACCAAAAGACCCACAGCCCTAACAAACCCAGGGCAGGTTCCCACCACCCCTCCCTGCCTTGCTCTGAGCAGTAAAAGAAATTTCCATTGAATGCTGTACAATAGCACCAGTCTCTGCATTCTCGGTCCTTGCTGGTTCCTGGCTCTGGGTTTGTCTCCTGACATTGGACTGGGATCTACATCCAAGTGCAACCGTAGAGCTGAATTCCCAGCCTCGAGTCCTGACACACACAGCCTGTTTGTAGGACTTTGTAGTGGCCCCAGCTGGCGCAGAGAGGCGATGACTGGTTTTTTCCACCCATGGTCTGGATGAGCAGCTCTGAGTGAATAGCCTGTGCAGCAGCTGTGCAGCCTGGGCCATCTCATGGGATGGGTTTTAATTTCCCCAGTTCCTCTTCGTTCTACCCTCTTGGGTTTTATGTGGGTGGAGTTTTAGTTCAGCCTAAATGTCTAAATCTGTTGCCTGAGAAAGAGGTGCAATCTGAGCCCCTTTCTGTATTACGTGTTCAAACCGCTGACCGCAAACACAATAGGTTTCACGGTGCTAAGGGCCACCTGTTGAAATTGTTCAAAGGCACCCCCACCATCTGCATTCCCCACTGCCTGTTTTCCTGCCTGTGACTCAAGCCTCTCTCTCTGAGCCACTCGCCCAGTGTGTCGGGCTGCAATCATTGCAGCGCTGAACCGATTCAACATCTTGAAAAGCTAATTAACTTCATAAAAAATTCATATAGGCATGCAAATACTGTGGCCCAGATAAATAATTAACTGAACTCTTCCACACCAGCGCCAGCATGCTCCAAGGCTGCCCTCTCTTGCCAGGCCTGCTCAACAATTATTCAAGACATGCGTTTGATGATTTTCTTCAAGGTGTAAACTCCACACGGCAGCTTAATAAACAACATACATTGCACAGTCAACATTGATTTACACATCTTCTGAAGAGATGATGCATGAAATGATCAGAAAAGTCAATAATGCAAGCAAAATGTATGGGCTTGAGATAAGTAACAGAAAACAAAATCAATGCCTTCCAGCTATTATCATCATGAAGTAGAGTTCATAATAGATAACATTAAGTTTGAACAAGTTGCATCATTCTAATACCTGCAATCAGCTGTCACTTCTGACAATAATTGCCAGAATGGTATTCATATACCTATATGCTGGTTCTACCTCTGGTGCTAAATGCATTTAGCTGAACAATCAGGGCAAACAATCTGACGAGCCAGATATTTTATTATTCTGACATTAAAAAAAAAAAAAAAAGCAGACTGCAGAGCCCATTAATCATGACCTGTATTGCCATGTACATACAAATATTCCACTGAAGAAAGCCAAAAGCTTGCTACAGGCCTCCTGGAATAAGAGCTGGAGGAAGATGATCTGGTGGATGGGATCATGCTATCACTACCTCTGAGGGGTAAAATTTGGCAGAAAGAGGCAGCTGACATTATCAGAGCACCTGAACAACAGTGACCCAATCACACAGGCAACGATACACCTCAGCTTTTTATCCAGAGCTTTACACTGGACTTATCATATGGTTTTATATCAAGGATTTCTGATAGCCTCAGGATACAATCAATATGAAAGCAACAAAAGAGAAAGGTCTGACCAGAGGGCTTGTCAACACAGGAAGCTATTGTGACACGTGGGAAGGTGTGAACACAGAGTGCAATGGCTCTGGTTGTTTTGGAAGCTCGTAGTCTGACACACAGTAAACTCACACAGGGCTGTCTGAGGGGGAAGACATTTCTACATGGAGAGCTGTAGTTAAACCTCTATAACACAGTAGCCCTCAAAACTCCCTTTGAAAACATTTCTCACAGTATTTCAGTGCATATAACCTATGCCACTAAGAAAAACCAGGAATGCCGTCAGCACGCAAGAGAGGGTGCCAGACATGGCTTGAGCTGTTTGTGGAAACAATCACCCTGTCTGCTGCACAGAGGGCTGGTAATGACAAACAGAGTCACTTCCCTCCAGCCAGGAGCATGGATTTGACTTCACACAATCACGATACAGCTTTGACCAACTGATAATTATTCAATGTCAATAAAAAATACATTGGAAATCTCAATCCAGCTCCTCACAGAGCCATAAAATGGTCACAAAACCACAATAAACAGTGATTGTGCCCTTTTGAGAGCAGCAGAGACATAGAGAGGGAGATGGGTTCTTCCACCTTCCTACATAGTAGGAGCAAATGTAGAGCCTGACCAGGAGGTGGTGGTGTGAGGGGTCTGTATCAATGTAACCATAACTATATTTCTGTCCCTAACACTGGGGAGAAAAAAGGGAGAATAAGGATGATGAGGTGATGATAAGGGAGCTTTGGGGAAACTGCACCCTGAGTTGCAGTGCCACAGCTGAATGACTATCTCAACAAATTAATTTTACAATGCTTTTGATTTGACCCACAGATGAGAAGATGGTTTCAGCTGAGCTCTGTTTTCAGGGACCCATTCATCTCCTGAAACTAAAAGCCAAGCTCATAAAGCACAAACCCACACAAGCTAAAACCAATCAGTAGCTTCCCCGAATCCCTGCAAAGCCAAACCATTCAGTGCCACGCTGCTCTGCCAATAATAGTAACAAGTAACACTACACTTGGGCTGTAATTTTTCATATCCACTGTGCTGTTGTCATATGATTTACTGTGCTAGCACTGAGAGCCATTGCCCAAGCCCTGTCTCTGCACTCCTCCTGATTTACTTAAATCTTTTTACTTTTATCAGCCACAGGGAATGGGGACACTTACATGTAACAACTGACAATTTGAACAGAAAATACAGAGAAAAGCTGTGTAAAGCAAGTGGCTGAGATTATAGCTGTTGACTTCTAATATTATTTGACAGATGAGACTGCTGCAATTATCCTCTGCTCATGGGTTCCATTACGGGAACAAGAAGCACACAAAATAAGGGCAATTTCCCAAACAATATATAGGTCCACTTAACTTTGTCAAGAGCCATTTCTGCAAGTGAAGTCCTCCCTGGTTAAAGATACAAGGATAATGTGTTGGCAACTTCACATGAGCATTCATTTAGTGCATTCCACATTAACTGCATTTTCAGCTGTTCTTTTCCTGCTCTGTTTGAACCAAATAGGATATTATTTCTAAAGGTATTTGTTTGAAGAATAACATTATGCTTACTGCTGTTCCCTCTCTCAAGAGCTCTTTTTTCTTCTTCTTTTTTTGTAAAGAAGGTATTTAAGAAAGTTTGCAGCTCACAAGATCACTCTGGATTTTTGCAGAGTCCTGCCTCCCCCAGCATCATCCTGTATCTGTGCCCCCTCTATCTCCCTGTACTGGGAGGGAAGGCACCAACCCACACAAAGGTTCCTACTGTCCCAGAATCTCTCATACACCACTCTGCATGTCCAAAAGCGAGCTCATAGTTCCCAACACAGACACACCAGTACTCAAACAGGTCTCAGAGGAACAGCGAGATCTCAGGTTCCGGACTTCCCTGAAGTAAATACACACCAAAGGCAATTGTCCTCAGAAGCCTTTCTGTGCCAAGTCCAACCACTGTGTCTACACAGTGGAGTGTGAAAAAAGGAACATTAGTCCTGCTTTAAGTTCAAACCTCAATGCAACCTTAGCAACAGAGTCACTACTGGCATATCCATAAAATATTTTTAAGGTTGCCCCATCGCTTTGACTTGTGGATTTATTTATAGATCAAAGGGAGTTTCTTTCTCTAGGAGGACAAAAAAAAAAAAGCAGTGAATTTTGTGAAAGCAAAGGTGAAAAAAAATGAGAATGAAAATAGAGGGAATAACCTGTGGCCTAGGCAGTAGTTATTAATTCTTCCCTCCAGTGCAATCTGTGCTGAACCACAGTGGAGTGAATATTTTTCAGCAGCCCTCCCCAGCCTCTCACATGTACTTCAATACCTTCTCCTAGATGTGCCTAGGACCTAGTGCTGCAGACCCTGGTGGGAGAAACATCACCAGGAATCACTGCAAAAACACTTCAGGCTAACATCAAGTTCCTGATTCCCTTTCTTGGAGGCTGAAGGTGTTCATCAGTTTGGGGGAGATTTTTTTTGTCCCATCCAATGTCATTCAGAAAGCTCTCATCCAGGAAATAGGCCTTGCTTTTCCTGAGGTATTACTAACCCCTTGGTTTCCAAGCTTCCTTGTGGCAGTGAGCTTCATGGCTCAGTCAAGAGCAGGGTCACAGATGATGTGAGGAAAAACAGACCTTGACCACAGACAGTAGGACACAGTTTCTCTCCATGCCCAACAGCATGACCAAGGAAGAGACCTGGTAAGGGAGGAAATGCCATCACCTTCCAAGCCTATTCTGGAGGATGGCTCTGACCCACCTGCCACCACCTAAACAAATGCCCTGGCCTAGACTAAGGCATCCCACCAGGAAGCATCCCTCAGGTTGTACATGTGAAATGCAATTAGATGTCTGGGAATATGGATACAGTAACTTTTTGCACATTTCTTTGAGGTAAATAAGATTCATGTCAATATTACAGAAGAGAAAATTAATCTCAGGAGTCAATAGGAAAGAGAAAACAAGCTGAGAGCATTCAAATGTCAAACTCACAGACCCCAATGTCCTCCAGATTATACCATTTTCCTGTTCTTAGAATTACTAATTAATGACATCCAGAATGCAAGGAACAAAATACGTGTTATTTATATTTTTTTGCCTTTTACTTTCCTCCCTTCACCACACCACTAGGCTTTTCCAAGAGGCGAGCTGGCTCTTTCCTGGAAAGTGACCTTTGCTGCAGGGCAGGCAGATGGCAGCAGCCACAGAGAAGCCCAGTTCTCCTCCTTGACCATGTGTCACTCAAAAGCCTTGAAGATCTCTGTGCTGGAGACCCCAGGTCTCCTCCTGAATCTGGGTCACTGGCAGCACAAAGCCCTGCTGAAGGCACCCACGTGTGACACAGACCCATCAAGGACCATTCCTCATCTCAGGGACACAGTGATGGCCAAATCTGCACTGTGCAATTGCAATGATTTGAGCTTCAGGGAATTATTTTTTTCCTTAATTTTTTTTTTATTATTATTTCTTGTTCAGCCCTTGCAGTCTTGGTCTCTTTAGCACAGATCTCCTCACAAAGGCAATCCTTGTACCAGAAAGCCTCAGCTTTGCCCTCAGCTCTTCCATAGGCATTGATTAGGGGTCTTTTTTCTTTTTCCCTTAAAAAAAAATCAAAAAAGAAAAGGGACATGATTTAAAACTAAAATAGAATGAAGTGCATTGTACAAAGGATTATTTCAAGTAATTCTCCTTGAAACTGTAACAAAGGAATGTTTCCTGGGGATTAAATGGACTGTCAGGTAATCAGAAAAGTTGTTTTAGGTTTTCCTCAAGAAGAAAAGAAGCATTTTGGATGGATTTTGTTTCTGGTGCTTTGTGACACTTTACAGCTTATTCCCTCATGTCACACCAGTTTATTTCATTATTCATAAACATGCTGAATGCCAAAATGATCGCAGAAGCTATGAGGCTCTTACACACTCACTACTAAGCCCTATTCTCCCCTTCCCATTGCAAATGCAAGGACCCAGCCCACTCAATGTCCTTCCACAGGGATTTTCTTCTAACCAGTGCTCATCCTGCTCCCTTTCTTGTAATGTGGGTGGGCTTCCTGGTATTTTACACTCTATGCAGGAATCTGATGTGGCCTTGAAGGAGAAATCACATGCAAGAGAGAATTAATTTGTCCCTGGGGTTGAAGTCCAGAGAGCCAGCACACAGGCAACCTTGCATGCAGTCTGGGTGCAGCCCTCACTCCTCTGTGGAGCACTTGGGGTGATAACACTAAAATCCATGCCCACCACCAGTCCCAAAACACCTCCCAGACCTGATTTGGGCTCTCTCATCACACTTCTACCTTGCTTGACCCTGCAAGGGACAGGCTGCCCCTTCTCAGAGCTGGGACCCAATTTCCAGCACCTTGTCTCTCTTCCACCCCCAACAGCTGCTTGCTCCTGCCTAACCTGCCACCTAATGCCTTAAAATGGCTCAGGTCTTTCCTCTAGGACCGGCACCAAAAGTCCCTACAAGCAGCTACTTCCCAGCTGCTCCAGCCTACATCCACACCTGCGAGCTCAG
This sequence comes from Parus major, assembly GCF_001522545.3. NCBI lineage: Eukaryota > Metazoa > Chordata > Aves > Passeriformes > Paridae > Parus > Parus major. The sequence goes on along the minus strand of NC_031770.1, from coordinate 53,600,994 downwards.
CCCTCTTCTCTCACCCTTCCCAAAGCCTTCAAGGGAGCAGTTAATTCAACTGGAGCACAGACATCCACCACACCACATCCAGCTCCCCACCCCTCATATACCAAGTGGAAGGAGTCCTCCTCCCTCTGCTTGGCCAGGAGTAGCCAGTGGCAAAGGCAAGCACAGCAGAGCCCAAAGGGAGGCAGCCTGGGCTGAGGGACAGGGGTATGGGGGATGCTTTCTGCCTCTATGGGGAGGGAGCCCCACCAGCTGGACCCTGTGGCTAGGCTGGCCCACAGCATCAACATCCTTTTGGACTGCTGGATGCTACTGGGTGCCCAAGCAGCAAAAGACACCCACATCCATCTGTGCCTAGGCAGCCAGCTTCTGCTACAGCAGTCAGTCTTTGCTCTCAAAAAGGGTGTGGGAAATGGGGGTTTAGAAACCACTATGACTGTGTGTGGAATGGTGGCTAGCCCTTCATCGGCTTTCCACGGGGCAGCACTGCCACAAGTGACAAAGCACAGCCTTGTTCTGTGGTGTTGACCCGGGAATCAAGCACTGGACTCTATGCCACAAACAGCCTCCACTTCTCATAGGCTCACAGGACACGGCTCCCCTCATCACATGCTGTGCTGAGCCTGCTCCAATCTGGAACAATTGCTCCTTCATGTGTGTGACTTAATTTTATCTCTAACTAAGAGAAAGGAAGATTTGAAACTCCTAATGGCCCTGGAAAATGAAGATCTTTTTCTTATTTTATTTTTACTTTTTTAATCTAAGGACAGGGTTTTCTTTTCCATGAGCTGCTTCTTTCTAAAAGAATTTTTATTCCAATTATTCAGACACCTGCTGGTGTCCCAGCAGCCCCCTGGCAGCAGGGAACCCTCTCGGGCTGAGCAGCCGAAGGAAACAAAGCCCAGAACAATGTTGTACAGGGAAACAGTACACACACCAGCAAGCCGGAGAGCACAGCAGCAAATGTGTTATTAGTCTGACATCACAAGGGCCTGCTTGTTTGTTTGCTTTACGCTTTTAAATCCCGACGCTCTCCCTTGCCGTGCCACATGTTGAATTTTTCTTGATTAAGTTGAGACTTTTATTATGCAGTGTCCCCAGAAGAATTACAGAGGGGAAGGAGAAAACCCAACTGCATATGGCAAAGGCAGTGAGATAGATACTGAATTCCTCCAGCTTGAAATGACAGGCAGTACAAATAAAGCTCCTTTGTAGCTGTTTTAAGATGTAGCATGTACCAGCCCATTTCAACAAAAATACCTTGGGAAAAGCCAAAAGCAGGATCAGAGATGCACAGTGAGGGAAATTTTAAAGCTGCCAGTGCAAGTTTCTTCAATATGTTTGTGCAGTAGCGAACACTGTCGATTTTGACTGTGTGGCAGTAGCAGTAGTAGTAACAATAATAAAAATAATAAATTTCTTAATTGTTTGTTATTATTGTTGTTATTATTTTAGGCCTCTCTAAGTCTTGAACTGTAAAAACAACATTAGCCGCAAAACCCATCCAACTCCTCTCAGCTATGAAGTATGAAGTACACAATGAATGGAATTGGCCCTCGTGGCCAGACCATTTGGGCTACATCTTTCAGCCTCAATTCCCTCCTTCCAGTGAGGGCTGTGTTTTGCAAGAGATACACCAGCACCAAAGCCAGTATGGCAGGACTTCCTCACTTGGAAATAGGCTTCAAGCAGACCTGAAAACTCTGTTGAAGTTTGCATTATGGTGCCAGAGCAGCACAAAACAGCTCTAGCATCTGGCCTCAGGGGCTCAATCAGTTCTGTATGAATACTCATATGATGCAGTTATCATCAGCAAAGCCCATAGCTAAGCGCCTTGCTACCAAGTCTCATGGCTTTGATTTAAGGAGCTCCCAGTAATCTGGGACACTACAATTAACATATTTAATAGAGCGACTAATGGGAAAGGAAAAGGGGGGAAACCTGAAAACCACAGTTTTTGCTGATGACAGGGTGGGAAAGGAACAAAACCCAGAAGTTTCAAACTACGAAAAAGGCACACAGTGACTAGTTAGTTTCTCCCTTATATTCTCCACAGTGCAAGGGGAAAAAAAAAAAAATAATCACAGAAATTAATTAATAGCCAGTAATCCCAAACAGACTGGTTTATCTTTTCCAAGGTAATGTACAAGATTTAAACACTTATTTTGGGACATTTTTACAAGCCTGCTCATCAAAAGGCAGATGATCTGAACTTTATGAACACCAAACCCTTCCAAAATGTCTCACATACTGGCACACAAAATGTACAGACTTATTTTTAAAACATACTTCTGTTCCCTACCTGCAGGAGATCACGAACTATGCAGGTGGGTTATTAAAAGTGTTGGGCAACAACTAAAGGTTCAATAAAGTAATCTGTAGTTGTTCCAGGTAAGAAAATTGCAACTGAATTAATCTAGTTTATAAACAGGACATAAACAAAAGTAGAATCCCTTATTTAAGAACAGACAATGTTATTACAATTACGATAAATAAAACACGGCTCTTCTGGACAGCTGGGGACTTAGTGCACTGATCTAGCTTGGGACACAAGATCAGCTTCAGCTGGCTTGGAGAAGCAGCCAGAAGCAGCAGTTCATCTGATCAATGGCCAGGTAATAATAATGTATTACATACCATATTGCTGAGTTATAGTTATGCAGAGCTGTAACAATTGCCAGACCAAAACTCTAGCAAGATAGCTGGGTGACTAAATACATATTTATCTTTTACAGTGTCTTTTACATGGTTATTTAATTATCTCCAAACCAAGTATTCTAAACTGAAGAAATAGTTTCTAATTATATTCAAATGGGTGCCTAAATAACCTTAGTTCTGCCTCGGGTTTTCTGTACGTAGTATACCATGTAGCACATTTGTTTCATATGGTTATTATAGCCAGTAAACATAAAATGATTACAGGGCCACTGTAGCGACTATGGTGTCATATTAGATAAAATGACTCTTTGAGCAAGGTCTTCCAGCTTTCCAGTATCAAGTCTTCATTGTATCCCCACTGGAGAGTGAAGGCCAGCTGTCCTTAGAGAAGAGGTTAAGTCACGTTCAAATGACAAAGAAAAGTAGAGGTATTTTTTGTGCTTTCAAGCACTCTGGAGTTTTATTCCTTCTAGAAACAATAGTGGAGGGAAGCAAAGTTGAGAGATGGCAAGTGTTTAAGGAATTTCTTCCAGCAGAACATGATTTTTCAGTGCTGGCAAAAAGCTATATTTGGCAAATAATGACCCTAAGTGGAAGTTGATCACATTTCTTTAACAATGTAACCTACAGACAAGAGGTTTTTCCATCGTTAAAACAGGTCCAACTTTAGGTGCTTACAGAATCTGTTTATAATCAAGCTAGTTAATGGATTTAATTGTAAACTTGGACAATATATGAACTATTTATAGGGTATGGGTAGCACTCATCTGAGCTCATTTGGGTGCTCTAAGAGTCAGGTACTTGGGGCAGCTGGGCATCTGGACTCCCTCATGGAGGACAGAAAAAGCAGCTCAGCAGCAGGGAGCTGATTTATTGGACTGGGTAGAGCTCCTGCTCTCCAGACATGACCAGTGTCCATACACACACCTGTTTTTTCAGAAACATTAGATGTTTCTAAAGTATTAAAAGTGGATTATTGTATTTCCAATCCCTTGGGAGTAGGTGCTGGCTAGAAACTTTTCAGCCCCACCCACACTACCCCTGCTCATCTCTGTCCCCTCCAATCCCCAAGAAGGTTTGGTTATCCTTCTCCTTTGCACCAACTCAGATAACTCAGAGATATAAAATGATTTGGTTCTAAAGAAGCATTTTTTTTTCCTATTACCTACCTGTTTCTCAATTGTCTTCCTGACATAATCTTTTTTCTTTAGTCATCCCATTTTCACCAGTCCTGGACACACCAGCAGTAGAACAGACACAGCAGTGGAGGCAGCAGATCCTTGTGTGGGGGCAAAGAAGAGTGTGAGAGGGTATACTGGATCCACTGATGAAGGATCCATAACATGGAGCTGCACCCTAATTTTCAAGAGGATTCTGCATTTTTGTGTCCATTCAGACAACTCAGAGGCTACATGCAATACTCAACACTGCCTAGGTTAGACACCCACAGCGCTGTTTTCCCAGCTAGAGTAATCTGTTCATCCTCTTTCTTCAGTGTTCCCTTACCCCTCATCTTCAACTACTGTCTGCCTGAGAGGCAGAGCACAATGACACCTTGTCCAACTGGCCATCAATGAGATGAGCTGCCACAGCGCTCTGACATCCCCTGCACCATTCCTCCTTCACACCTGCTCTTTGCCAGGCTCTTTCAATAGGCACACCTTCCTTGGGCCTCTCCAACAATCCTTCATCAAATTGTCCCTAAAAGTCTAGGGGCCAGGACACCCACCTTCTTCAGCATTTCTGCATTGCTGCCTTGCTCTATCACACACTACCCAGCTTGGATTTGTGCTGTCCCCCAAGGCCAGAGAAGCAGACCTTCCTCCACCCCCACATCAGTCCCCTGCCTGGATCAGACAGCTCTCCTGCAGCTGTGTGTGGCCTTGTCCCAGAAACTTTTATCCTAAAAATTTAGTAGAAGAGCAAAATACCTCCTTGATACCCCACTGTTAACGTCAATAGAGTGACTCCAGGAATGAACTGAGTGCACTGGAAGAGGAAAAATTTGAGCAAAGTAGAAAATAAATAAGTAATTTCTCTAGAGATATTTAGACACACACATGCACATACAGTCAGATTTTGAAATTTAATTTGCTTGTGAATGGCGCTGAACAGATTCAGTGTGGTTGCTTGTGTAGATGTGTCCCCTAAACAGTAACTCAGCACACAGAGAATAACATTCGTTCATGCATCAACATTTTTGAGTTAAGATACTTCTTTATTCCAAAGATTGTTGATTAGCCCCCTTTCAAACTCAGTATCCACTGTCTGCTCCTTACGTGAATCATGTTCGGCGCAGGACGTTGCTGATGCTTTGTCACAAACAACCTAGGAATAAAAAGATCGGCATTTCAGTTATTTTTCCTGCATCTTGTTAAAAAACATACTAGGAATTTTGAAGAAACCTAATGCATAAATACATATTTTGTCTCATTCGATAGCATATACAATTCAAATGACACTGCATTAGAAAATCAAGGGCCTGCTGTTATTCACCAACACATTAAATACGAGCGATTTATTTCTTTACCTTGACATTAGTCAGAGGGCCAAATCACAAAATGATGCAACATCACTTAACTGCCTGCCCCACCTTCCCCCCAACAAGCAACCAGAAAGCTACTGACCGCTCTAATACCAAATGCTATTTCTTTTATCTTATCAACCATCGCCTCTTCTGAGCCGTGAGGACAATAAGAGATCGGTATTAGCAATCTCAGCCCTTCTCAGACTGTTGGAGGCTTGCATATCTTAACTGATGTGCCTAATTAGATACAGCAGTGATTCAGCCTTCAGCTGCGGTTCTGTGGTGCTGCTTCCAGGGTGCATCGGCGTGCTCTGCATCACCCCGTGACTGAGGTGTTTACTCTTCATCTCAATCGCTGTTATCTGTCAGAAGTGATACCAGACTGCTTTCCAAAGAACACCACTCCTTCCCTTATTTATATGGAAGTACTTTCACCAGAAGGAGCAAGTTATCTTTGACTGAATGTTATTCCAGTGGAAGATAATAGCCTGGAAATCTTGGTGTCTTCCAGCCCCGGACAGGAAAGTCTGCTGAGCTTTCCTGGGGTGTCACAGAGGAACACTTTGGCACATTATTCATACTCCAAGCCTGCTCACTCTGCCTAGTGACATGGAAAGCTCTGTCTCATAGGTTGCAAGCTTGTGAATTCTTATGTGCCATTAACTAGATGACATATTTTTGCTTTTTCCTTCTTCTCTTTTCTCTTTTCTCTTTCCTCTTTCCTCTTTCCTCTTTCCTCTTTCCTCTCCTCTCCTCTCTTTTCTCTTTCACCTTTTCTTTTTTAAATTTTATTTTCTTTTATTTTAGATGGAATGACTTTCAGCATCTAGTAGTAAGAACTAGAGATGAACTGCTGCTCTGAAGGGAAAAGGTCTGTGTGTCATTAACCTCATCAACCTCTGTTGATTTAACAAAGAATGTAAGCAAAGAAATGTATCCGAAAGAATGGCAAAAAAATCAGTGTTTTCTCAGGCTTTATCCTTAGTAGATTAGAACAGCAAGAATATCCTTCGACAAACTTCAAAAGTGTGAAAGCCATGGTAGATAGCATGTTGTATTTGCAGATTTAAAATTACAATGGTCCACAGCTAAAAATCTAGGTGCCTCAGTCTGGGGCAATTTTTTGCCCATCTGGAGCAAAAAGACCTCTGCTGAAATAAGAAGATGGCACCTACTTCTGTAAGGCAAGGACATTGCTCTTTAATATCAAAGCCCATTATCACTTCTACTTACTTGCCAATTGCTATGTTTAGTGCTCTGTTTTCCATTGCAATAGTAGACCCTTAAGGGAAGCTTGAAAATCCATCTCTTTATCATGTTTTCAGCTCTAATAGAAGATGTACAAGGCCCTGAACTCAGCTCTTTGTGAATTAAAAGGCTTTTAATTCATCTTTAAGGAAACAATTAGAGATCATCCAGAGCATATAAATTAATCTGATTTTTCTTTCCCTCTATCAAGACTATTATATATCTCTTTTCTTTTTCTTCCAGGTTGGCTTCTATTTTCTCTCAGGTGCAACTGAAGTTTCCTGAGGCAATGAACTGAAAGAGAATCAGCAACATCTGGAGTTATCTACGCTTCTGCCAAATAAAATGAACACATCTGAAGAGGGCTGCTTCTCAGAATAAAAAGGGAAGTGATGACTAATAAGGAAATGCAATTTACCAAAAATATCTCATTTTGCCTTTTCTTAAATATATCAGTCTCCTAAGTCTCCTTGACCACCTAAATGTCCTACTTGAATCATGCAACAGTAAGATTTGTCAAGAAAGAACAAATATTTGGCACTTCTGTATGCTGTCTGGAGGTGAATCCAAGTTTAGAGATCATTTCATAGTATCTTATAAACCATAGACTTTGCATCTGAGTTAACATCCCTCAACTCCATTTTCATCAACAGAAACAGGCAAGGTAGGATTCATTGCAGATATCTAGACATTTTCAGCAGATATCTAAAATAGCTCAGATGAACTGCACCTTAAAAGCAGCAGTTGCTCTCTTTTGAATGAAAAGGCAGCTCAGGACAACTAGCTCAGCCATGACATCTATACTTGTAGATGTCTAATATTAGGAAATATGAGGGTGACCTCCCAAAACTGTCCTGCAGAATCATCCCCCCCTTGCATTCCTCCTTATCTTAGCTTCCCCTTTTTGTAACTGGCACTCTCCTGGAAAGGAGGGGACCATAATCCATAGACAAGAGAGGTTTTTGTCATCTTCCTTACAAAATTTTCTTAAAGAGGTGATATGAACATCAGCATTTATCTGTTACTTAGGTATATTCAGCTTAAGTTTCTTGTCCTTACTTTTAAGCCTTTACTCTTAGTTCTCCTTCCCATCCTGTTTCTTTTTGCCCCACCTTAAATCTCATTCTCTAGGAGCCCTCCTTTTTCAAGTCCCTCCAAAAAATCATTCCTCCCCACTTGGCTCGATTAATCCTGACCTAATATGTGAACAGCTCTGCCAAACAGTTACTGGAACCAACCTAGTGTGCACCTTCCTTAAACAGCAGTTATGGGATCTTGTCACATACAAATTGTACTGTCTAGAATTTCACTTACAGGCTACCCATGGATGAGACACCTATGGTAGGTGTGTAGTCACATGAGTCAGTGAAGCAACAGTCTCCTCCAAAGGAGCCCTCAGATTGTGTGAAGTTTTAAATTCCCCATGAAGATACTCATTTCTTTTCACTAGTTACATAGAAGGAGGCCTGAGTGGCAATATTCCTTATTTTACGTCATCCATGAAGTGCCAAAAGATTGGTAGGGTGAACCTGAGCTTGTATCTTTTTTTTCCTATAGGAATATATCTTAACATTTCTTTTAATACTTGGAAATAATAAATACAAACAACTACAGAGGCACAGAACTTTCAGTTGCCTCAGGGCACTCTACCTGCTCTGAAGCCTATTCTCACCTTAGATTTAGTGATTCTTCAGCTGCTACTGATGTTAAGAGGAATGCTGCATCTGGCAAAATAAGGCCTGCTGACACTACCAATGGACCTCACCAATCAGCAGTGCAAAGAAAAAAAAATAAATGCAACAATGGAAGGAAAAGGGAAATAAAACCAAGCTTTATACCTTTACTAAAAGCCTCTAATATCCTCTCTCTATTACTACAAAAGCAAAGGGATGTTGCAAATTTGGATACACTGGAGAGCAATTTTTTTCTCTTTGATGTCGCTGATGAAACAACAGGTCTCTCCTCTCTTCACATTCAATACAAACAGCAAAGGGACTCATCCCAGCATGAAACTGGGAGCAGTGCCTGAGCTGCCCCTCTCCTGCTAACAGCAGGGGGATGGGTGCTAAAAGCAGGGAAGGTCATCCCCAAAGGTACAAGGGGTTCAGAGTGAGGTGGCAGGTCTTGGGGAACAAGGTCACGCTTCGGCAGCACAGTTCTGTGAGAAAAGGAGGGCACATGCCAGGATCTGCCCCATCCCATAGCAAGTATTCTAGTCGGAAGAAAGACAAACTTGAAAATCTTCCCCTTCAGTTTTTTTGTCATTTGAGGAATGCATGAGGAAATCACATGATCCATTCAGCCTAACTCGCATAAACTTAGAAAAGCATGTGGCTTGAATTTTACAGCCTTTTCTTATCATTAGTATTTTTCCTTCAAATCTCACATTTTGTTGGGCTCACAGAACAACAGCAAGGGCTGTCCTGCAGCTAATTTGAGGCCTGCCGATTCCCTGTGACTGCAAACAATCTGCAGCTTACTGGATAAAGTGTCTTCTTTGTATTTCGAAAATAGTCAGCACAAATCCAATTAAAAATGTTTCTTTTCTTTCAAATATTATATTGTTCTGAGCGTTTCTGTGTAAGCAAGGAACCCTGGATTACATTCCTCTCCAGGGGATCCTAAATGTTTATACAAATCACAGTAGGCAGCATTACAACACTTCCAACTTTTGCCACATGCACTTTGTCTAAACTCGAACTTGGTCAGAAATCTGTCACACTGCAAACTGTAAAAAAAGAGAAATGAAAGGAAACTGCCTTATTTTTGTTCCTTTTGAGGATGTAATTCTATTAACAGTTCTGTACGTCTTTTCCCCATCAATTTAATTACAGATTAATTAATTCTTAGCAGTTTTCTAAAGCCCAGCAAAATATCATCTGACCCAAAACATTTCACAGCAGGGAAAAATTGCAAGTTAGATAAAGAGAAAATCCATCCTTTGGGGAAAAAAATGGTGTTTAGAAGAACAGGCAAGGGTAGAAAAAAGATCAGCTCTCCCTTTCCTCAGCAAACACATGTCGCTGCATGTCTTGCTCGTTACATTTCACTCCTTTCCATTTCTGCACATCATGCCCCAGACTGAGCTTAACTACAAACTGGTAATGCAGTATCCAAGGACTTCTTATTTTATGCCTCTTCTTGAGGATATCAACATTAAAGTGGTTGAGATACAGCCATGGCCATGCCTTTGCCATTGGTGTTGTTCCACAGTCGTGGATCTCTGTTCAAACAGGCACACAAAGCCTGAACGTGCTTGGAGGTGCAACCCGATGATTTAGCCTGTGTCTCAGGCTGAGACAATGTGGTGAGAAATAGCAGGGTCTACATTACAAATGCCCAGGCCCTGGCAAAGGTTACATTTATTGTTGTCCAAGACAATTTCGGGAGGGACTTGAATTTGCACCCTTTTCTGTGAGCTTGTGTGCTGCTCCTACCAGGCAGGTTGTGTCTGCCATCTGCTTACATTTATGTTTTTATAGGGCCTTTTATCACAGGGCTCCCAAAGCACTTTACACACTTACACCTTGATTCTCTGTTGTAACAGGAGGCGAGTTTAAATTAAAATAATGTGCAGGTCGTAATCTTGGAATTGGGCTTTAGAGCCTCCTTTTTCACCTCTCAAGTGGGGCTATTACAAAGCAGGTACAAATAGCCAGAGCCAGGCATTTCAAGCCACAGTAGGAAAATCACAATATTTCTGCAAAAGGAGAAAACAGAAAGAAAAAATGAAGCTGTGTTTCACATACATTGCTGATAAATCTCACAGCATTAAAGAGAAGCACATCTATGCCTTTGACAACTGTGCAAAGGGGTAACACTCTACTTGGCATGAAGAAAAGGAAGCACAACTCAAAAAACACTTACCTCCTTGTCCTTATATACAATTAGTGGTGGATTACTTCTGCACGTAACAGGGAAGCCCAAAGAAAGGAGAAGTCTTCTTTCAGGTGCCCCACTTCAGGGAGGGGGAACTGATGTTCTCAGCTATTGCAGAAGGTCACAGTGGCAGGCCAGGAAAGGCACAAGATGTGACATGTCCCTCCTGTACACACAGCAGGTATAAGTGACATTGCTATGCTGACCGCCTGGGGAAGGGGACAGAAGCCGAAGCAGCGCAGGAAGCTGAATGCAGGAAGCACGGGAGCAGAGAACAGGAGTTCATTTTTGGAAGTGCTTCCACAGGGTTAGCAAGTTAATTAGTTGCACAGCACGGGCCCAACCACCACGCCATGAAGCTTTTTTTATTAAATCTGCTTATTTTTGGACCCTCTGTTGCTAATTCAACTGCCACTGGCCAGGCCAATCAGAGAGAGCACGCTGCTCCTGCGGGCACAGGTGGACACCCACAGCCCACACTTGCACCTGAGCCAGCCACCTCAGGCTCTTCTACTGATAATGCAGAGAAAGGTTTTCCTTGGGGAAACACTTCCTCTCTTCCTGGAACTGATGGAGAAAATAGGACAAATTATTTGTACTCAACGAGTGTTTGTTTCATTGCACCCTGAAGTCAGGAGAAAGGACAATTCTCACACACTCCACCCTGCAGAATAGGCCAGTGAATCTGTTCTTGCAGAGCACTTTAAAATAAAAAAATAAAAAATAAAAAAATCAACATAAAAACATAAAAATAAAAATTAACAAAACAAACAAAAAGCTGTGAAAATTAAAGCTGGTTACCTACAACTGAGTCTTCAAGACATACAACCCTACATATGCTAGCTCATCACTAGGAAGCATAAGTTACTCATTTACATGATGGCATACTAACTTGACTTCCCAGATCAAAACACCTGATCCAGAGAGAAAGACTGAGAAGGTAAAAAAATACATGAGAACAGGAGGTGAGCAGGCATGGGGTAAAGAGCCAGGAGAGGCAGGAAGAGCAGTAGGAAAATAGTATCAGAGACTGAAAGAAAAAAGCAGAAGCTGCAACGTTATAAATCTATTTCATTCCTGAACTCTTTTTTCTCTCCAAGTCTTTTCCTCATCCACCCTGACCCTCACTTCTGTTCCGTGGCTCACTTTGTGCATCCACTGCAGCACAACTCACTCCTTCACCTGCACAGAGTCATTGCCACCCACAGAAAATTCCTACAAACATCAGCCTGGGGTGCATTCTGGAGCAAAGGGGGGGCCTGAAATAGCTCCCGCTGACACCCTGCTCTTGCAGATAAATAACTCGGCACTCACTGGAGCTGGGACTGGAGTCCAAGTCCTCTGGCAGTTTTATGAAACTCTAGCTGTTCCTCGCCTTTGCTTTTCGAAAAGCACATGAAATGAAATGGCTTGTTCCGGGGCAAATGACACAATGGTGCTAAACGGCATGATTTGTTTGTTTGTTTCATCCCAGGAGGGGAGGAGGAGGGAAGGAATGTATATTTGATCTAATCCAAACCAATTTTTTTGTTGCCGTTGTTTCTGCTAAACTCAAAAAAGAAAAAAAAAAAAAAGCAATGGTTTGAATAGCCCTACATGAAAGAAGTTTGAGAGAAAGAAAGAGATACTAGACTGCATTTTATTCTCAAAACTCGTTTGACCCTCTGACACCTCAGCCTGAGAGGAACTCACTTACAAAACCCAGCGTTCAGAAATAAATTTTAGAAACAGCCCAAGCTGCCCCACATTCAGGAGAAAAGCTGTTTATTTACTCTGCCTTCTCTTGCAGTGCCTGTATGCTTGTGTCAGAGCATGCTCTGAATTGCCCACTGACCTACATTCCCTGGGACACGAAGCTGTGCCTCCCTGCTCCAGGGCTCGGCAGCACCCCTTGCCCTGGCCCTGCACTCCCTCTTCAGTGTTTCACCAGCTCTTCCAGCAACACTCTGCATAAGTGGATAATGTCTCAGGCCACCGAAGCATGCTTTTAAATGGATAGCCAGCCAAGTGTATATTAATTAAACTTAAAAGTTCTATTTATTGCCAAACACAGGGGGATTACACAGACAACAAGTGGCGGAAAGTACTCCAAAATGTTCTCACCCCTTTAATTACTATGCTATAGTTAGCCCAGCGAGCTGATGTATAATCAGCACTGCTGTACGCACTGTTTACAGCAAGCACTCAGGAGAAACACACTTCACGGCCTCTTTCAGCAGCTGCCACGTTTGGAGGGGCAGGAGGAACACAGAAGGCACCAAAGGGCCCTTTTCTTTATCTCCTCCCCTCAGAGCTGCTCTTTTCCAGCACCCTGCTGTGCTCCCTGGTCCCGGGGGGGTTTTGCCACCAGCCCATGACCCCCTCAGCAGTGCTTGCAGTGCATCACACCAAGTCTCCCATCGTGCCCAATGTGTACCTCTCCCAGAGCTGCCACCATGGAAGTTAATTACCATTGCTCCACACTTTGCTGCTGGCCGATTTTAGAGCTGGGCATCTTAGGAGTTTGAATTAATTTTATGCCTTCATGTTTCGTGTGCTTACAGCTCATGCATTTCACAGGCGAGCTCAGCAGTGAAGTGAAGAAGCCAGGAAGATTTGGACCCCCCAAGAGGCTGATCCTCTTCCCGTGAGCCTGTCACTGCGACCAACCGCTTGAATTCAGAGAGATCAGTGCTAGACCTGATTCTACTCAGCCCCTCTAAGGGCAGCTTGCAAGCCCTCACCAAAAGTGTATCTTCTTTATAAAACTGAAGATGGAAAAAATCAGCAAAATATGGTGAGAAATTAATAGCCCTGTTTGAAAAAGCCCTGCTCTCACTCACACATACCACTACACAGAGTTAATAGCACTGACCTCTGTGCTCCTCTGTTCCCCTCTCTCCCAGCAGTGCCTCACAAGCTGTAGCATATTGCTTTCTGCTACTCAACTTAGCTGCCTTCAGCACTGGCATCTCATTTTCCTTCCCTGAATCCTCAAACCCTCAGTTCATTTCCAGGTGTTTTCATTGAAATAGCATGAAAAAGAATACACATACACCCATTAGCAAGCCAGCAAAAACCTTTTCATCCTCTTGCATTTTCACAACTGATTGCAATCAAAACAGCAACATGCATTTTTCACACGACCCTGGGTCTGTGTTTCAAAAGTCATATCCACTCCCAACTGTACACATTTCCCCATCCAGACAACCTGCACAATATGAGGAATATGTAAATAAAGTCGTGGTAAGCATGGGAAACAGCTGAGTAAATCACATTACAGCATCACAATGTCTGCCACTACTACCACCGCTCTTACAAGCAGTCTGAGGCACCTTGTACTTTTAGTACCTCCACACTCATATAGTTAGCAGTTTTTGGACAGCAGTCATGTCTAACCTTCACCAAAACATTCTGACTTCACCTTCCAGAACCTCAGAGTCTGTCTCACAAGGTCCAGCAAGCTGCTCTTCTACCAAGTAGAGGGAAGTGAAGGTATAAACACTCCCCAGCTTCAAACCTTGGGCTTCTCTGCAAGATAAGGTCTCCCTGACTGGCTGAAAACATCACCTGGGGAGTCATCTGCAAGCCTAGAGCTACCAGGGCAATGAGTGACACTTTGGCCAGTATTTCTCATCAGCTATACCACCTGTCATGTTCTACCTCCAAAAGCTCTGATGTTCAATCTGAGACCAGGATATCTAAGGATTTCAGGATTAATCAAGAAAGGAGGGATTCTGCATCTTTCCCATTCCACAAATTGAATAACACCAAAGCTTTTCAAAGAGAAGCTGGTCAGAAATTTTCCGATCAGAAAACAGAAATTCATTCCTTCCCAAACTGTTGGTGCTTTTCCAAACACACCTGACATCTCAATTGTCTGGGAACCTCACTCGAGGCTTTGGAGGTGAGCCTTGGGATTTGGGACACCTGGTCAGCACTCAGGGTCTCCTTCCCTGCAGAACTGCCATGGAACTAGGAGTCTTGCAAACTTCCAGCAAAGGTTTACTGTCAAGGCTGCATTCCACTGTCCTCTCTGTCCCACTGAGCAGGTATAGACCCTGCTGAGCTGCTGGAAATTTCTTCAATCTTTCTTTGCTTTGCTTGCTTTGATCTGCATCACATTTCAGAGCAACAGTATTTCTTTCAAACTGAAATCCAAATTTTTAGGCAGCTAGTTATTTGCTATATTGACAATATCAGGACCAAAATGCAAAAGGTATACACTTATAAATTACTTTGAGACATATTAAAAATGCCCTAAGATGAACAACTGGCAGATAAACAAACTGAACAACCCCAAATTACACAGGAGTTCATGCATATGCATGCATGTGCATGTACCACCTCACAAACTGAAAGAAAATGTTTCCTGACATAGGACAAGCATTGCCTAAATGGGATTAACATGCTGAACTACTTTGTGTCTGCATCTGGCACAACTTTTGCTGGACAGATGACTCACATCCATTCTGCTCTTAATTGCTAAGTTTTTGAAGACTTATTCTTATGCTGTCCTATCTTCCTGTAATGGATAAAAACATTAATTTCCTTGTATATGGCAATGTGTTTCCATATATCCCGCTGCCAGGTGTTCCTGTGAACCAGGTGGCAATCCATTCTGCTCTGAATCTTGACTGTGTTTCACAGACTTGCTAGGACTGTGTCTTGTTGGCATTTTCAAAAGCAGGAAGAAAGGCAGTTTGCCATTTCTTTAGAGACCAGCAAACACAAGTGCTGCCCAAAGAGCTGCTGTCCATGTGAGTGGTGATGTACTACATGTATTCGCTTTTCTCAGGGCTGTCTGCAATGAGAGTGGTGGTATTGGTGGATATTATCAGCCTCAGGGTGGGAAGATGCAGATTGCCCCAGAAGACCTTTTTCAGATATTTAGAAAGAGGTTTTGCTCCCTGGGCAGTATGCCTGGCCACTGTGCCAAAGACACAGAGGAGCCCTTTATACCATGTGAAAGCCTTCTCCCAGGCACAGTCCAGGGAGCTGCAGAGCCCCAGAGCTGAGCTCAGCCCTTCAGTCCATCACTGTGGACTTACTCAGGCATATGCACATGGCCTTTAGGTCTGAAGCCCTCCTGTTTCCCCAGAAATCACTGCTCCTGCTCGGGTCTGGTTCCAGCAAAACCCATTCCCTGACTTTTGTGTCATTCTCCACACTGCCGCATCAGCAATGGCACTGCAGCCAGTTCCTTGCAGAACCAACCTCAGACCCAGGACGTTCCTTCTGTTCCTTGGGCCATTAGAGAAGTGTCACCAGCTGGACACTGAGTAGGGAAACTCGTGAGTCATACGGCACCCAGTGGTGCTCCAGAAGTCCCTGTGTGAGTGATGGGCACTCTGCAATGCAAATAAATAAAAATTCTTCTGTAAATATGACACAGTGATGCTGCCACTGATTTGCACATAAAATAGCAAATGCACAGCTCGGCTCGTTTTGTGAGATTGAGGGGTGGCTTGAGATACAAGTTAAGTAGGGTTTTATTTCTGGCTTCACCCCTAGGACCAGTGTTCACTGATATTGGTATTTAAAGAAGCGCTTTCTTCAGCATGGCTACAATCCAGGGTGTGTGGTGTGGTGGTCTTTTTTTTCCTATGCTGGCTTCAAACAAGCTGTGGGTGTCTAGGTGGGTGGGTTGAGTGACATATTAGTGAGGAAGCTTCCTCCCCTTTCAGAGCTACATGGAGAAGTCAGAAAGGCATCGTTTTAGAAAGTGACAGGCAGATCAGGTCGGACTATTGCTGATGAAAAAGGGTTTAAATCCATCAAGAATCTTGAATTTGGAACTACACTGCTACAGAGAGCAGGGTGAAGTGAACTTCACTAACCTCTATAAATATTATCTGTCGTTTAATTTCAGATTTGCTCCTCGAAAAGCCTTTCAAAATGCACGCTGCCTCCTTTCAGCTCCTGGCATCCAATCAAACTAGCTATCTAACAACAAGGAGCAGAGGAAGTCTGTCCTTCGCCTCCATTTAGAAGTGAAAGATTCCCCCTTCCCTCCTGCCCACCCCCCCCAGCTGACTCTGAAGGTCTTCCAATTATCTCCTTTACCTGCCGCATTAAAAAGTAAAACATATGAGTTGCCAGAGATACAGAGTCTGAGGACAAGCCACTGTGGCAAAGCCATGACATTAGAACAGATGGAAAACTTCTCGGGAACAAAATGTGCACAAAAAAATGGGTTCTGGCTTTGAAGTGTATATTCACGGTGGGTGCTTTCATGTCTTTTGAAAAGCCCTAGCTCAAATATGACCTACTTAGGCAACATTCTTATTTATGTCTCCAACTAAGGAGCAGTATATTTAGCAAATGAGAGGAAATCATCCCCCTGTCATGTTTATAGATTGGAGCAAACTTTGCTGTTTAATTCTTCAACAGATTTGTCTCCATAAAAGTGGATGTAATTTAAACACTGTTAAAAAAATCAATAAATTCCAGAAACTTGGGATAAATGGAATCATAATTTCAAATATATATATATATTATATATGTACAGACATACATACAGAGAAATAAAGAGAGAACATTTATTCAGTAGACTGCGGTTAAACCATATTTATTTAACTGGTTCAAGAGTAATGGATAAGGCTGAGCAAAGGTGGAGAGCGAATCATAAGACTTTGCCATTTTAATTAATGCTAAATGCTAACTATTCTGTAAGATAATAAGGAACACAGAAATTCTTAACTCTTCATAGACTAGGTAGGTTTACCTGGACCAAACTGAAAGGAGATTAAAATGTAGTTTAAAAGATTCTTAAATTCAAGAAATTAAAGTTGAAAGGCATTTCAGGAGGACATTTAGTTCGTCTCCCAAAGGCAAGATGAATAAGACCTACATTATTCTGGACTGTAATCTGTCTAACCCCCAAGGATGGACATTTGGTAAGCTTCCAAGCAAGCTATTTCCTCTTTTCACAATTATCACTAGTAGAAGGATCTTGCTGGCATCTAAGCCATGCCTCTCACTGAGGTTACAGCCCATTACCCCTTGTCCCAGTAGACAAAGAGTACAGATTATTTTTTTCTGCTTTTTAGTAATCTTTCAAGATTTATCACGCTCCTTCTTTCTTTAGATTTGGCAACCCCAGTTTGTTTACTCTTCTCTCACTGATCATGTTCCTTGTTGATCAATAGTGTGTCACCTTATTGACCCACATCTCACCCATTACCTCTTCTAAGATGATCCACTCCAAAACCCAGAACCTTCTCTTCAAGAAGTCGCCTACTCTCATGCATTAATGCTATTCAGAGTTCCTAACTCAACAAAGGAGAGTCTTGCAGCTGTCCATGCCCCATTTTGTACAGACCACCCATGGAACTTCTCCAGGTTACTTTACATTATGAACCCGCTCTCCACCTGGCCCACAGCCCACCCCAGCCTGCAAAGCAAAGAACCTCTGCTTTCCACCATTGCTCTGCATCACACTGTCCCAGCACAGATCCCAAAGCAACCCACCCAAAATCCCCTTGTAGTTGCACAGGTAACCATTGGTAACTGGTCTCTGACTACAGCTTGCCAGACACCTGTGTACTGACCTCAGAGAACAGTTTCTTCTCATCCTGGTTTTGCCACGTTGCTTCTGACTTGTAAAACAGTGTGAAAAACCATTTAAAATCAAGGCAACTGGCAACCATTTCTTTTCCAACCTACAAGGTCTGTTTATGTGTCTGAGAAAGAAAAGAGATTGCTTTCAGGTGATTTACTCCTGACAAATATATGCCAGCTGTCCTGCTCACATACTTGTTCTGTTCAAGGGGTTTATGATCTGTTGTTTGATTGTTTGTTCCATGTATTGGCAGGTATACAACTTGACTACAAATCCCTGGGTTCAGCTGTTTCTCCTTGTTATGGATAGATCTGGTCTTTCTCAACTTTTTTAGGCCAAACATTTCAGAAGTTCTCAAGTTGTTTCTTAGCCACCTGATGCTCAAAGCCCCCTTAATCTCCTAAATGGAAAGGAGTGCCTGGCATCTTTAAAAACAAGCACCCAGCTGAGGTTCACACTTTGTATCTTAAGACAACTGTGACTCTTCCTGATCTGAAAATAACATAGGAATACTTACCTTGTCACTGTTCCAGCTGAATGTAGAAGGACCCTGGTGTGCAGAAATGGAAGTAGATCATCCAACCCCTGCAAAACCCCACCTACATTTTCAGTGAGAGCTAAAAAACTTTCTTCTGAAACTCAACAGTTTGGCCTACCTTAAACTCTGCTTAATTCTCACACCTCTCCCTCCCAAGTCATAACATCATATTTATACTTGTCTCTTTAATACTTGTTTAGAGAACACTTACAAATCCACTGATGAAATTTAAAAACCCAAAAGACACGCTCTCCCTTAAAATGGATTAAAACAGTGTCAGCTCCCTTGAAGTTAATGAATGAATACTATTCCTTAGAGCTGTTTTTATTCCTTCTGATATCCTAAATGATGCTGAATCAGAAAGGGAGAAGTAACTGAAATCCAGATATGTTAGTTTCTGCTCCATTAGGAAAAGGAAAAATCAATTTGGCAAAACATAAAAGAAGAAAATCAATAGGAAAAGAAATTTTATTTTCAGTTGAAAACTAAGAATACATTACAAACAATGGTGAGTGAAAATTATTCATTGATTTGTATTACACCTTTTACAAGCCCAAAAAGTGCTCCAAAGAATTATAGATTATTTAAACCTAAGGATCACTTACCACCAAAATGCATCTATCTCTGGAGTGGAATGCAGCTGCTACAAAATTGCAATAGCAAACAGAACACCACAGCTTTAGGGCACAAATGCTTTATCTGAAGATGCATCAAGGGAAGTTGAAAATGCAGAATAGAATTATCCAGGCTGGAATATGACCACACTGCAACTATATCGATTTCAGCTTAAGCTTAAACTCACAGAAGATAGTTCCATCAGCCCATTAAACAAACTTTGGCTGACAAAGTCCCTAAAATGCTCTGGGATAATGCGCCAGAGGATGGGTTTGGGCTATTCCTCCCGCTGTTTCCTGGTCACTGTCCTCAAGCTGATGGCACTAGGCTGATGGCCCTTAGGTGTGAAGTGACCCTCAGTGGCAGGGCAGCCACCTCTGGTGGCAGGGCAGGTGGTGAAGGAAGCAGTCTTGTGTGTTCTCCAGCATGAATCACCACACTCATCCGGAGGTACTCTAAATCCTTCACATTAAGCACACATTAAGTTGTTTCAGGATATGGGCCACATTTATATCACTGTCATTAGTAGCAAGGGATCACACTGCATAAAATTACACAAAGTACCTTTTGTACCTCAATATGTACTTAGCAAGCAAACTCCTAGGGGCAGGGAATGTGCAGTCTTCTGTTTCTCTAAAGCACCTTAATCAATTATGGCAATATAAAAATGATTTATAACAATCTATTAAAAATACAACTCAAATGACTTACCATTCCTGGGGTACTGGGAATATACTGTAGGATTTGCCATTTAATTGTAAATCAAATAAAGTACCTCGTGTTTTAGAGAAAGATGAAAACTATTGATACATCTCACCAATTGCAAGTGCAGCATGTCTTGGATGATATGATCTTGGGTCATCACCCGGTATGTAAGCAGGGGGAAGCAGAAATGTAGAATAAAGTGGCAGATATTTCTGCTCCCTACAGTTCATAACACAATCAGTTCTTCCACTGATCTGGAAGCTTCCATAAGTCCAAGGGCTGCTGCCAGGCAGGGGTAGGCAGGCATACTTAAAACACTTGCCATCACTGCCATGGCAGTTTCTTTCTCCCTCAGCTTTCTCTGGAAAATCTTCTTGGGAAGACAAAAGTCCAAAATAGCAGCAAGGCAGAATAAACAGCTTGCCTAAAAGGCCACAAGCTGGGCTGGAAAGAGATTCACAAAGCATCTTGCACACACAGTCCTGGGCAAACTGCATTGCACAGGATAACCCAGAGCCCCGGGGACACCTGAAGCTATTCGTGGGGTAGAAACAGCACCTGTTTCATCCCACCCAGTTCAACAATCCAAGTCTACCTGCTCCTGTGCAAAATCCAAGAACATGTAATATGAAAATCTCAGTTTAGGAACCTGAATCCTCTCTTCTTATTTTCAGAAGAGCAAAGAGCTATTACAGAAACCTGCACCAGTATCAGAATCGAAATAGACATTGTATGCATCAGAGGCATCTGATAAAATACTCCTAATTCTCACCATCAGCAGGCAGGGATGGAAACTATTTGCACCTTGGAACTGCCTGTTTTTGATAAAGTGTGTTGATAAAGCTGTATTCATAGGAACACCCAGGCCAGGAAGTGAGCTATTTGGCCAATAAACTCTTCCCTCTGCTCTTACAGAAAATGACATCTGGCAGCTCTTTTCATAAGCTGGTAAACCTGTACCTTGAAAACAATGTCAAAGCAGGTGAGGGAGGTTAATGCCTGTGTTAGTGATCACACAGCACAGGCTAGAAATCCACAGGACAGCTAATCAGAGATGCCCTCACCTGATAAAACTAGCCAAGAACACAATGCTTTAGAAAAATATCTGTAATTCTAATGTCATATTGAACAGATAGATAAACCTGCACAGGAGAAATGGCAGAAGCTATAGGAATGCTGATTTCTTCTTTCCTTTCACACTTTCTACCAATCCTCAGCTTCATCTCTTCCACTGCTCCTTCCCCCAGTTAATGAGCTTTGTTCCTGTGGTTGGGAAAACACTTAATATATTCCATTCTTGAGGAAGATTCAAACATAAAGGCCACTGCTAGTGTAGAATATGTTTCTTGCATCATAAAATCATTAATGCATTGATTCCTATGGGTCTCCCTGCCCAGTTCCCTAGGGATTAGCACAACACCAGTGACAGGTGATGAACTACCCCTACTTGGATTTCCACAAAGGATTCCTTTGTAGATATTCTAGCACCAGTATGGCTTACCCTGTACCTTTTCCTCAGTAAGGTCATTCTCTCTTCTAAATAGCTGCCTTTTTTTTTTTCTTTTTTTGTCTCTTGAGAAAGTGTTCTTTGGTTATATTTGGCTAAAGCTGGCCAACCAGCTCAAAAGTCACTGAGAAGACAGCTACACACCTCACCTCACCCACAGTGCAACACAGAAGCCTCATTTTCTAAGGAAATGAGGCTAAAAAACAAACAGGGAACTCAGAATCTTCTGGTCTCTCACTCCCTGTGAATCTAATGTTCATCTTTATTATAACCTTCTTCTGACAGGAATTGCCTTTATCTGTATTTTGTAAAGCTTTGAGCGTATTGCCAGCACTTTAATAGTAAAATATCATAGAGAACCATATATCTGAATATTATTATGCAGAAAATATGTGCATGTTCACACAGACAGCAGATATATAAAAATACTGAATATGTAATTTAAGGCCGTATTTGTGTCTAAGTATATAGGTCAAACACAGGGCAAAGTTTTTTTCTATTACACACAAAACCTACATGTACACTGGACCGAAAGAAATCACATAAAAAGTCCTTTAATTCTGGATGCTAAAAGGTGCAAGTTCTAACTAGCGTTTGGAAGGGTGATTTCCCCAGGGAACCCCAGGTGTTCTGGGCACGTGCCAAGTCATTATTGCTGAGCACTGGGGTTGAGGCTCACCTCACCTAACCTCGGCCATCTGTCTCCCTATAGAGACTCAGGCACCTCCAGAGGGTGATACCTGAGAGGATGGAATGAATCAACCTGCCTGAGTCTCACCACTGACTACAGGGGCGGCCCAGACTACTCACTCAGATAAACCGTGTAGTTTTTGAATAACTACGGTTAAGTGAGATGAATGCCAAACTCGGTGAATATTAGCCTGCAAAAACCAAGTGAGTGGGAAGATTCCACATCACAGCTGGATGAGAATAAGAAAGAGCAAACAATAAACCCTGAATTCTCAGGGTCTACACGGAAGCAAGAACTGGTTTATAATACCTGGAAACTTCTGCAACTGCAAGAAGAGGTCTTTCATAAGAAACGAACAAATATTGCTAAGGCAACTAACATTAGCATTTTGAACGTATTTATTGACAATGAAACTTTGAAGTATTCTCCCTATAGGTGGTGAAAAATGGTGACTATTGCCAGCAAATGTCAGAGGGGCAATTTCTCCTTTTGGTTCTGATTTGGATAATTTCCCTTTAGTCACCACAAAAATCAGAATGAAGATCTAGAGTGAAGAAACCCAGATAAATCCATACTACCTGAGCTGGACTCTGCAGAAGCAGGCACTAATTGCTCTACCTTCCTCATATTTCAGGCAGAAAGGGTAACACACATGACCCACTGGGCAGTGGGTTTAAAAATTACCAGTTGTCCACTCATTTCTGCAGTTCAATTTGTTTGGTTTAGAGTTATTCTATTGGTTTCAAAGTCCTGCTTCCCATTAGTGCTATCGACCATGAGGTATTGTTAGAGGGGGTTTTTCTGCCTTTTTTTCTACCTTCACTGGCTGGAACACAGCTTATCCCCATGTCCATTAAATATACATTTGAACAGCATTTCCACCTGCACTTTGTCACCTCAGGTTCTCAAGGGGTGTACCTCCACTTGGCTCTGAGCTCAAGGGCGCCCTTGATATCAGTCTGAGAGTGCCAACAGGCATGCTAATGCCCATTTGAAATAGCTTTTCCTTTGCCTCAGATGTTTTCATGCACTCAACAAATAAAAAGTCTCTGCTTCACTCCGTCTGCAGTGCTGTAGGACGACCTCACCTCATTCTGTCAGTGAGCTACAGCTGCTTTCAGGCACTTTCTAGACTTTGCTTTCCTTCCTGGAGTGTGTCGTGTGTGTCCCCTGCTTTAGGATCCAAGTTAACAAAAGGCTCTGAGTGTATTGATCTAAGTTCACCTGCTTGAAGGTGCTCACCCCACTGCTGTTAACAATGTATTTCTTTTCAAAATGTCCACATTTCCTGAAAAATTAGAAATACCCTGTAATTACGAGCTGCTTCAAAACATGAAAGAATACAAATTGCAAAGAGGGAACAAAAAGCTGAATTTTCTACAAATAAAACTTTGGCAGTAAAGATAACTTGTTCCTCTGCTGTCAGTAAGAGGTGTCTATATGGGTCACTGAAGAGGTTCTTTACTGGGAATAAGTTAAATTCAGCATCTACCATCTTGTCCTGTGGGTGAAGCATGCTATCTCAAATACGCAATACAGCCCAAACTGGGTGTCATCTTTTTTAAACTTTCTTTTTTTGTGAATCACTTCCAAGTCTTGGGGGTAGGACATCACGACAGCCAGCTCCTCAACAAAGAACTGACATGAGAACAAAAGCTATTCCTGAAGAGTTCTCAAAATAAAAGTGAGCAGATGAGTGAAGAAAAGTTGCATGAGTGTTTCATCAAACAGGAACATGGTCAGGAAAGAAGTATCAGAAAATATAAATTCATTAAAGATGAACTGGCTCCCAGAATTGCCAGTTCTGCAGAAATATGTTTTAGGAAAAAAAACACAAGAAGGCTCCAACACTGTGAATATGGACACCCTCAGAGATAACAGTGTCAGTGTTTCATCTGAGAATTATTTTCCATTTTTAATTTCTTTGTATAATTATATTTATATATCTTATGTTCTAGTACTGTATTGAATAGCAAAACCAGCACAGCTGATTTAGAGTGAATCCTTCCTAGAACCTTCTTCTGTGAGGAGGAATTTCAGACTTTCATTCTAAATTGAACCTAAGGTCAATTTCAAAATCTTGAAATCCTTTGGAAAATAGAATTTTCATTCATTTCCCAACACTGCTTTAACCTCAACCCTTTGTCAACAGCTAAGTCAAGCTTTGGGAGAAAATATTAGTGTCCTTTTGAAAAATGGTTCCTGCTTGGATTCCCTTTCCAATGGCATCTGGTGAGGGCTGCTTTGCCATAAATCTAGACCAAAAGCTGCTAAGCAGTTATCCTAAAAAAAACCTACAAATATTTAAGTACCTGGCCATATTCTGGACCCTGGGCAATATTTTTCCATATAATTATTTCTGCTGTTGTCATTAGCTCCAGCACTCTCGCTATTTATTACCATAGGTATTTCGAGACTCATAAAAATGTGCTCTTACTCAAGGCTTAAGCAACACATGAAATAAATCAGCAGCACTGAACACTGGCTGACACTGGATGAAACCTGGCTGGGAACAGCTGGATTGCTCTCTTGACTAAATATTTACAAAAGCCATGATTATATCACTGAGTGACACCGTGTGAATATAACAATTTATCAATCATCATGTTTAACTGAAATCCCTGCAGGAGGGGATGGCATTCTCACTTAACAATAAGTATCTACTGTATGCTAATTAAGTCACTTATTTTGTGGCTAAGCTTATTTCAGGGATATTTGGGCATTTTAACTACCCATTTCCTAAGCACTGCTTACTTCAGAGGCAAACACAGAGTTCAGCAGGGCTGTCACTTACATTGGTACCCATCCAGTAACACTGCAGGAATTGCATGGGGCACACACTGGGGCAGGGGGGAGCACAGCCTAACACACAGAATTTGTTTTCCACACTCCTGCCGTGGCTCCCCTGCCTGCTGCACGGTGCCCAAGGGCAGTGAGTACCACAGCAGCTTCCCTGCCATCCCTCTGGCCACCACAGGACCTGCTTCCACCAGCACCAGCCACTTCAGTCTGCTGCCTTTGCACATCCTCTCCCAAGCAGGCAGGGAGTTTTCCTGCCATACCCCCGGCAGTGCTCACAACACTGGCTACCAGCTTTGTGTCCAAGCCAAAATGCCCGTGTCCCTAGGAAAGGTTCCAATTTTCTCACCCCATATTTACCAGGTTAGGCAAAACTGAGGGTTTGTTCACTCTAAAACTGCCTGAAGTTTCACCTCGTAATGCAGGGCTCCCCAACACCAAACCCTGACAGCACTGACACAAGTCTGTCTGAACAGAGCATACAGGACAAGCTGCCTCCCTGCCAGCAGGGACCTGGCGGCTCTGTTTCCATCAGAGCTGGTTAGCACTGAGTAACCTCCTGAAAAGGCCACTGAATACAAACCTACCTGCTGAAAGGAGAGAAGAGCTGGGACATGAAGAGCTTTGCCAAAAGTGTGACACTGCCAGGGAGTATAAGGATCAGGTACATACAGACGGGAGAAGCAAGTGGACCTGCTCAGAGGGGAGAAGGTTCCTGTGAAGCTAAATCCAGCATTTCACACTGATACAAAAAGTGTATTTGGGCACTAGAAACCACTACCACATGGCATGAGCTTCTTATGAAATCTCCCACCTTCTGCATCATGCCAGGTCAACTCTCTTGTACCAGCAATGGCATGAGCAGTTTAGCTACCTTCCTGTCTCCTTCAGATTACAGGTTTTGCTCCAATGCAAGAGAAAACACAAACCTCCTATTTGCCAGCCCCACTGCACAGAGTCTTTAGAAAGTTTTTCTTCAAAATGTGACACAGGTACATGAATAGCACAGCCTGTTTGTGTGGATCTCAGGCTAACATTCAAAAGGAGCAGGTGGCATCCACGGTTCACCTCTGCCAACTGCTTTTAAACCTCGTCTTTCTTTCCAGGAATCATTGTTCAAAAAGAAGAAAAAAGTTTGGGGTGATGAAGTCTGCTCCCTTGAGATCCTGAGAAGAAAGTTTCCCTCATATGGATCTTAGACACAGATTTTTATTCCCATTTTCTACATGTTGAGAGTCTGCATAATAATTGTGTTTTAGTCTTTGGAGCCCATCTGCCTCTAAAGGGGAAATTTCACCTTCTTCTTTCTACCTACAGAGAGGTTTATAAATCAGTAAGCATACAGACACGGGAGGACAGGACTTCATTGCCCTTCCAGGAGCCCTTAATGGCTCAGACAATCACAGCAAGTGCTCTTTTCAGAAACACAGGGAGGGAGGAGAGAAGTTACGATAAATTTAGTTTTCTTTTGAAGTTAATAACCTCCTACAAAGGCTTTTGGTAAAACACAGACACCTTAACATTTTTTTCCCTTTCAAACAATTTTTCCCTCTATTTTTCCCTCAGATGGTAAAATCTGAGGAAACCTGTCTCTTCAGAAGTAACTGCTTTGTGTGAATGACATCAGCAGACCACGAGGTTACCACTGGTAAGTTGGCACCCTGAGGGGAATGAAATGAAATCTCTTATCAGCCTACTTGCTCCTCTTCTTTTCTACATTTGGTGCTTTTTGTAATATGCAAAGCAAAGGAAATGTTTTGCTCCCCTTGATTTTTTTCATCTTTTTTTCCCCCCCTCAGGAGAAGGAACAATACATTTGACTGGTTTCTCCAAGGTCTCAGCTGTAGCTTCAGGTTTGTTTGGAACCTCAGTCAGAGGTGAATGATTTATACTCCCTCCTCTTTCTGGCTCACATCAGCCCTTCTCTCACCTACCACTGGGTTCTCCTGAGACTCAACTTCAGGCAGTTTGAAAATCCACGCTTTTCCCATGGAAAGAGGACCTCCATAAATGTGGATAATGTTAGCTTTTACAAACTCCTCCACCACAGCAATGGCTTTTCTATCTTGACTTCAAAACCAAGGCAGATACAATCTATTATCAATTTCCCAGTGTGGTTATCCTGTTGTAACTCTCCTTCATCTGGCTTCTCTCAGGTCAGAAGGTTTCAGAGGCAGAAAGTGTTGGTGTGAAAGGAGGACAATGAGGAGGAGAAAATGGGTGAACGTATAGGAAAGTGGCGACAGCATGAAAGGATTCCCTTCCCCATACACAGGATTTTCAACAGGTGGAGCCAGTGTGGCAACTACCAACAAAAATAGGGGACAAACCTGAAAGGTGAAAGCTCCAAGGGAAGGTTCCAAGAGGGAGTGACTAGGGTTTGTTGCAGGAGAACATCTGAAATAATGAACCTATCACAGAGCACAACCATTAGCCCCAGGAGAGGAGATGGGAGGTGGGAACTTTCTGCATATGTTTTTAATAAGTCTCATGGATCCAGTAAGCACACATTATACAAAGAACAGCTTAATCTTTCCTAAACTAAGCTTAGAAACAAAGATGTTAAATCACTGTAGGATCCCAAGTCTGGAGTACAGCAGGGGAGCCTGGATGTCATCAGGAGGATTGCTCATATACTGTTACATGTGGCTTCCCAGCAGGTGAGGGAATATGTGGAAGCAGGGAGAGAATGCTTGCCCAAGCTGGGGTGGAGAAGAACTTCGAAAAACCTGCAAGGGAAGATTAAAGGTTAAGGAGTTCAACTATACACACAGATCTCTATTGTTTTTACAAACAATGTGCTTTAACAAACTGTGTCTAAAACAATAAAAGCATATTTTCCCTTTTAAATAAAATAAGAAGAGCAATGCTATTTTCTTTTTGGAGAAGCTATTTCTGAGTCACTGTACCCACCTGACATGACTTGACACTTGCAAAGCCTGTACCCCCATACATACTCTGAGAATACCCAGAGGTTCGTGCTAGGGAGAGACACTGAAAGCCAGGTTTAGGAGCCATCAATCAGTGAGAGGGTCACCTCAGCACATGACAGAGACATGACAGAAAGGCACGAGAGATGAGATTGTGAAGATAATGTTTTTTGAAGGATTACACAATTTAAAACAAAATAAGTTTGGTCAAATGTTTATCATAGTCTCTCCAGGAACCTCCACTGTTCCTGTTTATTAATTTTAATGATACGGTATCTGCAGTGCCTAGTCAGAAGTCTCCCCTGACACATGCATCACAAGAGGATGAGGCCCTGCCATGCACAGCACACAGAGAAGGAAGATAAACAGTACACCAAGAATAGGCCAGCAGGATAAAACTATTCACATGACTTTTGAAGCCTTAGAGAGTCCCAATTTTCTTTTGCAGGAAATTATTCTGTGCCAAAAAACTTGTCTTCATTCCAAACAAAGCTAAATACCACATCTGAAATTTCCCAAGCAGAAAAAACCCCAACAACCACTATAGTGTTGGTTATAAATATAGCATCAAACCAAGTTCGTCTCAAATGGCTTTCTGAAGAGTATGGGTTTCAATTAATCCATGCATCTTAGCTTGCCTGAGTAGTTCTATGTACACACATAGACACATCTGCAGTCTTTAAAAACATAAACAGGCATCTGCACCTGTCTCTCAATTTTGTTGCAGGTGTGTTGTCTTCATACTTCCCAGAAATCATGTTTTGACACACAAAAAATACTCCTCTCCCAGCAGCCCACCTTGAGGCTGTAAAGGATGCAACAGGAGTGAAGGCAGAAGTGTTCCAGAGAAATGTGGGAGAGGGATGTTGGAAGTACTCCTAAAACTTGGAGTGTGCAATGCTCACCAGCACAGATTGTCAGCCTGCCCCAGCAGGTTTTACATTTCTGATGGCAACATGAAGGAGGACATAAAGGTGTCATAAAGTGGGGCTGATCTCTCCTACTTGTAATTCCCTAGAAGTCCAGGCATCTAGAAGAGAGCATTAGACATCCAGGCTCCCGTTGTACTCAGTGGTGAGTGAGCAGTCACTTCAGAGAGGGATCCATCCCCTCCTACACAGATGCCTGAGGCAGACAGGATGAATCACCCCTGAAGGGACTGTCTTGCTGCAGAGTCCTCCTGCCATTGCAGAGGGGCCTCAGACCACCATCCATCCATCTGATGCCTGTTACAAGCCAGATGAGAAGAATCGCTCCCAAAACACTTTCAAAGCAGTCTCAGTGTCACGTCAGGATGACCCAGCTCAGTCCTCTCTTTCACTATGTGCTGTGTCTTTCTGCCTTGTTATTTTACATCATCTGGCAAAGAATGTGCTAATTAACATCACTGGGAACCACAGTGCCTCTGGTGAAAAGCTGTGGCTGTGCCAAAACTGCCCTCCATTTTTAATTTTTGAAATTTTTATTCTTATTACTGTATCACCAAGAAGTCATATTCTACCCTGAAACACATCTCCACTATTTAAACCTACAAGACAACTTCCCTGTTTTATCTCTAAAGCTGTTCCCAACCTGCGGAGTTTTGAGAGTAGTTTCACAATTTATTACTATATATCAAGCACAAGAAAATGTTCCTGGTACGAGGTAAAATTGTTCCTATTTTCTTCCTGTCCTTCACCATAGCTTGTCACACATAAGGAAACGCTGGCAAGGAAACCCGGATTACTGTATTTCTTCGCAGAGATATAAGCTTCTAGGAATACATTAAATAACCCAACTTAATTTTACAAGTGCTGGCTGTATTCTTTGATATTTTCCACTTCAGGGACCATCAAGTTTCCTCAAGTCCAGTAAAGTAAATTTTTTAAATCTTTGTGAATGCCAAAGGATTAAAGGATGAGTTCAGAGATTTAGAGGCCAGTAACTGCTGTGGGTATGGCACCAGAAAGCCTGTCTTCCACAGTGAGCCCTGCCAGTGAGCTGCTCTGTGGCCTTGAACAAATCACTTCACCTCTCTTGTACTTCTGCTTTCTTGTCAATATTTTTGTCTGCTAAAATGTGTGGTTTCTGGGGCAACTCC
The DNA here is from genome assembly GCF_001522545.3 of Parus major. NCBI lineage: Eukaryota > Metazoa > Chordata > Aves > Passeriformes > Paridae > Parus > Parus major. The sequence goes on along the minus strand of NC_031770.1, from coordinate 53,571,277 downwards.
TGTGGGTTTGTAGAGTGCCTGCCAGTATAGGAACCCAGCATCAAATAGAATGACACTGTAGTACAAAAATAAGGACAGAAATTCAGGAAGTACAGGGATTTGAAAGGAAACAGCTACAATGTTTTCTTAAAACTTCTGATGCTATTGAGGTCTCCAGATCTCCAGGCTCTGAAGGTGTAGCAATTTTTTAAAGGACTAAGTGCCTGTCATAGATCATAACCAGGAAAAATGTAGTCATCTCTGTTTTTATGACTGGCCTCTATTCTGCTTGGCTTGGTTATGTTTAATACCTGTGGAGCAGGTAATTTTAATAAATAAAAAGAGAGGGAAAGAGAGAAAGTGTCAGCATGAGACTGGGTATGAAGTTATTGAGAACAGGAGTGTAAATGTGTCAAGGAAATCCCCAGTGATGCAAAAGGGAATGCAAGTAGCTTTGCAACCAGCAGAAGCAAGCTGGAAAAAATTGTACAGGGGTCTTAGCTTTGCAAAAAGATTTTCATTTTTCAAACTGTAAATCAAACCAAATTAAATCAAAACTATATTTCTATAGCACCTTTCATAGTGGGCTCCCAAGGCACTTCACACCAAAGGCCAAGCCACTGAAGTGTTTATGAAGGCAGCAGGTCAGAAGAGCCCTGAGCCAAGGCGTAGGGGCTGGGAGGAAGCAGCACCAGGAGATGGCTCTGGCTGAGAGGTCCCTGCACCACAGGGCCAGGCTCAGCAATCCCATGGGAGGAGGAAAGCCAGGAAACATCACAAAGCACAGAGACATACGTGAGGTGCAGGGCACTGGTAAGCCATATGAGAGCTCTCAGGGCCTTGTGAAAGGCAGAGACAACACAGGAACTGCTCAGCTGCTCCACAAGCACCAAAAACTGCCCAAAAAGCACCAACAGAGAGAGAAAAGGCAATTTGTGCCTCCTCTGATCCTATCCACATGGCCTAGCAAATGCAATTCTTGCCAGAGTCCAGCATTGCTGCAAGAAAAGGATGCCCTAAAATTCCACCAGTGTACAGAACCCAATGACTGCAGCCAGAGCTCCTGGGCAGCAGCCAGGTTTTGGGGCACAGTCTCCCCAGGCTGCCCACCTCTACAGCCCACTCAGGAGTAGGAGCAAACAGCCCAGCCCTACCCTGGCACTGCTGCAGACAGCAGGCTGACCTGTCCCCTCAGTCACACTCTGACTCCTGGCCATCCCGTGGACCAGGCTGGATGGAAATACAGCACCAAACAGGCAGCAAAACCTTCAGTTGCCACAAAACAGCTTTCTTTGCAACAAGGTTAGGAAAAAAAAAGCTCCTGGGTGCAAAAGCACTGAAATCCTTTCACCAGTAACTCTAGGCAGGCTCACCTTTCTAAGGTAAATTTCATCTCTGCTAATCCTATCAGTTAATATTGAAATCAAATACAATATGGTATTTGATATGACAGTCTCCTTCTTATGAAGTCAGCTCCAGCATTTTTTATTTGCATATGATTTAATTACATTTTCATTCCAGGTCTTCCATTCTGTGCATGGTGGGTAAAAGCACATGAATTCTGTATGACTGTGATGGTAGGAGAGATTATGAAACTTAGAATAATACTGCAATGTTAGGAAATATGGAAGAGAAGTATTGCTGTTTTAGGAATGAGGCTTCAGGAGGATGGATAAAGTGAATAAGCAATACAGTCCCATTTCTGACAGATACAGAGCAATATTCAGCAGTCCACATAATTTTTAAGATAGCCAGAGAATTTCTTTGTAAGATACACTGCCTTGTTTACAGGTTTTGGCTAAACCTATACTTGAGGATAAAAAGTTCAAAAAGTGAAGAACAGCAGGTCACCTCAATTCCAGGCAAAATGCAGCTATGGCATTGCTGGGCTTACTCTCTCTTGTAAGAGAGACCACCACCAAGGGGTGGGTGGTGGGTTTGGGGATACCTCTGCCCTGGTGTTTGCTCTGCAACGCTTCTGCTCACAGATTAACAAGGAGCATTGGAAAGCACAAAAATTTTCTGCATAGCCGGAATGGAAAATACAACATTCTCAATAAAAGGAAACAGATGAGCAAATTGTTGGATGCTGTGCATCAGTGACCATTATTCATGGTCACTGGTAGTGAAAACCAGTAAGTCCTCTCAGAGCCACACTCTTGCTTATTAGCTGAAGGCACACGCACAACATTCAAGTGCAAATATCCTCAGTCACCTGTAAACAGTAGCACGTAATGTAGAATTACTCCACTCTCTGCCACACCAATTGCAGCCATCAAGTGTGAGCTTGAAGGAACAGCTGCAAGAAAGTGGTGATAAGGAGAAGCCCCCCGGTGTTTTGCACATACGAGGAAGGCTTTGTGCAGACTGGGCATACAAAATAGATTCCCAGTCCTCAAATCCTGACATGAAGAGTTAGGGGTAAACTACATTTTTATGTTAAAAAAAGAAATAAAATCTGGTCTTGTTTTATGACACACATGTTACTCATTTGTCTGTCTACCACATCAGAAATTGTTAAGGCAAGGAAAATGCCACAGTCTTATATATTCAATTGATACTGTGGAAAGGGCAATGGGAAACATTTCTGGTCTTTTAAGTGCTGAAGATTTTTTTCTTGTTCCTGGATTTTGTTCCTAGCCAAGTTCATAATTTTGATGTATTTTCTGCTTTAGTTTACCCATCACTAGGCTAGGTATAATGACAGTGCTGCTTTTTAATTCAGAGTTCACATTTTTACCATGAGCTGAGACAAACAGAAGGTGCTTTATGAATGCAAAATATTGAGATTTTTTTTTCTCACAGTTTGCACAAGGTCTAGAACTTTGTACAGTAGTTAACATGTTCCTTGGACACAGCACAAACTTCCTTCTTTTCTGTAGCAAGAGGACATTCAAAAAGAGACTTGGAGACAAAACCAATTCAAACAGGTCTGCCTGCCCATGAAGAACAGTGATGAAAAGCCAGTTTTGGTTATTTTAGCATTAAAATGTTTCAGTCATAATAATCCTTGCTTGACTAACTGGTTATTGGGCAGCATCTATTGGATGGTATGGCGCAATTAAGTTTTCTGTCTTTCTCTTAGGTTACAATCACAAGGAATATTTGCCCCTAATATCTTAGCTAACAAATAGATAAATCATAATGAACACCCAAGTATTTATACTTGAAAACAACTTTCCTTCAGACCAAAGCATAAAATTATTTGATGTCAGTGCTCCACTGTGCAAGGCTTCCAGTGTTAATGTTTCACTAGTTCTAGGTGCATTTCCTCTAATGTTGAAATAGTGAATACATGGCAATAGAAAAGCAGACAATGGTTTTCACTGGATTAGCCATTTCTGTAGTGCATGTGAAGTCTTAAAAAGTTCAGGACCAAACTTGGAAAACTGGAATAATTTGCTGCTTCCATTGAGGAGAAGAAAAGAACTGACTAAGAAGAAATTCAATTAATGATGTAGATAAAAGAAGTGAATAGAAGATTTCTAAGTGGCAAATAGTTTTCTTCTTTGGAATAAAACTCATGGACTCATATTTTTTCAACATCAGATCTGTTTTTCTTGTCATTTTGAGCACTTCACATTCCTTTTCCTGGAGTTATAATTCTAGCCTTTTGTAGAGACAACATCAAGAAACTCCTCTTTCCATGAATACAGGCATTTCAACTGAGATATATTTACCAAGCAGATATGTGCTAAACACAGGCAAGGCAGCACAATCCTCTAATGCAAATACACACACACACACAGAATTGTTTCAATACAAAAGGTAGAAGAAATACTATTTGCTTTGCAGCTCATGTTCGTTAATACTGGTGAGCTGCTTTTGGACCATAACAGGAGGTAGGATGATTATAAACGGAGGAGTAACTACTTTAAGTATTAGAAATGACTTTTCAACAGCATGAGAGGGTCCACCACAGTCCCTACATGCCAATTTGCATGGTTAAAGACCATGTTCCAGGAGGTTTTGCAGCTCTTGTTACCCAAATCAGTCAGAGAAACCCTGCAAATGTTTCAGATAAAGGCAGATAAAGTCTCACATGTGTGGACAACAAGATCAGCAAGCTACATATTTAAGCTTCATGAGTAAACCACTGTAAATAATAAAGTGACCTCCACTGTGTAATTATCTCAACCACTTTTTCATGGAAGGGTTTTACCAGATGAAAGCAAATCAGAGGAACTGGATTTTCCCATAGATACTTCAGTCTTCTAGGAAGGAATGATTAGTCCCATCTTTCCCCTTCCCTGCTTCTCACACCCCAGGACAGCTCTGGTTTTTACTCTACTGTTGGCAGAGAGATAGAAGTACTTCTTGTAATTCAATCATCAGGCTTTAAGACTGCTTCCCAAGGCTAAATGGAAGCCAAATCTTAAAGCTGCATGCATCTTATGGCCTACTGGGATCTAAATACAACTAATTTCTGCTGGCTGAACTGTAATAATGAAGATTTTGAGTGCTCAGTGATAAAATTGGGGAGGCCGTATTTAAGGCAATGGAAGTTATACCATGTGCAAAATTCTATTCCCCAGACCGAGATGAAAATGCTGTTGTTGAATGTTGCATGGATAAGACAGAAGAAGAATATAATTTATGCATTATAATTGAAATCAAGGAAGCATTTCCTGCTAATGCTGTCATGCCTGCTTTGCAAGGCTAACCCTAATGACCAACAATTGTACGTTTTAATACAATTTCCGAAGCAAGTGGTGGCTAGGGAATAGTCCCATTGGAACACACACCACACATGCCTCCCCTACATTTCTTCACGTACAATTCACAGACGATTGCTTTGCAAGACTGTGAATGCACGACTTACTCACTCCAGAAGAGTGAAGAGTCCCATAAAAGCATTTACTAATAGACTCTCTGGCAGGAAAATCCACCTCTGTGCTGTTCCAAGCCACTCTAAACTTTTCTTAATCACCTAATGAACAGTGGTTCCTTTTCACTATTGGGAATGGACAGGCAGGTTCAGAATAAAATAAGGACCAATCCAAACCACTGTTCACAATAGTTTCAGGACAAAGTAGAAAGCCTGTTCCCTTCAAGTTTAAACAAGAAGCAGAAAGAAATTAACTATTTATTTGTTTTTCTGGCACAGCAAAAAGCCATATTAAGAAAAGCCCTAAGAAATCCATGATGCCAAGATTTTCAGATCTAGGTTTACAGGTGCTTTAGCTCAAGGTTGATGATGTTCAGGTGGCATATTTTCTTTGGGGATAATCCCAAGAAGCACCAAACCCATCACTATTTGCTGAAGGGATAAGAATTGTCACTTCTTACAAGTACTAGGCAGAGTAGTTTTAATGTAACAAAAAATTATGGAGAACCAACTTCCCACTCACCTTCCTAACAGTTTCAGGAGAGTACCAACAAGGCATTTTACCTGCTGGCTGACTTTGGCTGCATTCACTTGTATGCAGATAAGCTTTCCTGTCCAGTATTAGGGTCAATCTAAGGAGATATATTTAGGCACAAAGACTGTCACTGGTAAAAGCCACATCCTCAAATTTTTCCTTCTCATCATTTCATCTTATCATTTAATTTCATCCTTGTTTCTCCAGCATAACTACTTAAATCAAGAGTATTAGCAAATGATATAGTAAATCAGTAATAAAAGCCACTGGTCATTAAAATGAGAAGGCATCCTGAGTTTAAGAACTAATAAGATGGCATTAACACCATAATTACTGCCACATTAGGCCACATTAGTGCCACATCCATATCTGTGCCAGCAAACTCTTGGAAAACCAAATGTTTTCTGTTAATTGTTAATTGTTTTTCACAATGCCTTTGCCTCCCTCCCATGGTACTCCTGACTGCAAGTCTGGCTAGTGAAGCTCTCCCCTTGCTCTCAGATCCTGCACAGAGAAGTGTGCTGGCTCCCAGCTATGAGAATGCTCTAAACACACACACACACACAAAAAAAATAAAAAAATGAAATTTAAAAAAAAAAAATCTGCTTTTTCCTTAGTTCTCATTTGCCTGAAAAACACACATGAAAGAGTCATGGATAAATCCATGCTAGTGTTCCGTACTAGTGTTGACATATCATAGAAAGCAATAAGACAGCTATGAGAAATTAGCTTTTATGTAGCTGTGTCTGCCAAGACTAAAATCTTTTCTACCTCCAGTCACTAAGGGTCTTCCTAGAGTAAAATCCCTCTTGGATCCTAAACTAAACTGCTTTTGATTTTATTCAGTTGAGTATAAGATCCTCCTTGCTCCTAAATGTAAAGATACAAGATCAATGATTTCATCACAGCAATAATTTCTACTCTGTGTCAGATAGGAATTGTTGACAGATGATGCTCCATCTGTCACAGTATTTTACAGTAACAAGCCAAAATACAGCAAAAAAAAAAAAAATTGTAAACTGTACTGTTAGGAACTGTCGCAACAGAGCATCTTGGCTTTTTGGAAATACAAGTTGTTATAACAAAAAACTCTAATTCAAAGCCTGGATCCTGGGACAGGGATAGCTATTTAGCATCTTTTCACAATGGGGTTTAAATCTAATACTGCCTGGAAATACAGTGTTTAAAGTAGATTTACATGGGCATACAACCACACACCTGCTCTCCTCACACTTGGACCTGGACAGTGCAAGCTAGATCCCGTCCAGAAGCTGTGCTAGCACACTAGCACAACATCAATCCCCAGCTCCCGCCCAAGTCATGTATTCATATTGCTCCTGATTCAGTGCTCAAACCGAGCAGTCACATAATGGTCTGTGTCTACTCATTCCAGCATGCACAGGGCCATGTGTTTAATGGGGTTAAGCCAACAAGTATGGGGGGTAGGGATGGCAGATGGTATGGAAACGGAGTAAACTTGGGGAGAGCCAAGGATGTGTGATCCCTGCTGCCACCCACTAGCACTCACTGGTGAGGAGATCCTACGGTTCTCAACCTATCCCTTTCTCCTTCTTTTCCCATTAATGTGGTGCTAGCCAGGAAAGATTCAGCATGATTCCTCTGCAAGGGTAAACTCTTTAAAATCTATGCCTCTGTCTAACCTCTAAGTGTGTCATTCAATTTTCTAACCCCCATGTGCTTCCCTTTCCTTCCCAGATCATCAGAAGGGCGAAGGCAGAAAAGACGGATGATTCTGCCCTTGAACTGGCACTCATTTTACAAGTCAGTTTTCTATCACAGACTCCCTGCTAAAGCTGTTTCCCCGTAAAACACGTAGACGTGGACAGAAACAAAACAGAATGCCTGATGCAGTAGAACATAATGCACAAATCAATGATCACTTCAAATTTAAAACTTCATGCAAGTCACACAAACCAGAACCACTCAGCTTTGCAGTCTATGCAAAAAAGAAACAGAGCAAGACAGAAATGAAAAGAAAAAAAAAAACCAAACCTGCATAGGAAAATTACATCAAACTTGATTTATTTTCTGTCTTTGCTGGTATATTCTGGGCTTAATTCTCCTTGTATCACAGCTGTTTCCCTCCTTTCCACCAAGCCTGGTCCAATGGCACAGCTTCCTGAATGTTTGCTCTGTCTTCGCTGGGTGAGCAAAGCCTTTTCATTTCACACATCATTTACAGCTCGCTGCTGTGATTTCAGAAAGTCAGTGGGCTTTTACCAAGCTAACAAGTGAGATAAACATTTTGTGTGTCTGCTAATTCTAAAACTTGTGCAGATTTTCTGACAGTAGGTACCCTAAGCAGTTAGAGAAATTCAGTGGTTTCAATTCAATTTGCACCACATGGCAAACAAGTTTGCTTGGGAGTCAGTAAATAAATCAGGAAGAAAGACAGGGAAATAAAGAACAGGCTCTTCAAAGTCACATCTTATACCTATAATGTAAACCTAAATTCTCTCAACTTCCAGTGTATTTTACGTGCTTACTAAGTTGTTTTACTAATTTCTGGTTTGAACCAAGAGAAAAAAGGTAAAGATTTCTTTCTTTCTTGTCATTGAGCCAGATTTAGACACTTTCTTCTGGAGTAAGAGAATGGCAGAGAATGCTTGCTCAGGGACAAATACTGGATAATGCACCCAGCTGCCCAATGTGTCTAAACTGGGTCTGTATTTTCAAGATCACTGGACATGAAAGACACAAGAATCTGGATGTCTAATCTGTACATACAAGATTTTATCTGATACTCCCCAAATTTAATGGCAAAGTTCCTGTTTATTTTAAAGGTACAGAACCAAAGCTCTATATGTGCTGATGTAAATTGAAGAACAATATGTTCAAATAACAATACGATTGACAAAGGTAAATTACAAGTCCAAATCAGGTGTGGTTTTTATGTATGTCCAGCTGTGTGTCCAAAGCTTTATAAAGTGTGGTTCTGCTTGAACAAAGAGAAACAGGAAAAGCAAAACTGGACAGAAAAAGTGTGAATTTTTCTAGAGAGATTCTTTCATGTGAGAACACCTGAGTGTACTTTTCTGTGCAGTCAGGGATATGATCACTTTCAGTCAATATACCACCTTATACTAAAACAGCAACAATAAAAAAAGCTTCCAAAAAAAGACATAAAATTTTTGCTGCCTGGTTTGTTGTGGTGTTCTTATTTTCACATCGCTAGTAGCACTCTCCTATGCACAGTAAGCTCTGGCACCACAAAATGACTAATTCATGCTGGATCCTTAGAATGTCAACACTATCAAACCTCAAGATCAGAAATGAATTAAATGAAAGAATTGTGTGTCTTATTTATTAACAACAATAGAATAAAGGGCATGGTGAACCATTTCAACCTGCAAGCCAGCAACTGGCAAGCAAAGGTGCTGATTCTCCTATTTCCATTTAACTTCATTTAATAGAATAATAAGGCATGATCATAGCTAACAGAATTGGCAATAAAATGGCTATTCAAATTTAATCAGTATGGGAGAGTAAGGACTATAAAAAGGATGAGGGAAAAAAAAAATGGATGGGTGCCTTCTATCTGGCATCACAGTCCGGAGACTGGAAAGTGATGATTGTCGCATGTTCCTTATTTCACACAGCAATATGTTGTAAAGAGGATGGAACCAGTCACATATGTTCTGGGCCTGGCTGGGATGCGTCTGTTTTTTACAAGCATGAAAAGAATGTTTCTCCACATTAATCAGGACTTAAGGAAATACATAGCTACATCTTCCAAATCAAACAAGAGAAAGCCAGAGTGAGGAGGATTCAACCCTCTGAAGCAAAGTTATGCTTAAGGCAAAACCTCAAGAAATTGGAATTGAGAGGCTCTTCCCCTAAACTTCAGATTCACATTCCCTTTGCCCTGACAGTGCTCAGAGAAATACCTACATTGCTGAGGAATACCTCTTGTATACACACCCCCAGGAAAACAAAGATCTAATTTAGGAAAATATTAAAAATCTCAGACCTTACATATATGCCCAAATTTAATCATGTGCTTAAATGTGTTCCTGAAAGAAGGTCCAGTTGTGTAACTGGTTTATTTAAGCTATCATCAGCCCTGAAAAGCTAAGAATTGAACCATCAGCATTTTAGTTATATCGCATCAGAGCTAATTTTTGAGTTTGTCTTTTGAAGGATGCTGAGTGCCATATCTAAAACATCCAAGGTCTTTTTCTTTTGGAGAGAGGAAATGTAGCAGATCAGGCAGAAATGCACAAGGGTCTCTGAATACTTTTGCTGTAGATTGCTGTGCAAAACCAATTATTTCATAAATTTAAAAAAATGCAAAGCAGGATATTTCAAACAGGAAACAACATAAGTAGCACTGGTTTTGAGAAAAATAATCATGTTATTATGGAATACTAATCCAAGCAAGCTTCTTTATATTCCAAAATATTGTTTTATATGTGGCATTTCATATTCTTTTTGGTGTGTTTTTTAAAAGGGATATAATATTTAGGAATTGAACTACTAGACCTCAGTGAGGCTGTTATCTCAGGAAGAGAAGGACTCATTGCAAGTGCTTGAAAAAAACAACAAAAACGGTGAAGGGAAAAATGCCTCCAGTGCTGAAGATATTTTTAAGATATCATTGAACAATGTTAGCAAAATTAACACTTGTAAGAAAGTAGAAAAAAAGCAAGAAGCAGGGCTCAGGCAAATGCTAATTGGGGAGTTCTTCAAATTCCTGTTCAGAGGGGCAAAACAGCCTCCTGGGTAGAGCTCCTCTGGGATTCAGGAATCTGGAGCTCTCTCCCCAGCCATCAATCCCTGAATTCCCAAGTCACTCCTTGCATTTAAAACCAAGACATTGCTTGATCTGCAAAGCAAGAGCCATGAACTTTGTGTAGCACTTTTGAGATCTGCCATTGCAAAACTCTGGGTCAGGAAAAGGAATTCAAAAATGTGCAATTAGTTGTACATGAGGATAAATGTATAAAGCAGATCAGAAGATTCTACCACCAGACTTTCTTTTGAAATCTGTTTAAAATTCAAGTCCGCAACAGTATGATGATGCCTGAGTCTTCAGTCCACAAAGTATTGAACCAGCAGAAAGCTATAGCGGTGAGTTACTGCTCTAATTTTTCATTTTAGTTTATACCAAATTCACCATATTTCAGTTGTTCTGAAGGTCAATATAATAATATTTTTAAATTACATTTACATGACGTGTTTTCCCTCCATATTCTTACCAAGTGACACCTCATTACATCTTTGAGAAGCAAGTAAGTGCAATGTCCCTTAAAGACTGCTGCACAAATGCAAGGGAAGTAGCTTGCCCATGTCCCCCAAAATGGTGGCCAAGGTCAAAACTGCATACAAATCCCAAATTTCCAGTGAAAGTATTAGCACAGCAGTTCATTAAAAAGCTCTTTGTCTTAGGAGGGAAAAAAGTATTTGTGGGTAAATTTGGGGTTACAGCCATTATTAGGAGTAAAGAAATAAATTACACAGGCCTTCATTTGCACTGTGCAGCTGCAGCTCCCATCAGGGGAATACCTTGAGGTCAGACTGATGCAAAACATCACACCTTCAAAAGCAGGGGAGCTCTTACTGGGCTTCTGGCATCCCAGCTGGGGACTTGTGAAAATGTTACCCAAACCAGCATTTTTGCTGATGTAATCCCTTCCTGCCTCTTTTTGTTTGGGTGGGTGGGTGGGTTTTCTGTTTTAGTTTGGGTGTTGGGTTTTGGTGGGGTTTTATTGTAATGTGGGCACTTCAAATTTGAGCAAAATACACAGGTTACTTTTCTTACTTCTTACTGGGGTATTAGTTGGGTAATTTCTGAAAGTTCATAGAAGGACAGAGCAAGAGAAGTGGTAAATTTAAATTGTGGAAAGAACTCTATGTTTTATTTCTTAATGTAAATGTGGCCTGAATGTCGAATGTTAGATTTAGTGGGAAAGGGATTTTAACCCTTGTCCACAAAAATACTCTGTGTCCCCTCCCTATGGTAGTCTCTCTGTCCCTCATGTCTTTCTAGCTGTATAGAAGTGATGTGTATTAGAACAAAGGTACCATGTACATGTGGATTGAAAAATTAACATGGTCCTGCTCCCAGATATTAATTTCCAGGAAAGGGTTCCGAAAGAAATACTGGGGTGAAGTTTAGCTATAAGAGCACTAACAATAAATATTCCTCAGCTTTTTGGGGGCTCAGACATAAGAGTAAATGTCCCTGTAACTCTTGGCCTAATTTCTCAGCCAAACCTATAGCATTGTCATAAGTTTGTAAGCTTCTTTTTCAGTATCTCCTCTTTATTGTCACTCATTAGAGTTTGGAACTGTAAAACACCCTTTGTTCCTGCCAGCAACATTTTCCCATCATGCAGATTATGGATTCATGCACTTCCTTTACTATAATGTGACTTTTTATACCCAGTATAACCTTCTTACAATCATTTACACTTGCTGTAAAAGGACAAGAGATATTTTCCAATGTCTCTGTTCAATTATTAGTGTCATCTGTAATGAACTATTCTGGTTTAATTGCAGAATTTGTCTCTGTTGTACCATGGACAAAATAAAACACAATTGAAGATTAATTTAAATCAGAAAACTAATGTTCACAGCAATTATTGCAAAGACAAGGGTGCTTTTTCAATTTGCTCCATCTGATGAGGTGATTCTTTTGAGAAGACCACTAGATTCATAAACCTGATGCACAGAGAGCTTAAGGCAGTGACACACATGAACACTTGCACATTCGTAAGTGAATGGCTCACTTCTGAATTGCAACACAGCCTGTGACTCTACATAACAAGAAAATGTCTGAGGGAAGGTATTGTATATTCAGCCATGGCAGGATCAATGCTTGTATCAAGTGATTTGACAAAATCAGAAGTGGTGTCTGTCTTGGTGATGCCCTATTTACACCTGGGCAGCAGTGAGAAGAGGCTAAAACTGCTGTATTCTCTTTGACTGTGGTGTGCTCATCCCTCACATTGAAGTGATAACGGTATCATTTATGCCACAGTTTTAATCACCTCAAATGCAGTTACTACACCTGGGGATTAAATTTATTGTGACTTCAGCCTGTTTTCTCAACTGGTCAGTTCAAGTCTTCCATGCCTTCAATAGCAGCTGTAGAGGAACTAATTTTAGCTTCTACAGAAAAAGAGGGTTGGGTACACAAAGCCAATGGAAAACCCCATACTACCTCATGTTGATGATGTGCCTGGTTGATAGCCTGGACAATATTTTATTTTCACACCTACATATTTTCCAGTCCTATCCAGATAATAAACCATTAATATTAAAGAACATACTAAGCTGAGCACAGAGAAAGGCTTTTGAAAACTGTTCTCTTCAGAGAACCTTCTGCTTGTGAAATGGCCATAACCCTTGCATCATATTATCTAATTTAACCTAATGCCTCCCTCTACAACATTCGGTAAGAACCAGGGATGATGTGGCCTATAAAACTATATTGTTACCCATTTTTCCTATTAATGGAGCCCCATTTCTGTTTGTTTCCCATTAGGAGCCTTGCTGTACAATGTCACGTATAATACATTTCTATAGCATGCAGGTGTGTTGCCCTGAGAATTAAACCTTCTGATCTTGTTTTCACAGTTTCTAGCCACTTTCCCAGGAAAGTAATTATAAACATAGATGATTATACATTCCATTAAAGAAATGTCTTTTGATGGACATTTCTCATGACCAGTGTGGTTGGGAAGGTGGTAACCTAACTATCCAATCCCTGGTCGTTTTTGAGAGTCTATAAATACTGGAATCACGAAATAAATCTCTCTCTTTTCCCTATCACACATTGAGCTCTGTCTGTGTGAATCATTTTGTGTCCAACAGCGACACAGGTGAGCAGCTCTCTTCCACTGGCTCAGTCTCACTTTGGAAAGAACAACTTGCCAGAAACCACTAAGACCCTCCATACAACCAGAAATTAAGGCTCTGCAGGGGAGCATGCCACAGCTTCACAGCAAGGAAATAAGAAGCAGGACTATGGCAGCCCACAAACATATCATCTTTTATCACAGTTTAGTCAACTGTAATCACAGCAGCTTTTCTATGTTTCTTATTCTTTCATTTCTAACCAGTAAAAGGGCTCCCATGGCTGAGATCCTTGACACTCACATCCTGTTAGCACCATATCACAAACCTTCAGAAGCACCACTGAACATCTTGTTCTTCCACCACCACCAAAGCAGTAATGGTGTCATTCTCACATGCATCACCAGCTAAGGTTAAGTGTTATATCTTTTTAATGGCTCATGCACCTTTTATCCAGAACTCTCCTCTGGTGTCAGGGGATGAACTAACTACTCACTTGTGTCTCCAATGTGTGTAAATTAGCATTTACATGATATAATTCCCCATCTACACACAGATTAAAGGGATATGTATCTCAAAGTTGCTCTTCCAGGACATATATTGATTCACACTACACAAAGTCATCACCTGTCTGGGCAAAGGATTTGATTTACACATGACCCCGTGGTGCACAGTGAGAGGTCAAGTCTCCATGAGCTATGATTCTGCCTGAAACCTCTGTGGATCTGGAGGAATAGCACCGACTACTTCCTACAAGCCCTGCACCCAAAGCCGGCTGTCAGGGAGGGGTGCAGTCAAGGTCACAGAAACACATCTCTTTCAGGAAAATCCTTGCCATTGCCTTGAGGGAAATGTGCCTTTGCTCCTCCATCTAAGCAGTCTACTCCTTTTTGAAAGACAAGAAATTTCTTGCACTTTGTCTTTCCAACACTGCAACAAAAGTTGCTGTATAGGTCAGTCACTGCATGGCCCCCTCCGAGTAGGGAGGTTTAGTAATCCTCTCCTGACATCTTTAATAAGCAGCCTGACAGGTTACGTGGCTTCCAGTAATTTTTTTGCTACAAGCTGGGTAAAAGCCAGTGGAAGATGGTGGGCGTAACACTTCATCCTTTCATTCAGAATAAATTCAGAGAAGCCATTAAGGTTCTTTATGCAGCCAGATGTTTGAAACAATAATGATCTCCACCCCAAACATAACTACGTGCCATCTCCCAAAACAAAGACACATGTGGACAGAGAGGTTTCACAGGCAATTATATTGTGAGGGTTTGTGCGTGACAGAAACAGCAAGACCAGAAAAGCTGAGGAAGAAGACAAAAAAACAAAAAGAGCTTGTCACTATTGTGACAAAACAGGGAAGAATAAGTATCTGGATGAGCAGGGGCTGGGGCAGAGAGACCTGACCCTGTGTGTAAAGAGATTATCTTCTGTCAGATTCCCCACGGGTTCAAGGGAGCAGTTCCTCATGCATTCTTTGTCATAATACAAGATTTCACTCAGACCACCCGATTGCCTCATCCATCTCTTCTAGCAAAAGAGCAGCAGTGCGCTGAACTTCTCAGGTCAGATATGCATAGCACCTAACCTACAGGACTTTTAGAATCTGTGCTCACACACATCATGTAATGAGTGAATTAAACTCAGATTGCATTTTGAGTGTGGGGAGGTGTTTTAACCACTACACAAGTGGTGCAAACTTCCACTGTCTACCCAGCCCTGCACACATAGTTCAGTGGAAAAGTTACCTGGACCTGGAGGACACTGATGCCCAACATGGAAACTTGTTAAGTGTTTGGTGATACCACTTAATTTGCAGTCACAGTAACATTTTGCATTTGCTGCTACAAGAAAAGTACACACCTAATGGATCCTCAGGTGGAGTGGCCGTATTCCCCAGCCAGTAATAAGCAAAGAGTTGCCCTTTATTTAACAGATATCCATAACGATCCCATACATGATTTTAAGGGGAAAATGTGAAGGAAAGGGGAGGAAGGGGAACTGACCTTTTGTAATCATAAACTGCATACTCTTCATAAATTCATTGCTATAATTTGCAGTATATTTTTTTTAGCCATTGGATAGATGCATTGCAACTCAAAGTCTTCATATGATTGGTTTTATTCTTTCTTTTCTTACAGCTCAAATGAGTGAAGCCTTAAGAAAGCAGAGCTTTGGACCATTTGTACTGATAAACAAAATGAAGAGTACAATCAAGCTTTTGAATGAGCCACATACATCAATTGCTGCCAACTCTTCCCTCTGTCTCACTGTACTAGAGCAGCCAGCTTGCAAAACAGCTCATCTTCGGCTGCCTCAAAGCATCATGTCTTTCCCAGCTCCTCTCCTGTTACCAGTGCCTCCTCCCCATCATGCTGTGCCTCTCTGCATCCCCTTCACTTTCTCCAAACAACACTTAGGAAGAGACAGAAGACTGCTCTTCTCCATTGATCATGACAGCAGTGTTCTCAGTCTCCGACTCCAGCCAGGAATATACCTATAACCCTTTGTCTGCTTTCCTCAACCCTTAACTAAAGCCTCCCCTTCCCAAACACTGTTTCCTCCTGCACCCTGCAGCTGTCTGTGTGCATCTCCTCATTCCACTCACTGGCTCCCTTCCCCAGCTTCCCCAGCTGCAGCAGGTTAAAAAGGAAGTATAAGATGTTGCCTGCAATTGATTTTAATTCTTTCCTTTGCGCTGCCCCTGCATGCACAAGTTGGCCAGCCCAGCTGTGGCAGTGAGTGCAGCCAGCTCTCCCTCGTGCACAGCCTCACCTCTGCAAGCTGTGATGATCCCAGATGGACAAATGTACACAGAAATATTTATTTATTTGCATTCTGTGGAGTTTCCTTACAGTATGAGGTCTAGCAGAAGACAACATCTGCTTTGTTTGTATTTTAAAGTAATGGCTGTCTCTGCAGACCTGGAAACACAAACACAACAGCAATGGACCTTTGTGGGAGAAGAAGAGAGGGGCTCCAAACTGAGAGTGAAATTGCTGAGAGCAGCTGAAGTGTTCAAGCAAAATGAAAATACAGAAGTCTTCAGAAAACAAAAAACAGTGAGAGAACTAATGGATTTTTGAATTTTTTTATTTTTTTTTAATAAGGTCCTAATGTGTTGTTTTAAGGAAGTGAATACAAGGAAGAAATGTGAAATTTTCCTGCCTACCACCATCTTTCTAGAAGAGTCAAAATGATGCAGGGACTTTGGCTTGGACAGACATCTCAGATTTCTTGTCTCCCCATGCACAACATTCCATGAATCCTCTTGCTTTTCAAATCATCCAATGGGTAAGAAGGCAAGAGTGTTAGATCATAAATGGTAGGACATCTAGCATGATCATCTGCAAGAATAGTCTGCCACTCTGTCTACCATTGGAGCCCCTTCTTTTGTGACAACCTCCTTCATCATGTCAAGTGTTCCTGAAGACCTCTTCTTTTACTCTCCAGTAGCTGCCTGCAAGGCCCAGTATGAGGGGACAGACTACAAGTTGTGCACCACATCTTAAAGGAGTGAGATATAATGAACATGACAAAAATGTGCCACCCATTAGATCAGGTTGCTTAAAGCCCCATTCAGCCTGGCCTTGCACACTGCAGTTGTGGATGTGGGGCATCCACAATTTTCCTGAGCAACGTGTTCCAGTGCCTCACCAGCTCCACAGTAAAGAATTTCTTCCTAACATCTAATATAAACCTGTCCTCTTTCAGTTTAAAGCCATTCCCCCTTCTCATATCACTACATGCCCTTGTAAAAAAAAAAATCTCACCAGGTAGCTCTTGTAGACCCCCTTTAGGTACTGAAGGATGAACTTCTGCTATCCCAGAGTGAGTGTAAATGAAGAGCCCTAGAGGACCTGTCCATCTGGGACTAACCCATGAGAAAGCAAGAATGAGGAAAGGTGGTCAAGAAAGGTCTAGCAGTCCTCTGTGATGCCAAAACTAAGAGGAAAGAACAGCAGGACAAAGCCTGCACAACAAAAACATGTGAGAACAGCCAAAGGTGGTCATCAAAAAGCTGTGGATGGATGCATGGATAGCCAGAACACACTACATATTCTAAAACCTGATGAATTGAGCTCATTTCCTTAAAGGAAATCAAGTGCCTGATGATTCTGAAGAGATGAGGCCTGGAAAATGGGTGGACTAGCATAGAATTGCTTTTCAAAACACTAATTGACAACTGGTAGAGTAGTGTTGCACCTGCTCCTTGAAGACTGCAATATTTGTAACTGCTTGGGGTAGCTCTCTAATGAAAATCTGTATTTTGTAGGAACTAATGTTGCTACCAGAAAATGTTAGCATGACAATCCATCATGTTCCAGAACAGTCCAAGATTCGGTTTTTCAAAAGCAAATCAAGTCAAGGGTTAAGATTGGCTCTTATATTGACATCACACCTAGCTTTATAAGTTTCTATTTGTTTTTATTTATTCCTGAAATAAGGAGTGATCACAGGAATACATGATGCTCAGTGTGGGGCACAATGGGGTGTACACATCCTTTCAGTGCAAACAGTGACATCTTCAAATAATAATGAACAAGTAAATTATTTCATCTCGAGATCTCATCTTAAAAAGGAGAGCTCATGGAGGGGTCTTGCTGGACAGTTACAGGTCACCATCACTAATGTGATGTACTTTATTCAGGAATTTGTCCCAAAAATCTGAAAAACCTTAAGAGGTTTAAAAAAGGAAACAGATTTTTAGCCTTGCTATGTAGCAACTGTAGTCATCTTGCTTTTCTCCTTAGATCCTACTATTTTAGAGAGAAAAAATTAGAGACACTTTTGGAGAAGGGACAGCAGAAATAACAATTTGCTAGTCTTCTTGCTGAAATGTATTTAAATCACAAATGCTGACATTTTACTGAAATTACACTTTTCAGTAGAGGGAATGTAGAAGAAAGGAGGGCTGACCCTTCCTGTCTTGGATGATAAATATTAAATCTACTTGAACTCTAATAATTTACATAAGTTGAAGCAACAAACAGAAAAGGGCTGGTTGAACCTAAAAGAACTGGAACATTTTTCAGTGCTCTGGGAGTCTATTCTCATTTCAGTGTGGCTTAGTGTCCTTGGCTGTATTTCCTAGCTTTCTGAAGATGAAATACTAAAGCTATTCAGCATTTTGCTACAGTTGCAGAAGAACATGGAAAAGAGGCAAGTGAAATTACAGGAGCAGAGACTGCCTTTTGTTATTACACTTAAGTTCTACTGTCATGCACTTCTATTTCAAAGAGTAGCATTTGCAGCTAAAAGGAAAACTCACTCCAGCACTTACAACCAATCAGAAATAAACAGAAAAAAAATCTGGGGGGAAATACACAATCTTTATTAGAAGTGGAATGGCTATTCTTAAATACAAACGGGCAAGACAGATAGCTGACCCATCAAATAAATGGTCACAAACCTTTCATTTGTCAGGAACGGTAATGACTACCTGAATATGAATCAACTCTATTGCATGAAACTGATTTTCACATTTACCACTGCCTGAGAATGAAAAGTGAACTTGTCCTTAGAGTGTTTATCTATGAAGAAACTTCTCTATGAATAACCACACAGCAAGATTTTAATTTTTAAGGCAAAAGACCCAGTGAGATGTGCAGCCTTTGTCATTCCCACAGCAGTAATTTACCACAGGACACGTAAGAGGGTCAGTATGTCCCTCAGGATTGGTCTCTGAATTAGGGCACACAACATCCTGACATCTTCTCCTGAATGGTTCCCAGGAAACTGGAGCATGGGAATATGTAAGTTTGCTGGGGAGGCGGTCAGTATGGGAGTATCAGTTTGGTGTCCTCAGCTGTGGACCAGAGGGACTGGAATAGCAGTGGGTGGCTGGCAGGGTGAAGGAGTAAGTGGTTACTCTCTCACTATCCAAACTCTTCATTATCATTCTACATTCACAGCTCCTGCCTTCTATGAACACCAATCTTATTTATGACACATCATACAGCCCCTGCAGTAAGTGAGAAACTCCGGCCCTCAGTGTTTCAAGAAAAACTGCCTTGCACTGCATTAGCATGCAAAATGAATGAGGCGGGAGACCGGCTCCAGCAGCTCCCCAAAATAATATGCGACAATCTAATTAAACTTTATTGTAACTATACAAGCGAGGAAACAGAATTAAGGCTGGGTAGGCAAGCTCAATTTTGTCATTTCCTTAGCCTTTGAGTGTTTGCAATTTGATAGTCTTGTCATGTAGAGTTTCTAATAGAATTTTGTGCATTTTTAGAAAACAAATTAAATTATGAACTTCTACATGGTTCAGCTTCTGCTAGGCCAGCAAACTAGACCAAGGCAAAAACTTGTGCAACCAACTGGGCAAATTCGCTGCTTCCTTCTATGCTGGCTTTTAGATTGTCAGTGTCTAGCAGAGGAGTTCACCCTTCTTCATCCATGCTTTATTGGTCAAAGAGAGAGAGAGAGAGAGATTTCCTCTCTAGAGGAAGCCAGAGACAAGACCTTGGTAGCAGCAATGCTTGGTACCAAGAGAGCAGAGTCTGCATTCACAAAAAACACCCTGTGAGTACCAGCCAGTAACAGTCAAGGGCACAAGAAGAGCCAAAAGATACTGCAGAACCAAACATCAATCCATCCCCACATCTATGAGATCTGTTAAAATTACACAGTCGGAAGTACTGTCTTTTAAGGGATCTTTGTTCTTGTACCTATCTCAGCTTACACTTTCCAATTAAAAAATTGCTTCTGGGCTTGATATCAAATGCTTAAAATTGCAGCCAAAAACATAAGCAACTCAAAATAACCCCCTTAGAATGGAAACTCTTGTACAACCTTCATACTGCTATGCCTGGAGTACCCTGCCAATAAGATGCCTAAAAAGAGGGAGAGAAACTCAGGGTGGGAGTGAAGGGAAGAGGAATTAGACTGAAAAGGAATGAAAGGGAATCCCACAAGGAGCCAGCAGAAAAGCTCCAGACGTTCTGGCAGTTCTAAGAGTTTGTTCCAGGTGGCAAAATAGACACTCACTCGAGGGGGACTTTTGATGAAAAAGGACTGGGGACTTCAGGGCACGGGCCTTTAAGAGACCTGCAGTAACTCTGAATCTCTGCTGTATTGTCTGCCACGGCATATGATTAGCTTCCTGTGCTGTAGCGCATTGTAAGGCACTTTATAAAGCAATGAATTACACAGCCGAAGTGGAGTAACCACATGCAAGCAAATACGACAACCATTATGCTCTCAGCAACATCCCACACACAGCCACGAACATTTGCATTAGTGCCAATTAATCTGAGGTGGTACAAACTCAGCCAGGCATAGGATTTGTTCTTTGGTGTGAAGGAGGAAGGGAGGGGAGAAAAATATCCTTTTGTCTTCAGAGAGGAAACATCTGTAGGAGTTTTCAAGGGCTCCGGTGACTTTGTTGAGCATGGAGCGGGGGAGCGTGCTATTGAGTGCTTTGATCTCACCAGCAGGTGACACTGCAGCAAGTGGGAGCAGCTATAAAAAGTTTGAAGCATTCTAGGGACAACTCGCACAACCGGCGCACAAATGTGTTTAACGCGTGTGACTCACAGTTGCCGAGAAGTGGGAACATGCAGCACGGGCTGGCCTTTTGATTTCAGCTTCTCGTTGTATATTAATGCCTTCATTTTTCCCTCGCTGCCCCCCACCACTGCTCTCAAACACTGGGGTGAAGCAGAGTCAGGAAGGGCAATGAATCTTTTAACCCTGCCGCATGTGGAAATGCATATGACTAAAGCACAGCCAGGGAAAACTGTTCCAACAGCCCTGCCTCTCGCTGAAGTCAGCAGGAAAGCCATATCCTTTACCGTCAGCGCTAGCAGAGGAGCCTAGCAAGCACTAAAGGGGTGTTGTGCTTTTGCAGGTCCACATTTTAATCAGCCACCCTGCACGAGAAAATGATGATGGCATTTGCGAAATGTGAGTTTTCCTGTGATGTATTAACACAGAAGAAGAAAGCAGATAAAATACTTGAGAATTAATAACAGATTTTACCTCTTGTACCTCTCTGTTCTGGCTGGAACTACCAGGAGGACTGACCCTACATAACCCTCAGTTCCAGGACCTGTGTTATTAGGTCAGGAAGATCAGCCTACTTTTACATAATGCTCCAGTTCCATAAAGTAAAATCTTCCTGCAGCTAGACATCCTATGCACAAAAATTCACAAGTGTTAACTTACTAAGCAAGGCTTGCGCTGCAGATTCTGGTGAGGACCATGGCTATTGTATCCCGCTAAGGGCAGAGTGAAGGTTGCTTATTTTGTCACTCAGCAGTTCCTCAGGTGCAAAGGGGTTATAGGCAGAGCTGCCGAGCTTTGTTCAGCTCTCTGTATAATGTATTAATTTTGTAAATTAATACTGATTTACCACTTTCTAGACTATTTGCATGAAGCCATCAGTTGTACTGCCCAGTGAAGATATCCTGCTCCAAAGAGCAATAATAAACTGTTCCCAAATCCTTGCTGCTGCACATAGGAGAAGCCAAGAGTCCTTCTGAGAGAGTCTTCAGAGAGTCTGCACACTATTTGCAAGATACGATGTGAGGCTGCAGGGCACTGGCAGGCATAGGCGGGTACCCACGTAGGGTTTCATGCCAGAAGCATTTGTAACAGCTTGCACTGTCAGTCCTGCCAATGCATTGCTGCTCTGCTCCAGGTGTGTTCTGTACAGAGAGAGTGGATACCTGGTGCTGGCACCTGGCACAGTGCAGCCAAAGTGAATAGCTGTTGTCTGCTTGAAGTGCATGTGAATGTGTCAAAAACCAGCTGGAACGTGTCAACCAGTGACAGAGGTGCCAACACCAGGGTGCTGGGCAGGATGCACAGCCACAGACAATTCCAAATGGCTCCACAAAAGGTTGACAGAAACACAAGAATTCAATGCCCAAAAAGTGTTTCTAAGTGCTTCTACGTAAGCAAGCAAACCAAAGGATATGAATAGCCCTTCCATCATATTTTGCACACGTTTGGGAATGTGGGGGATTTTTTTATTTTTTTTTACTGTTATTGGAACTAGAATGCTGTAGAGCATTAGAAATGTTTTTGGAGAGACAGAGCAGTTTTAAACCTAATCATTTAAACCGTATACATTTGTAGCACTACATCCCCTCCTGCATCCACTTCAAGTGCCTTACAATCACACCTTCCCATTGATGCTTAGTTACACAGGGAAAAATGACAAGGATAAAGAAACTCAGAGCTGACCTTGCAATGAAAGCAAACACCTGGCACAAACCACTTGAGAACCCACATTTTTTTTGACTGGGAGCCCTTGGAGACATTATTTGGGATGACCATAGATATAAAAAACACATCTAAAGTGTGACTCCTCTACGGCAGGTGTTCCCTCATTGACTAGAAGATAGACTGATGGACTTCAGACTCTTTAGCTTCCACTGTTCAGATGTATCTTGCAATTTCTAATATGTGCACTGAAGTGGACAGGTGAAGCTATATTTACATTCACGTACATTAAACTATGAGCATTACAAAACTGAAGTGGGGATTGCCTACCTTTCAAGACCAAGAGAGAGAAAGAAAGGGGCAAACTGCAAAAGGGCCAAGCATTTTTTCTCTTTATCACTCCCACTTCCTACATGAAAGATTCACTGGCAAAATTTGCTCTGAAGTTGTGATTTTTTGAAAAAACACTCTCTAGTCACATAAGCAACACTTTATTTTTCCAAGTGTAGTTATTTAGTTTCTTCACATTTGAATTTTCATGTCACTTCTCTTCCTCTCTGTAGTTTTTGCTTTTTTAAACAGTGTGAACACATTCTGTAATTATTGCTGACAGCCCAATGTTTAATGGTGTTGAGTGTCTTTTATGGCGCAGTCAGACATTCGTTTAGGAGACAGCTGTCTCTGCTTAAAAAGTTGCTGCCCCTTAACTCTATCTCTGCCCCCACGACTCAGACACGGCAGCTGCCCGTACCTGCAAACACTTGAAGCAAAGCCTGTTTCCCTCCACCCTGCAGCAGCCTGAAAGAGCCCACGGATTCGGTTACTGCACCTCAGCAGAGGGGAGCAGGAACAAATAGCTGATCAAGCAGTAACTTGTTAAACCACCACAGCTGCTTCTCAAGCAAACATCCGACCGTACCATCGGAGCCAGCGCGGCGCACGCGGTGCTGGAAGGGGCGAGGAGCCGGGAGATGCTGTGGGAACCATCCCACATTCCTCCCCTGCCCCAGTGAGAGCCTGCCGCTGTGCTCGCCTGCTCGCCTCCTCCTGGCCCTCGCTCTTTCTTCCCTGCGAGTGCCAGATGTACCATCCCGTACTCAAAGCGCGGCTGAACTTCCCTAGCCGCTTTCATCTGCTGTTTCGCGGGAACACGGCTGATATGGCATCATTCCCAGCTGTTTTCATAGAAGACTGGCCCGGGCAAGCACAGCTTTAGATAGCCTGGGTGTGACTGACTACCTGGTACACAAGTCAGGAGGTGATTTGGTTGGCGCCAGTCCCAAGCAATGTGAAGTAACACAAAACTCATCTATCACCATGCAGTGCTTACTAGGTGAACCTTCACGAAGAGAACTTGCCTGACCTGATAATACAGTATTACCCCTAATAATTATGTAATTCAATACTAGTGCCGATTACCCACCAGGGAAGGGGAGGGGGGAGGGCAATTGCAGCCATCTGTGTTTGTTTGCCTGAATGTTCCCATAAAAATGTTCTCAGCGTACATCGTGCTCGCAAGCGGCAGCCTTGAAAGGGCGTCGGGACACTGTTCAGTGGGGCAGTGCTGTGCCACTCCGTGTGGTGTCAAACTACACTGCTGACACTGCCAAATTGTTGTATCTTGAGATTTTTAAACTATAGCAAGAGGAGTGTGTGAGAAACACAGTCCCCTCCTTTGCTGAACAGAAAAAACCTAATCCCTTGCTGCAGTCTTTTATATTGCAACAAAAGCAACTAATACATTTTTGTGTTATCTGTACCCTTGCTCTGCACTTCAGTGAAGTTAGTTCAGAGCAATTAGTGACTTTCTTGTGCTGTCTGAAATAGCAGGCACATTCTAGTGCTCTTTCAGCTTACTTACCAGAATTACTTTTTAAAAATTAATTCCTCCATTGTATCAGCACAGTAGAAGACGGGCCTAATACTTTCATCATTTGTAAGTCAGCATATAATGTTATACAATTTTCACAATGCCTCAAGAAATGGAAGTATACCTGCTGACACTGTTCTATGCAAATGGTTTCCTGCACCATGAAGGCCAAAAAGGACCATCCTGACCATCTTATCCAGTCTCACTGACCATACAGATGTGGCTTGAGTAGAGCAAGTCTTGGCCTAAACAACCAATGACAGAGAATCCACCAAATCCACTTCCCTTAACGTTGAAAAGGTATTTCTTCCATCCAGCCTCTGGGAGTGGGGAGAGATCAGGAGACACGTTTTCCACCCCAGAAATGCTTTGTGCATAATCATGCTTCCTGTCTGTGATACAACAGAGGAATACACCATTGCAACAGATTCCCCATATCCTTTCACCTTTCATCACTCTTGCCTCTAACCTTGATCAGTGAAGTGCTAAACCCAGAAGTATTATAAATAGGTTTTTTTGACTCAACACTGGCAAAAATTTCACAGAAAAGATAACATTCAGCTTTTAAGAAATCACTCCCAAAATACAGAGGTATGAAATTATGCTAGTCTCTTCTCATCTGGTTTTGAACCATCCCAGAGGGTTGTGTGGTGGAGATGACATTTTCCTTTTAAATCTGCCGGATTTTTCCATTAAGTTCTATGTAAGTCTTTCATCAGTTTGCTACAGCAAGACCCAAACTGCACAGCTTTCTCCCTTCCAGAGGAGGAAACTAATACTTTCATTTAATCAAACTGCTGAGGGACATGCTATGAAGTCCTCTTAAGTATGATAAAATACCCCAGTAACATATGCATTTATAACTGATATTCCATTGTGAGAATTAACATTTGGGAATAAGATGATTTTAGAAATAAAAGCCAGCAAATAGAACTCTGCAACGAATCATCTTGAAAACCCTGACACCATGAAGTGCTCAGGGCAAGGACCCCATGCTTCCACCACAGCAATTTTGTAGGTAGCATGTGGTGAATATTAGTACTGCTCTCAGCTGTGCCTGAGCATTTAGGAGTATTATCACAATAAAAATCACCAGAACCATCACAGACCTTTCTAAAAGCCATGGGTTTCACAAAGGAGAAGCTAAAAAGCTCCATGGGTATTCAGTTTATTCAGCAGAACAGCTAATAACTGATCCCGCAGTTCTTATTCAGGAAAAAATCTTATTCCTAAGGGGAATTCAAGTGAGCTCCATTAGCTCAAATGCTCTTCACCAAATAACCAGTAGCCCCAGAAGACTGGAAACAGATAAAAATGTTCCTTCGTAAACCTAGCTGCCAAGTGGAGTCAGCTGAAAATTTTCAAAAGGAATTTCTACATGGGCCTAAAATCAAAGGTATTTTTGTCTGAGTAGGAAAGCAAAATTGGATCTCTAACAAGGGAAAGAGGCATAGCAACTTTTTAACAGTATTCCCACCACCTTTTTGTCTAAAAATCTCAGTATTGTTCAAGCCATCGAGCTTCTCCTGTATAGGACTGACAGAAACTGTTTTGCTAGTCTTAGTGTCTGATCCAGAAACCAAATTCCACACCAAAAGCAAATATGTTATAGATTATGTTATATTTATTTCTTACTGTGTTCTATAGAATATCTTCCTGCACTATATGAAAAGATGACAGCAATAGTGTTGCAGGGCATTTAGGTTCATTAGTATGGTCAGCAATCAGGAAAAAGGCAGCTGGAGTTCAAACATGAATGAAGTTGGTGTGGTTAAAGCAGCACATTTCCTACCTTGCTGCTGTACTTCCATTCCCAGTCATGCAAGCACACTGCTGATTTCACTGGCACTGACTGAAAAGGTAAAAAGCAGTCTTTCCCAGAAAGTTGCAGGATTTAGCCATAAAGCTGTTCTTCAGAGACTAAATTAACTATATTTTTTCCCAGTGCATCATCTTCGATGCGCAAATTAGTAGCAAATAGTCACGCAGGCCAGTCAGAGATGGAAAGAATTCTCCAGACCTTACAAGGGTGTCAAGTGCAGTTCACAGAGAGCAAAATTAATGCCACTACAGACAGCCAAAGTTCACCTATGAGCAATTCTCTGATGGGCGATTGCTTCTTCCATTTTGCTTTTACAAGGTTTAAGGTGCATAGGTAAAATAAGATCATAGAGTGACTGAGATGTTTTTATAAGTGTGGACAAAGAAGGCAATTTAAAATCTTTTCTGAGGTGTGTATAATTACAAGTGCATTTCAGATGTCGTTAACATGCCTAGGTGCTTAGGGAAAGCAATCTTATATGAAAGATAACCTTTTAATAGATTACTTTATTACAGAAGCACTCAGCTTCACTGCTATATTCAGGATTGAGTTGGCCTCCCATGTTTTCTACAGGTTTATACCTTAGCTGTAAAAAAATCATTTTAATTGAGTATTCATGCCAGCTAATAAAATTTCTATGCTAATTTTCAAAAGTAAAAAACTGGTTAATCTTTTACAGATACAAATACCTACTGGCTAAGGAATTAAAGAAGGGTTTTGAAGGTGGGGGTTTTTTTGTTTGTTTGTTTGTTGGGGGGGAGTTTGTTTCTTTTTGGCAGTCACTTAACTTTGTAACCATTTCTCTGTAAGAAATATATCTGGCAAACAATTAGCATATATTGATTAGTTATTACACAGGAGAACTGTTATTGCAGTGATTTTTTTTTTAACTTAATCAAAGCTTGCATTAGACAACAGACTGCAAAACCTCCAAATGAACCATTAATAAAAGCCTCTTAAAAAAATTAAGTGAATTTAGTACTTATGAAAACAAGAGATTGGTGGAGTTGGCCAGAGCCAGCAATGCACAGACTTCCTCTAAAGCTTTGCCAATACATTATGGCCCTGAACTAAGAATTTCTTTCTATTTCAGCCATGAATCCTCCTGTTGTTCAGCACAAACTTCATGGCACACTCACAACATAGGACAAGGAGTTTCCAGAATTGCATTCCCAGTCTGAGTACCAGCATGGTGCACCTTAACTGTGCAGTAGTCCTGCATGATGCCAGTGACCAATTCACATGACCACAATTTGGCTCTTAGCTGTTAGCTATGACTTCAGCCAGAGCTCGAGGCCAGCTTCCCAGGACAGCTTGGCAAGCATGCATGTACTACATCACATGGATTCGCAATGGCGCAGTTACAATACTTGATAATTCAGCAGAAAATCCTGCTCACCTCCCTCTCCCAGGCAATCTGTTTAAAATCAAGTTGGGTTGCTGGCACAGGTAAAGCAAGCAAAATTTTGTTCTCAAGTTCTCTACTTTCTGATGACATGACTTGTCTTCTGTATTTTATGAAGGAAACAAAACCCTGAGGACTTTTACTGGCACTCTTTAAAATGCTTTAGGTTTTTACTTTCTCTTCTGTATTTGCTCTGTGCATCAAGTATCTTAAAAAATGGGTCCCTGATGATGATCTCAATTTTTTGCACCTGTGTTTTGAAGAGTTCAGTGAAGACCACCAAAATACTACCACTTAAACACTGGCTCCTGAACATACATGTGTTTTCACTGAGATAATGTCTTAAGTTTCCATAAAATCAGCAGCAGCATTACCTGTCTCCATTCAACTAAATTGATGGTCATCTGCTTGATGGCAATAGTGCAGGGACCCCTCTGTTGCATGTCTATGTCCTGAGTGTTCTGCATGGTCTGTCTCTCTGGATTTTCTCCACTCCCAAAGTAAGGATGAGAGTAATGTTTCCCTTCCTCCCAGAGCCATCGCCATCACTGGTGCTGCAGAATACTCTTGTGTGGTGCTCAGACACAACAGATACCTGGCACACATATAAACACTTTACATAGTTGTTGATACCCAGTGACTTTTTGGCCAAGAAAACATATGGTAGGTGTATCCCTGCAGAGCTTGTCTTTTCTGCTCCTTGCAAGTGTCCAAAAGAATCACCGCTGAGTAACTTCTTGACTTCTTTACTTCAAGAAAATGATGTTCCCTTGTGTCAATACGCAGACCTATCATACTGGAGGTCACTTTAAGGCTCTTAACATGTATCATTGGTGGCATTGTAGAGTTTTCATATGAATAGTGTAATATGTTATATGGTACTCCAAAGGATCCATTACATTCCACCAGTAGAATTTCATTTTCTACACAAAGGTTTGGCATGATTAATGATCTTTTACGGTCTATTGATTAAATATTACCTGCAACAGAATTGCTTAAATACATATTTACAAGATAAACTAGAACAGCTCAGTCATTACAGTCTTTGTGGTAATTAATAGGAATGTTATGTAAATACACATTTAAGTGATTTATATAATAGAGCTCCAAATAAGCTGCTGTTATAATCTATCATGCTGTAATGAATTAGCTCTTTTACTGTAGGTAGGTATCTGACCTCTACTGGAGTATGAAAGACCTGCTTATATGTCTCACAGCTCTTGCCTACTTTCAACAGAAAACCATGTCCGAAGAAGCTGCTACTGGAGAACAAAAGGAGAAAAATGTGCATTAGATATGGAGGTAAGAGTAAAACGGGTCCCAAAAAGCTCTGTAGTCAGCTTGGCTACAGAATGAATGAACACCTCTTTGACTGCCTCACCTGCAGCAGGCCCAGGAAGTCTGCAGGAAAGACTTAGCTGCCAGGCAAAGAGTATGCTGCATATGGAGAGGCTGCCTCTCCCTTAGTTGCCTTCCCTGCTCCAGAGCACAGCATTCACATGGGAGCAGAGATACAAGAATGAATTTGACCTAAATCATCTGAGAAATGTGAGGACCATCCAACTGGACCGGGCATGGGAACAAAACCTGGACCTAAAACCCAAGAGGGGAATTGCTAATATGTCATGAGGCACAGCTGAGCTGCAGTCCTGATGCTCATAACACCGAGGCAACAGGTACTCTGCACCATTCTTCTCTAGTGCCTAATCCAGACACAGGTACCTCACACAGTTCTTAGGATGGGCGTGGGAGAAACCGTCTTTAGACAGGCACAAAACACAGGGGTTATCAGACCTGCCCCCCAAATAAAGAAATCTGAGGAAATCATTAGACATCACAGAATAGATGCTGGAATTAATTTTCAACTACATGACCTGCCATCAATTTGTAATTGTTACAGCTAATTGTCATCCCCTAGATTTTCAACATGTCAGAAAAAAGTTACTTCTGCTAGTTTTGGAGTGTCTCCAGTTTGGGAACAGCTTAACATACAATGATTTGATTAAAATGGGCTCTCACACTCATGGATTTTTCTTTGCTTTGTTCAGAAAAAGGAATAAAATAATAGTCTATTCCAAGATTTCAAATTGTTAGTTTTAATGCTTTCCCCTTCAAAGTGTTCCTCCAACACACACTCCAGACAAAGCAGTCAAGCTTCCTCTGACCTCACAGAGTGTAGAGAGAGACTCGATTCAGCTATTACTTACCTTGATGAAGCTATCTTTCATATGTTATTCAACTTAACAGGCAGTGACTGGAACAAAATCATGAACATTATTTGCTAATGGAAATTGGACTTGGAGGGCCCCCAGATGTTTTATGCCGCTACTTGTCTCACAAGCACAGGGGACGTAGCACAAGCACGTTTGGCATAGTAGAGACACTCCTTCATTGCCCAAGACAGTGAACCAAGGCAGTTCACCTGCATGGCAGTCTGGAAAGAGACCCTGAGAAGTCTCACACATCTTTGGGTGTGCGATGGAGCCTCGGAGACATTTCTGCCTAGTGAGAAGGACGCATGACTACATGCACCCACCAGCCATGGCCCACACTGTGCTGTGGATTTAGAGACACAGAAGATGGCTGCTCTTGTTTCAGGTCTCCAAATGCAGCTCTTGGACCGGCTCCGACAGGATGAGGGTGGTCCTCCACACAGCCACGTCTGAACTCATCTGAGCTAACCCTGGTGGGGGCAGGTTTGAGCCCTCAGCCGGTAGGCAGCCACTAATGAAATCCATTAAACTGTCAACATTTAGGGAACACTGTTTTACAAAACCACTTAAACATACCATGCAACAGACAGCTGAATTAGGCCTGTCTGCCTGTGTGGAGTCAGAAAGAGCCATGTTACTCTTCAGGGGATTGAAAACTACTTTGCAGAGTAGAGCCCTGATTTTTTCATTTTATTTTTAGCAATTATTCAAATGTACCTAAAACGGACAAGTGCATCTTTATTTCCTTCAGAGTTAAAAATACTAAAATCCTGGTATCAAAGGCAACCACCACCATTCAAAAAAGAACAAAAACCCAAGCCACAGATACCAAATGGACTTTGAAGAGGTAATGGGGAAGCGGGGGAGAGACACCAGCAAAGAGGGCAAATGTGTGCGTGCCATTGGCGCCCCACGGCAGGGTGTTTTAAGACACTCAGAAAGAGGTCAGAGCCTATTGCAGGTAATAGACTGCAATGTAGCCAGCCAGTGTGCAGGAGAGCTCAAAGAAAAGAGGATCCCAGGCCCCTGAGGCCACTGGCAGCTGCTGTGCATGTGTGTGTATGTGCCACAGACTGACAGAAATGACAAACCGAGTCGTCAGAGAGAGGCCAGAGCAGCTCGAGTCGCTCTGTAAGAAGCCCCGCGGGGTGAGCAATGGTGTGCTACTACCAGCATGGGCTGCTAAAGGAGCAACCCAGGCACCTCCTGCTTGCTGGAAGTGAGGGATTGCAACTTGACTGGTAGGTCATGCTCAGGAGGAGATTCGAGGTGTGTAAGACAATTTTGAGCATGAAGGGGAAAAAAAAATTAAAGGAGTGCTCACTGTCTTTCCATCTTCTGTTCAGCAATACAACAGATATAACAGATCCACTGTCTGAATATATTAGAGGAAGTTGGTTTCACAAGGGCTGCCCCTCTTGTGGTCTATCTACTACTGGAAAAGACATGAGGTGTTTTCAAGAAGCTTCCAGTAACTCCAGGAATATTTTGGAAAATAGGTTGTATTTATACGTGGATCTTTTCTTTTTGTACTGTCCTGTTTCTGTCGCTTCTCATTCATATAAACCAATATAAACAAGAAAGATGTTTATGATTAATCTCATTACTGCTTATTCCTTGATATGGAGCCACAGCTTTCTACCCTGTCCAAACTGAACTAGAGGAGTTTCATTTTCCTGGAAGGTTTTGGATTTGAATTAAGAGAGGCAGAGATGACTGTTAAGACAAAGAATAGATATGATATAGAAAACACAAGACAAACTCCAGTGGAGTCCTCATCCCCAATTACATCTGTGTCCTGAGTAAGAACTACAAAGAAACACAGTCTCCTGTGATAGGTATTCTGCAGTGAAGTTCTCAGGAGCGGGCATTTGGTGGCACATAGGCAAAAGCACTGGCCATGACACAATGGCTTTTGACTACACAGGAGAATGACAGCCATCAACTAGCCACAACTGGTGGCCCAAGAGAAAAAAGGGTTTTATAGTCACGGTCCCAAGAAGCATTCAGTCCTACAAACCATCACTTCTGAGACGTCACTGTCATTCCCCTGGTAATGAACAGTGATGTCGTAAGCCCAGCAGATACATGTAAAATAAACAGTCAAAACAGGTAAACATTGAAATAAACCCACAACCAATTTTCATGCAAATTTTCCTAGTTATAACAAATGTAGGAAGGTGAAAGCAGAAAAATAAATGATACATCCAATCCAACAATTGGTTCTAAATAGAATGTTTCTCAAAGCTCACCCAGAGACATCACTGACTCTTTAATGTCTGCCTTTCCACTAATTTGTATCCTGTCAATTTACAAGCTATTTCAAACACCAATTCTATTTAATAAAAATGCAAAGTACAGTGCAGAATTTATGTAAACAGGGCTGGCAAAACATTTTGGAAGGAGTCATGAAATTAATGAATTAATAAGTGGACATTTTAATAGTTGTGTGTAACTGGGCTATGGCCTAACCAAAACACTAGGCCTGACACTTTATTAACATATAAATACAGGTAGAAGTGAATTTTACCAGAGCATAACAGTTTCAAGTCAACTCTCTAGTAGAAGCCTTCTAGACCATTAAATAAAATCTGTTACAACATCATTACTAATTATTATTATTATTCAACAGTAATATCATAAACAAAATACTTTTCACTCAAAAATCATTAACATTTAACAGAAAGAATGCATCATTATTCCTAGGGCATGAGTGTAAGATTATGGTCTAATTTTTGAAAAGACTCTACTAATTGAAAATGTCTTATCGAAGTTAATGTTTAAAACTAAAATGACCTAACTGGTCACAAGGCTTCTTGGAGTACAATAGAGAAAGAAGGAAAATTAGATTTTCCCCATGATGGATGAGTTTAGGAAAGCCTCAGGGGAATTACTGCCTGATGTTTTTCAAAAGATTTGCTTTTTGATTTCACGATGGTGGACAAAGGAAGGCTATTCAGAGAACCTGCTTCCACTCCCTGCCTGGTTAAGCTGCCCACAAGACTACAGTGCCCCATTCTTTGGGTCCCCAAATTGAGATTCTTGTGCTGGATTGAAGTCAGCCCCAGCTGACTTAAGCCAGCACACATTTCAACCAAAGAATCCCTTCAACAAATATATCATGACCGCACATAATGTTCTGGAGATATTAAACTGACAAAAGAACAATACTTTTAGGTTACAGAGTCAAAGGTACATTAAAAGTACACAAATGGGTGTAAGTAATTTCAGGAGGTATTAAAATAAACCCCAAACTTGTTGGACATTGTAACCAACTGATTATCACTTATAGGAAGAATTACTAGTCATTTACTAGACCTTTAGCAACTATGTATGTGTAGAGTCTTAATTTAAGCTGTAGTTTATGCAGCTTCAAATTTTAAAAAAAATTAACATCATAAATTCTCTTCCCAGCTCCATATTTAATAAGTAATAGGTCTCGTTTTCCAGATTGCTGAATAGTCTGTAATTCTCTTCACTTCACTGGGAGCCGTTGTAGACTCAGCATTTTCCAAAGCAGGCTAATTATTTAGTTGCCCAAACATGATATAAAAAAACTAACTCACAGCTCACTACTACAAAAGTAACTGTCTTGCACAAAAGTGGCCAAATCCTGGTTCTTCACAGGAGAAGGGAAACAAGAATCTCAGATCTGCACAGGCAATGAGTTATGTTCTAGGGTATCATCAAGACACAGAACTGGGTTGCCAAATAATTCAGCTGTTTTACTGAGCTCTGAATAGTCACAACCAGACCACTCTTTGCAACCAAAATAACTGCTTAAAAGCTACTTGAGGTGTCTCCATTCTGTCACTGCCTGCCAGCTCGGCACACTCAGTGGGGAAGTGCAAGCACCCTGAAAGGCTGCTCTTCTCAAAGGAAACAGAAATGGGACATGACTTCACTCCCTCTCACATCAGCTGGTGCTGCTCACCCCATCACACCTGTAAACTGCCTTTCTCCTTCAGATACAAAATACCTTCACATATAACCTCTGCTATGCATTTGTATATGTCAGTGATATTAAGAGGAAAAATTTGTATTGTCAGCAGAAAAGAAGGCATTTCTAAGGGAGACTTTTCACAGCAAAATTCTTGAAAGCCATGAAAGGACTGAAGAAGTCAAGTCTCAAAGTCCTTCAAGTTACTCTGAGACAGAGTCTCAAAAGAGCTCAAATCTCACACACCAAAATAAGAGACAGGTTTCCAATAAAGCTCAGTATGCTGAGCTGATTTTAAAAAAACATTCATTTAATTCAATACCTGAATCAGAGTCCATCTTATTCTGAGATATGATACCTATTTTCCAAAGAATTTGGCATGTTAACTGCTTTGCAAGATTTTTCAGGAATCTAGTTTTCCTCCTTTATGCTACCATTATTTCTGGCTGCTACCATTACTCCAAGTAATTTCTGGAGGGAAATTCCTTAAAAGAACAGAAAGACTTTTTTATCCATCCAAATGTAGTCCCACTCATAATGGCAGTTGTGTCCCACATGGCCCAACTGCCCAGGCAGCACTGAAAAAAAAAAAAATACAGGACATGTTCAGTGGATGAGGGATACCCATTCTGCATTTGGGGGAAAGGAGGTTGGGAGAGTTGAAACTGAATTAAATAAATGATCACCTTATATTGTTGTGCCTTACACCTAAAGAGTCTGCCACCTAAGGAAGTTCTGAAAATTCTTATTAAAGAGTGAGTTTTAAAGCACCCTTCAAAGTGATAGCCCTTGTTAATAGTCCTAGGAAAAACTAAGTACACCGGAGTTCCAGATGCTTTTCACAGACACAAATATTTTGTTTCCCCATTTAGTGTCTATTTTAGCACTGGGAGGACCGATTAAAAAGAAACAGTACACTTCCAGCAACAACTTCCATGATATCCAGTTTCCTTTCAATATCTGAAACAGTGTGGATCACTTAGTCTGCACTGTTACTCTCTCCCATGGTATCTCAGAAGGCACAAAAGGAGTGCACAGAACAGAGCAGCTCAAATAACTGAGATTTTAGATACCTGTCAAAGTGGAGTTCATCTGACTGAGACTGCTCAGGGTTATCTACAGCTGGCAAACTGCATGGCAGGCTTTTCATAGAGATGCCCAGAAGATGAGGGAGCCAGCACCGCACAAGTCAAGTTCCACCTGCATTTACCTATTTGCCTGTAAATGCATAAGCTCTGCCTCTACACCCAGGTCTCACTACCATCCACAGTCAAGACCAACCCAAAATCAACCATCATGTATAACACAGATAGATACTCTTCTATAAGCATTGGTTTACATGTAAGCATTAATTTATTCTCCATTTTGTCTGGCTTTGTCTCTTTTTTTCTATTAAAGTTAACCACTGTATCTTTACAACAGTTTAAACTAATGGTTAACCAGACTGATGAAATCTCACTAAATATTGTTTTTGGACTGACTCAGTGAGACATGAACAACTTCAGTGAAAATACAGTCTTGAAGAACACAGAGAAACTCCTTTCAGCCTAACCCAAATGATGGGGAAGCTTTCCTTCCATGCTTTTCTGCTACTAGACCCATATTTGCTTTGTAAAGTTGACAAGGGATGACTGAGTACTACTATAAAATCTCAGAAATTGGGTCATGTGTGTCCAAAGTCATGAAGTAAACTTTGTTCTTCATACAGGAAAAACTAGCAGCAGGCTCTGTATTCAGACCCAGACAACTGGATTAGCTAGCTGCATTAAGCAGACAAGTACTAACTCAGTGTAATCGTGCCTTCATCTGTCTTCCCCTGTTTTAACTACTCGAAGGTACGCTTTTTTCTTCCTTTGTGAGAGGTAACTACTCCAAGGACGTTTGAAGCCTGATTTATTACTGCTGTCTTGGCTTCAGTATAAATAAGGAAGAAGTCAGATTTTTTGATACTTGAGTGTTTACAAAAGTTTTGTATTTGGAGGAGGCTGCCCATGAATTACCAGAGTAGGATTGCCATAATAAAGCTTCCTCATGACTATAACTTCATATTCAGAAAAATATCATTCTTCATTACACTTTATACCTGACCCAATCCATAAAAATAAACTTTGGGAAGCATCCCTCTGGAATCTGATCCACACTTAAAACTGTAGCTAACAGGTGAAGATAAACTAGACCTAAATCCCAATGCATTAAACTAGAATTTCATAAACCTGTCTGAGATCTTCATGAAGTTCTTGGATTGGTCAAGCAAGCAAAAGAGAAAGGAAAAACAAGGAAGCTTCAAATGCAGACTAGTTCTCTAGCAATGAAAAAAGAGGTAATGAAGCTCAGCTTATCCTCAGTCACTAACCCATGATGTGAATAAATGAGAAAGAATAGGAGAAAGCAAGATATCGACTATCTCAGTTTTAGCTACTCTGCCCTAATTGTATGTTCTGATGTGGTAACTCTCTACCCACACACTTCACTTTGGGTTACACCATACCAAAAAGCATTTCAATAGATGCTTAGAGAATCACACAGAAATCTAACAGAATAGGCTGGACCTTGAAAGTCCACACTCTAGCACATAGTAATCAGTCTTCAGGAGAGGTACACAGCATAACCTTGGATAGGTCACTTTGTTTGTTAGATTTAGCTTTTCACCCATAAAATTGAGTATCCTTTCCTTTATTTGATGAGTAGGGTTTTTTTGCTGCAAGCACTTTGGGGCAGAAACCATTGCTTTGCAACATTCTAGCAAAATGGGGGATCAACCAGCTACTGCCACACAAATGTCCATAGGTACAAGTTTGAAAAAACACGTTTGTGATAACAGAATTGTCCAAATAGACTACTTGAGATTAATGTCCTTTGTGTCCATATCTATCAATTTGCAAAACCAAATCTAAATAATCCCACCTGTTCAAAAACAAATTCATTACCTTGTTAACCCAAGCTTTTTTGTATTTTCACTGCTCTACAGGTTCCAAATAAATTTTGGATTTTTTTTTTTACTTAATTTGATCTTCAGTCTTCGTGTGGTTTTGTTTTCTTTATATAGAATGATCAAGGTTGGAAGAGACCGTCAAGATCTCCCAGTCTACCCAAGGACCCAACACTTTCACTGAAACCCCTAAACCACATCATCCAGCACCAGATCCAGATGCCTCTTGAACACTTCCAAGGATTGTGACTCCACCACCTCCCTGGGTAACCTATACCAATCCCTGACCACCATAATGGTGAAAAAATGTATCTAATATCTAATCTGAATCTCCCCTTCCTCAGTTTAAGGCCATTTTCTCCAGTCCTCTCACTGCAGGCACGGCAGGAGAGACCAGTCCCAATGCAGCTACAACCTCCTTTCAGGGAGTCGTAGAGAGTGATGACATCCCCCCTGAGCCTCTGACTCTTGAGACTGAACAAACCCACCTCTCTAGGCTGTTCCTCAAAAGACAAAAATCTTAATGTATTTCACCACTTTTCCATAACTGTTGCTCCTCTGCTGCTGTAACTACATAATCAATTGCAACAAATTTGGGTGTCAAGAGAGCTGCTGGACTCTACTTCTGTTTCATTCTTCCCTGGGCTTTCACAGAGCAAAGTGTACACTCTGCCTTTCAACTGATACCAAATGGGGACCTTGACACTAAGGTTTTGAAGAGTTACCTGCCCTTGCTCAAGCCTCATTATCTCTCTGAGTACACAGCATTGGGACAATGAAGGCTGTTGCTTTCAAAT
>NC_031770.1:53526459-53533417 GCF_001522545.3 Parus major | reverse complement strand
AGGCAGGCAGGAAGGCAGGAAGGCAGGCAGGAAGGCAGGCAGGCAGGCAGGCAGGAAGGCAGGAAGGCAGGAAGGCAGGAAGGCAGGCAGGAAGGAAGGAAGGAAGGAAGGAAAACCCCCACTTTTCAGACCACACAAAAGCTTGATGATGGGATCTTAGTACCCAGAAACTGCTGAGCCATTAATTTCTCTGAAATGTCTGTGCCTTACAAAAAACCTCATACTCCATACATATGTATAAGCAAAATACTCCCTGTGAGCTTCCTAAAGAAAGAAATAATTTTCACTCGCCTCAACATAGTTGGTCTTGTAAAATCTACATTACTGCTTGAATTAAAAAAAATCCACAAAAAAAACCAGAGGGGGGTGAGAGAGAGAGACAGAGAGAGAGAATGGCTTTGTTAGTTCAAAATATACACAAGTTGTTGTTAGCAAGAGAAAAAATGTTTGCATTCTTGACCTTTACAGAGGTAAGACAAAAAACAACTGCTTTTTCATACTAATAGCATTCTGTGCCTGTCCCTTGTATATTTTCTTTTAAACTTGCCATTTTGCTGTTGCAGCTGGGCTTGTCAGTTTTCAGCACTAATGGGTTGTGATATGGTGTCAGGGGAAGTCAACAATCAATGCTAGAAAAAAGGGCTATCAC
Organism: Parus major; assembly: GCF_001522545.3. Taxonomy (NCBI): domain Eukaryota; kingdom Metazoa; phylum Chordata; class Aves; order Passeriformes; family Paridae; genus Parus; species Parus major. The sequence goes on along the minus strand of NC_031770.1, from coordinate 53,532,768 downwards.
TGCTGACACAGCCAAGGATGGAAACACAATGGCCTTCGCTTGGAAAGAAACAGAATAAAAATCCTGAGTTATATCTTGCTTTGAAGATTAGTAGAGATTTACCAGTCAGTGACCAAGCTATCACTTTCACCCCTTCCTACCTCAAGCTATCCTCTCATGGGACTGTAATATTATTCCACATCTCACCCAAAATATAGGCATTTAGATTAACAAAAAAAAAATAAAAATGTTTTAAAACAAACATTTGAAAGGATCATAGTTCACATTTTTGTTTCAAGCTTGTACAGTTATTAGCTTTTAAAAAGCTGAGGAGAAAAAATGTTGGACTGCATAATGTATGCCTGTGGAGCAGCGCAGCAGAAAAAGCATTTAGGATGCCTTTCCATTGCCCAGTTGTGAATTAGATCAGTGCTCAGCCCCTCAGCTCCAGATGAACTCAACACAAGCAGTGGACACTCAGCAGCTGTTAAATCAGATGTCACTGACAGAATTATGAAAGATAGACAGTGTTCAAAGGCATTCAGCAAGAATAATGGCAGTATTATTTTTTTCCATAGCTTCATGTCAGAAAATCTGCCTAGCTCTAGGTCTTCCATAGTCCTGGAGAGAGACAGAGAGTATGGTTATCTGAGTTTCCAGACAGGGAAATTGTGACAAGTACATTCTTTAAGATGAGACCAGGACCTTATACATACAGACAAAAACAGAAATCAGCACACATCATAAATATGTTACCAGACCTCATTGCTTCCTTCCTTCAAAACTGTAATTGTCCAGTGTCATTATGGATCTTTTCATACCAGTTGATAAAAGGTAAGTCACCAATTTGCCTCTTCTATCAATGAAGGTGACTGAGATCAATTTCAGATAATTCAACATCTCCAAAGTAAACAGGAGTAACCAAATCTTTCCTCTTCCAAGCCAAGAAATTATCTTCTCCAAGATATTTAGATATGCCTGACTCCACAGGCAGTCCCAGAATAATTTTTCCAAGGATAATTTGTTTTTCTATCAAGTTATGGTCCTACCTGTGGACTCACTCTTCTGTTAATTCAAAATGTAATTTTTAGAATCACAAGCTACCTTTACTAAAAAGCCAGTTGCAGAAGGCGTTCTTCTGATATAAGGACACCACAGGGTCATGGCAGTAAAAGCAAAGGGATGAGAAGGAGTGGCTAAGAACAGAAAAGCAGCAGCAGTGAGAAAGCTGGGAAGATGGTAAAAGGAATTTGGAGAAACCTCAGGAGATGATGGGAATTTGAGGGCATTTTGTCTCTATGTGAGGCATTGTTTTCTGTGGCTAATTTCTCCATCACTCATCAGACAAAAAGCAGATCCAGGGAAAGAAACAAGCAGAAAAATATTTTTCACAGGATCTCTCATTATTCCTGCCTCTTGCACTTCCCTCCTCTCCACAACCCTTGCTGCCAAAACCTGTCTGACCATTAAATGTTGTTTACAGGCAATCAGTAAGTGATAAATTCATAACGGCATTACTGAACCACACAGCTTTCAGAACATTACTACAGCAGCACAGTTTTGACACCAATCCTTAAATAACAGCAAAAAGCTGCTTCTCCAAATCACTTGTTGGTAACACACATCTGTTTTGGCCAGCTGCTCCAATGAAATACAGAGCAGCACCAAGGAACGTGGCTGCCAGGGAGATCGCACTGGATGCAGTAGACACAGAAAACGTCTCAGAAGGAGCCATGAAGGCCTCCTCTCTATCTCGGTGTTGCATTGCACCAGGAGAGTGCATGGGGCTTAATGAACTGACCCCAAGCTCACTGAAGTGAGTGACTCTCTTCCCACTCCAGTGGGTTTTCAGTCATGCTGCTTGAAGGAGGGGTGAGGAAAAAATTACTTTAGAAGCAGTTTTAAGAACACTCCGTACTGTGTGGTCTTTCATCACAAAAATAATGAAAGTAAAATTTACTGATTCACAGGGTTTATTTTATCTAATTAGTATAATAGAGACACAGCCAGTTTCTGATGTTCAAAGCTATATGAAGTCTGCAGAGAAAAGAGGAGCACATCATCATAAAATAAAGTGTTTAACAATTGACCAGAGTAAATAAGGGAAATACTAGTGGTTTTTTACAAACATAAGCGTGAGAAAAGCAACAAAATATCACCCATCAGGATGCAAAAAAAGGAACATTATGACAACTTTAAAGTGCATAAATAAAAACTAAAATACAAAGACTAGAGACAATTTTGCATTCTGGTTTAATCAGTCAAAGGCAGCCATTCATGCCCCCGCCTTCTCCATATCACTGTCTACTTCATTATTGCTATCTATGGAAACACAGTGAAAGAAAATCAGTCTCACCTGTGAAATGCAGGAAAAGGAGAAAAGGTCATGGAGGTAAATCCTATAAACACTTAAAAAACTGAAATTAATCTCTTAGAAAAATTTAATTGAAATTGACTTGAGTCTGAGTCCTGTGACCTGGATGGAAAAGGTGGTTGAAGGAGTGTAAGCAGCAGGTAATCATGGGCACTAGTTTGCTGCAGGGGTGTTTTTAGTATGTTCTTATTTAATATCTCAATTAATGATCTGGAAAAGGAGGCAAATAGCACATTAATGAAATTCACAAATGACAATAAACCAGGAGGCTTGCAAATGTCAGAGAGGATAGCAATAGTATAAATGGAAACTAACAAGGTTAGATATGTAGACAGGCAATAAAATGAGATTCAATGTGGGAAAATGTAGACTAATATACTGAGGAAAAATAATCAGAAACATGAAGAGTCCATGAGAAAGCAAAACCTGGAAAGCATCTGCGTGGCAAGATATCTGTGTGTGACAGTGAACAACAAATTTAATACAAGTTCTCAAGAAGATATATCATTTTAAAAGACTGATGCAATTTTGGGCTGCATATGCAGTAGAATAATGTCAGAAGAGGGAAATTATTGTCTGTGCATCTGGGAAGATTTCTGCAGAACCCTGCATCCACTTCTAGACACCTCCATAACAGAAGGATGCTGGTTTGCTGAAAAGGACTTCAAAGAAGATCAACAAAATGGATTAGACAAGGAAAGGACTTGATTTCTTAATCTAGGTAACAAGTTGTACTGGTATTAGTTGGGATAGAGTTAATTTTCATACCAGTACCTGGAATAGTCCTGTGTTTTGGATTTAGGACAATCATGTTGGTAACACACTGGTGTTTCAGTTGTTGCTAAACAGTGGTCAAGGACTCTTCCTTCTCATGCTGTCCTGACAGCAAGTAAGTAGGGAGGGGTGCACAAGAAGTAGGGAAGGCTTGCAGCCAGGATAGCTGACCCCAGATGGCCAAAGGGATATCCCAAACCATATAGTGTCATGCTCAGCACATAAACTAGGGGGAAATATAGCTGGGGACCACTGCTGGGGAACTGGCTGAGCATCACTGGTCAGTGTGCAGTGAGCAACTGCATTGTGCATCACCTGTATATTCTAATCCTATTATTAATACTGTTTTCCCATCCTTTTCTGTCCTATTAAACTGTCTTTATCTAAACCCAAGACTTTGACTTTTTTTGCAATTTCTCTCCCCGATCCTGCTGGGAGAGGGGGAGTGAGTGAACAGCTGTCTGGTGTTTAGCTGCCTGTCAGGTTAAACCATGACATAGGGGCAAAACAACCACTGTCTAGAAATACATGACTGATGAACAGAGAGAATGGATTTTTTTGGATGCTAACATGCAGTGGTACAACTAAATGTAATGGGATGAAACTAAAGAAGAACAAAATTTGGACAAAGTATCAGAGAATTTCTCAGAAACCACATGATTCAGTCTAGCAGGCAATTTTCAAATGGACAATGAATGATGAAGTCCCACCAAACAAAGCATTTGAAACTTGAACAGGTAAAGCACTCAATGGCAAACTGTAGTGAACAACTGTGTGCTCAGAGGAAGCTGAACTACCTGGCCTAAGAGTTTATTTCCCACATACAGCAGTATTTTTCAAGGAAATGCATATCACATATACTTCTGTCCTAGTCCAAAGTCTAATTGTAGAGTAAAAGCAAAGTGACTGCATTGACTATTTAAAGTACTCAGAAACAAGCAGATGTGCGATCTGTTTTTACACAAAACCCACTTCTTTTTCAGCAGACGTGTTTTTTTAGTGATGTGATCCTCAGTGTATTTTGTAGATTCGAAGGAAAATGTGATTAACTTACTTATTTGCTTATTCATGTCTACTGCCTTTCTCTTTTCACATTTTCTGTACACTAATATCTCTATTTATTCTCATGTAATATACTAGAACTTGCCTAGCTGCAGTACAAATCTATTCAGTGAAAAAGGAAGCTTTTAATGCTGAAAGGCATTGTAATGCTCCGAGACCCTGGTGTTAAAAGTAGCAGGGGAAACAACGACTGAAAGTGAGATATAAGCTAAGAAATACATGGATATAATTTTCCTTGAAGAGCAAAAATGTGAGTTTATCAATTAAGTGATTTGTGTGTATTTACATGTACCTACTTTACCAAGTTCCCCACTTTTATGAATGCCTACTTTGGATTCTACAAAAACTCTTCTCACATTCTTCCAAGGAGAACAAAGAGGTGAAAGGTTTTTCAAAGTTTTCCTGTCCTTCTCACTTCCCCTAGGGGTGGTTGGAGAGCTGAGGAAGGAGCAAAGCTTACTGAGAAGAAAGCTCCTGTTCTTACTGTAATAAAAGGTGGCAATCTTATCATGTATAGATGCTCAAATGATGTATAGACGAAGGACGTTTGCAGTGAAGATTGCCATAGGCAAAACAGCAGATCTCATCAAAAGCTCTGCACGCATGGATGTAGCCAGCCGGTGGGAAAGGAACGCATTCGCAGCACAGAATCTGGAACTGCTCTTCTGTCTCTCCATGGCTTCCCCACCAGAGCACAGGTGAAACCAGGAGCCTTGATACTCCGGGCAGAGAGGCTCTGAGCCAATGCACAAACTCTTTATGACTCTGTCACAGGACGCTATTAACGTAATAGCAGGCTTACTTTTTTCCTTTTTTTTTTTTTTTTTTTTAATGGAAGCACATGCTGCTATCATCTATCTCCTATCAATAGTCAGAGTGAAGTGATGCTTGTGTGGCAAGTGCTGTAAAAATATTTCTATTGTACAAAATAAATTACAGATCAAACACACACATAAAAAATATTATTAACATATAGAACACTTGCTTTCAAAACTGTCAAACGGATAAATGTATACATGTCCTCAAAATCTCAAAATAACTGAAAGTCAGGACACAAACCACAAGAAGTAAACCCCTTCAGCTAAAGCTACCGCAGAGTTCCTTCCTCCTTCACCCTTCTGAGAGTAACTGTGCTAACCTAGGTGTCCCAGAATAGAGGTATTACACAATCTGTGATCTCCACGATCTGAGAACAATGACTGAGAACAATGAAGCACAGAGAAATGTGTTAAGGTACTGTGGCAGACACACCTCGGCACTTTTTCTGTTAATTTTTGTTAATCTGCCTGGGGGAGGAGAGTGTTTTTATCTAGCAACACAGGTATTTTAAACTGTACCCTCTTTTGGAACTGTCAAAAAACAGCCTGTAAGTCAACACGTGGGGATTTTTTTTCGGTAGTTGGTTGGGGTTTTTTCCTCTGTGCCCCTGTCTCACCTTGCTGGCCCTGCCTATTTAGACTGCAAATTCCTCGGGTGGCAGGACACAGTACCACAGTTTACACAGTGCCAAGCACAGTGGGATCCAGTCTTTACTGGGCTGTGTGAACTGCCATGAAGCAACAAGCAAACAAAATAATAATAATAATAATAATAATAATAATAATAATAATAATAATAATAATAATAGTAACTTATCACCCACCAGTTTTGTAGAACCTTGCAGAAACCAAGAGACTCTAAGGGGACAAGCTGGCAGGAGGAAACCTGCACAGTGCTCCTCTACATGACAGGTGATAGCATTTGATTGCAGACACCTCTCCTCCTCCCAGTGTCCTCATTTTTATGGTGTATCATGAAATACATTCCTGGGCACAGAAATCACCAATAGCCCACCAGATTTATCTCAGCTCAACATGGTAGTAACCCCAACTACTCCACCCCCTGTGCCCCCCAGCCCCTCCAGGTGTCAGTGTAAGGAGCTGTGCTGTCTGGACAGTGCAAAACAGACAACAGGATGTTTAATGGTCTATGCTGCCTTCCGAGCCAGACACATGAGCTGAAACTCAGTCTCTCCACATGCAACTTGGATATCTGGCAAGTCTCAGTGAGACACATTTTCCTCTTGGCCTCCTTTCCTTATTTCTAGGCCCAGTGTTCATATTCAAAGGAGCAGAAGTAGG
>NC_031770.1:53523184-53526387 GCF_001522545.3 Parus major | reverse complement strand
AGAGGGGGACACTCCAAACAAACAGTTTTAGTATACAGAGGAACAAGAAAACTGGAGGGGAAAGAAGATACATTCCCAGAAAACATAAAACCTGAGGAAATTCACTTGTCTGCAGCATAACAACAGATTTGGAAGGGGTGACAGGGACTGACTAGCACTCAGTAGCACATCATCCGAGGCAGGGAAGAGACATCAGGCAGGGGGTTGGGAAGCAGCAACCAGCTGCCCCATATGGTCAGCTCTTGGTAGGCAATTTGATTTTCATTTTCTCTGCTGATTGTGCTCATCCCTGTGGTATCTGGATGGAAAAACAATGGTGGAGATAATAGAACAGGATTGCCCAGGGCATTTTTAAGGGCTTGAGAGCCATTCATTCATAGATCAAATCTAGGCCAGAATGGATGCAGGTAATCTGCTGAATGTTGGCTTATATGAAATGTTCCAGTGGTATTTCACAAGTATTCACATAAAAATTGAATAATTCACAACTTTCTTAGCATTCTCAGCAGATAGCTCAGCCTCGACAGCCTCTCAGGTCTCCACAGCCTCTTAGTACTAATGACTTAGCTCTACAAATATATTTAAGAACACAAGTCTATGCAGGTTCCGGGTGTAATTGTGGTCTATTCTGAAAAATGGTTTGAGGCAGTGACGAGTAAAGCAAGGTGTGGGAAAGATCCCATTATTGTACCAGTTCTGACAATAAAAGAAGCCCTTCATTCTCCTAGGCTGTTAATCTGGTACCTTCCACGAGCACAAACCTAGAGGAGGTATATACTTAATTTAGGTGGTTGACCTTCCATTGTCTTCCGTGTGTTCACAGGTTAGTGAGTGACAATGGCACTTGTCATATCCCATTTTCTATTGCATTTTTTCCTGCAGCAAACAGAGAATTTATTATCATTGTCATCATAATTTTAAAATAAATTAATTACATGTCATAACAGAGGAAATCCTCATTATTAAAAAAATGCTATTAAAAAGTGGTCATCATCAAGTGGTCATGTTATCTAACACTCCCTTTCCACTAATCTTCTTCAAAGATCACAGAAAAAAGCCTGACATATATATATATATAAATTGGAGGCAAATTATGATGAATATTTGCGAGAATATCCAAAAATGTGCCCCAAAATATTTTTAGTTTAAACAAACCCTGAGGAAAAACTATAAAGATAGAACAAGTGTTTTCTATTTCTTATTCAGAACAGAAATCATCACGGCAACTGCAATTCAGCTGTTGATAAGGATGTTCAAACACCCCATGGTGAGACAGCATGGCCTATCTTTACCTGGGAGGCAGGAAACCTCTTTGGCCTTACATCTGGGAGGTCCTTCCTCCCACTCTGTGTCCCCATTTGAAAAGCTGCCTGTTAATGAGTTCCTGCATAAATTCATGCTCTACATGGGACTTGGACACACCATTGCAATGCCATTAAGAGCAACAGCTCTGAATTATGTGGAAATCTTTAGCAGCAGGTAGGGAGAGCCATGCCAGAATGAAAAACCAGAAGAAATGGCAACTCAATGGGAAACTTGAACTGATCAGAAGGTTTCCCATTTGGACAAAAACATGACCGCCATGGTGCAGCAATGCCCTGTTTCTATGATGACAGCCAGCATATAATTATGCCAGGGATGCTCAGCGTTCCACCAGCAGCTTCTCCCAGCTCTTCAATTGCAATCCCCATTTTTGCATGTGCATCTGTACACGAACGCATGAATGGAAGAGAGTCCGGATTTTATTGCAATGCGCAGGGTGGGTGATTCAAGCCTTTGTGTAGGAAGTTGACTCACCTCCTTCTGAAAGAAAAAATGTTCCGACACAATTGTAATTCCCTCTTTTTCACGTAAAGTCGGGCAACACGTACAGAACCTTCCAGCTCAGTATTTCCTAAACAGTGGAAACGTGCCTAGAAAGTTTAGCTTTGAAACCTGTGACTGCAACAAAACAGGTCTGCACCTTTATGTCGGGTATCTCGAATCCCTGTGGCTCGGCAGAAGGCAGGAAAGGGGGGAGGTGAAGTGGGAGGGAGAAAAAAACAAGTTGGCTTGCGGGGAGAGGGGCGAGTGTTTTGGGCTTATTTAATAATGCACTAGTAAACAGCTCAGGCACAGAAATGCAGTGCAGTGAGAAAAGGAGCTATCCTTTGGAGCCTATTGCTTTAAATTTGCGCGCTGTAGCTTGAAGCATTGCACAAACTCTCGGTCTGCTGACTGCCTCCCTGGAACACAAACACACGGGTGATTGGGAAAGCTGTTTTCCAGCCTGCCCTCCCTCGTTTCTGCCGGGCTGCTTTTGGTGTTTATTTATTTTTAAACAAGTCGTGTACATGGAAAAAAGGAAAGAAAAAAAAAAAAAAAAGAAAAAAAAAAAAGAAGAAAGAAAAAAGCGAACAAAACCCACACATCTTTAATCAACACCTATTTCCTTCCAGGACCCTATGATCCTCTATTGATTCCCATTAAAATGCTTTTCTTTTTCTTTGCCCCCTCTGCTGATCGAATTTCAGATCAGCCAGGATGTGCAACTAACCTTCCGGCACAACTGAACCCAACTGACTCACCCAGATCAAAGGCTCGGCGCATTCATTAGAGCCCAGCACAGCCCAGGCAGGATCCGTAATGCAACATCTCCCTTTGCATTGCAATTAACGTGGGGGAGAGGAGTTCGTATTATTTTTATTTTTTGCAAATGTTCTGGCTTTTGATTTTTAAGCGGGAGGCTGGGGGGGGGGGGGGGGAAGAAGTGGTGGGAGGGAACGAGAACAAAAGAGAGATCTTTTTACCCGAGGATGACGTCAGTTCGATGTTACTGACAACTATTGATGCACGTGGAGCAACTGCAGGCAGATCCCCCTTCCCACCCCCCGCCTCCCGGCACTTCTCAGGGAAACAATATGCGGGAACAGCCCGCGGGACCCGGGAGCGGCTCCGGGTCGCTCCGCCAGCAGCCTGAGCGCCCGCGCCCCGCGGCCGCCAGCAGCGGCGGGAGGGGCCGAGCAGCCCCGGGCCCAGCGCGGGGAGCCGGCTCCCAGCCCGGAACTGTGATAAACGGGCCAGGAGACCAGCTCCTTTTTAGAAAGGCCTTTATTAAGCAGCGCAGCTCTGGGGTGGGGGCCCGAGGGGTCGCGCACACCGCCACTGCTCCCACTGGACACCGCAGAAGAGGAGGATCCACGCAGCTCTGTCACTAGGGCAGA
>NC_031770.1:53491286-53523159 GCF_001522545.3 Parus major | reverse complement strand
AACCCGGCCTGGAGCTCCGGAGCGGCCAGGGGTGAGGGCTCACCTTCGGCTGCCCCGGGCGGGTCAGGAGGAGGCGTAGGTCCAGCCGAGAGCGCTCCTCCGTGGGGTCGAGGGCAGCTCGTAGGCGTCCCATGGCCGGGTCCAACTTCCGAAAGTCACGGCTGGGTCGGAGCCGAGGCCCCTTCAGCCGAGCCCGTCACGGGGCTCCCGCACCCTTCCCGGCAGGCCGTGTCTGCTCACTCCACCTGTGTTCAGCATCTCTAAAATAAAAAATCTATGTCGGTTTGGTACGAATTGCCAAGGAGGTGTAAAACAGGAACAGAGAAATCAATTTCTGTGCTGCATAAAGGATGATAGAATCACATAATAGGTAAGGTTGAAGGGACCGCAGTGGGTCATCTGATCCAGCCTCCCTGCCTAAGCTGGGTCATCCTACAGCACAGGATTGTGTCCGGATGACTCTTGAATTTCATCTCCAGTGAAGGAGACTCCACAGCCTTGCTGGGCAATCTGTTCCAGTCTCCGTCACCCACACAGTAATGCAGTTTCTTCACATTCATGTGGAACTTCTATGCATCAATTTCTGCCCACTGCTCCTTGCGACCTAATGGTTTGCACCGACAAGAAGAGCCTGACTCCAGTTTCTCGGACACTTGCCCCCCCCCCCCCCCCTTTAGATATTTTTACACATTAATGAGGTCCCCTCTCAGTTTTCTCTTCTCCAGATGAACAGATCGGCCTGGGCACAGGCTGTGCTGCCTCAGGAGTGCTGGGTACCAAGAGCCATGGTACACCATGGCCCCTCACTTTAGATAACCCACAGACTTTAACTCGGGAGTGGGGGCTGAGGCAGTGCCTGCTCTTGGCAGCCTTGAGCTCCTTTCCTAAAGTGCACACGAATATTCCCCTAAATGCATGAAACTCGTCTGAGCCTGCTCAGGCTGGGATCCTGCACGAACCAGCCTGTCAGTTCGGCAGAGGTATGTTCTGCCAACATCATTGCACGTGAGCCACCCAAAAGCTGTCCATCGATAGTCACCGCTATCACTTGCCATTACCTATTTGGGGATTTCAGTGAAATGGGAGATATTGTTTTGTGTGTGAATACTACCCCTCCCTGAGCTATCTTCTCCCATGTGCAATATGTTTCTTCCCTTACAGATTAAATTTCATCCACTAATTGACAAGTACACATCTTACTTGGAGTTCTGCCCATTTTTGACACTGAGCATGTGGCTCTTTCTGAACAAGGTGTAGCTGTGATTTACACCAGTCTGCAATTTTTGCTTGTCTCCTAAATGTAGTTTTCGTAATACAGTGTTGTTGTCAGCTCTCATGATTGTTTGGTGAACTGATGTTCTGTGGTAGAAAATCTGTAAAGTTCCAGTTATGCAAGTAAGAATTTTGGCTTTCATCTAAAAGGAAAATGTCTGGTTCTGGTCCTCTTATTTGGGGCGGAAACTTACATTATGTGCTGTAGTAGATCTGAACCAAAAGGAAAGGAAACATAAATGTGTTATTATGACTGTCATTGGTATTGTTTTATTTTACCTCTCTTGATACTTGTGTCCCTGATTCTTTATAGGCTGGCAATGCTTAATATAAGACACAGATAAAAAGACTTGTGCGGCTTACACAACCACCTGTTTCTCTGCTTGGAACTCTCCACTATATTTTAAGGTGAGACAAACAAGCATTATTACCTACTGCTTACGCTATTTACACTTACAGAGTCGTGGTGGTTCTCTCTGCAAAACCAAGGTGTGTATTTATTCTTGTGTTGCTTTAAGGGACTGTAGTTTGGGCAGCGGAGTATATGTTTTTGTCTGGATTATTTCTGTAAAAATAAGACATTTATTATTTTTACAGGCTTGCATCTCAGTAGAAGGCTGTGTTGTACTATGAGAGAGATGCCATTTTCTCTAGATGTTTATAGCATGCCATAGCTTTTCACAGTTTGCCATGGTAGAGATCTTCAGGAGTTTTTCAGTCTCTTTTTTTTTCTCAGACAAATTCATATAGAATCTACTAAGAGGAAGAGATGATTGTTTATAGAAAGTTTACTTTGTCTTATCTTATTTTCCATCAAAAACCCTCTTAACTGTTTCCATACCAATTAAGCAAATTTTCCCTTACTAAGTTTAACTATGAGAACATTCATCTGTCTCTTATCAGTTTTGACTCCTGACCTTGTCATGGTCAGGCTAACACTTCCCACCTACACACACAGTCATACAAGTACTCTTCACCTATCAGAAGATATTTGCCACATGGTTTGAGAGGAGAGGTCCTCCTTTCTCAAGGACTGCATTGCCAGCATCATAGTTTGGGGAACCTGTCCATTGACTCCCGAATCTCTCTGTAGTTATATTCCTGTTTCCCACACCCTTATGTCCCCTTGTTTGGCTGGTTGCAAAATCCACCTCATCAAGGGCTCCAGGTTCTGTGGAAGAACCAGAGGAAGTAGGTTTGCTCCATTGCAACCATGGCAACACTTTTCAAAGATGCAGCCTACAGTCCTTGTGAGTCTTCCAGTTTTCCATGGCAGCCTCGTTTCTCAGAGGCTACATCTACTCCAGGAAAAAGTATGTTGCAAAACATGTAAGTCGATATTCAGTAAAATACATCCTTAGCATGTAGAAAACCATCTGAGCTCTAAACAAGAGTGGAGAACTTCATAAAGTGCTGTGAATGTAATTTAAGAATTGAACAAAAGGGAGAGAGGGGATTTTAACTTCTCTTTCAGATAGGCCCTGTGCCATTAAATCAGCCAAATTTTTATAAATCCAAAATCTCAGTTGTGTTCTCACTTGTTAAAGCAGAACCTAAAAAAAAGCACTCTGGTCTTCAGGCTGGCCATTTCCTGAAGATTCCTATGAGGCCTCACACTTGGATATACCTGTGGACCTAGAGAGTTTAAAGACAAACATTTTGGTTTGCTGTCCTGCTGTACCAAGCCAAATTCTCAAATGTCATGAATTTTTGTAATGTTCAGGAGTGTCCTGAAAGTCATCTTTGTATGTTTTGATAGGGCTTATGTTATGCATTCACACGTGAAGTATCAAGAGTTTGAAACAATGCACTGAGAAGAGGGGGAGTAAAAACTTCGTGAGCCAAAACTTATTTTGTGGGAGACAGTGAGATAGAAGGAAATTTTTTTTATGGAACTTTATAGCCTGTGGTACTAAAATCAATTGAAGAGCTTCCACTGCCTGCAGTGGCAGTGGATGTGGGCACTGATATTTATAGTCAGCCTGTACACTGAAATACACTAGGTTCAACAGCAGTGTGTTTTTTACAATGCCTGTGTAGATACACGTTTCCCAAATATTAGGTCTCCACCCATGTTTCTATTCTGAGTTTCGAGTTGAGCACTAGACACCCTCTCTTTCCTCTAATACCTATCACGCCTGGCTTCTGTAGGAGCACCATGCCACAGGTTTGTTCCACGGGTATTACTGAAGTTTATCTGTCTATAACCAAATTGCTTCCACTGCAGTATTTCTTAATGGAAAAGTTTCTATCACTGTTTGGTAAAAAGTTATTTGACACAGCCTAAATTTTGAGTTAAACATAACAGGAACCCTTTAAACATACTTTATATCACTTGCTTGCAGCCTTTCAACAGGATAGATATATTTTTTTCTCACTCACAACTTGTAGATCACCAGTTTGTTCAAGTGCAGGCGATGTCTTTCCAACTTGAGAAACCAATGCCACTAATGCCAGAGTAACTGGGAGGACAGTTGTTCCATGTGCTTATTCTGAGTGTATGTGGGGCATCCCACTGTACTGAGGGCAGTCCTGTTATTTTAAATTATAAAGGAGCTAAATTCTCTTCCAGTGTCCAGAGTGAACTCATTTGTCAATTGGATGCATTTCATTATCCTCGTCAGCTCATTTGCTTTTCCTGGTGGAGAAAAAGGCTGAACCTTGTTTTACTTTATAGAAGTCAGGATTCTCTCTAATTAATGAAGTTTCTGTTTAGCCAGCACTATGAAAGGTGTTCTTTCCACTGTACATGTGTGTGCTGAAGAACACATCTCCTCCTCTGGTAATTTTTTTCAGTATTACCTTTTTGTCTGAGATGAAAGGGATCCACTCTTAAGTCCTGGACTGAGAGCTGTGCTCCTGAAGGAGAAACTACTTTTTTAAGAGATTCCCAAGAGCTGTAGCCAACCACAGCATAGTGTAGATGTTACACTTTTTGTACATTGCATCTTTGCCAATATTTGAATACAAGCCAGAATTCAGTGGGAGCATAAATAACTTCCAGAGAGATGGATGCTGTGGTATCAGGCCAAATGGTAAGCCTTGTCAGTGCCTACATTCTCACTTTATCGATCACACAGTATAATATGATGCTCCTTATTTAAATCCTTCATGCAGATGTCGTATTGGGTTAATTGACAAGCAACTGGATTTGATAATATGTGTAATGCTGTAGCAGCCATTGATTTTTGGATAGTGTGGATGTGCAGGTAATGATCATGGGGTTATGATTCTCAGAGGTGGGACATGAATAAGTCTGTGGGTCACAATGTAAATTTAAGCTGCTGAGGGGCGAGCATCAACTTACATGCCAGTTTAGATTGATATAATAATTCTTTATAGGGACAGCGCATGATTGGCTGTAAGAGTTGTCCTTGTACCTGAATTGTTTCAGAGCAGCAGAGCTTTATGCTGAGCTTAAACAGCATGCTGTTAAGAATCAGTACCGATGTAAACTCAGAGAATGATGTCTTTATTTTGGCCGTTATGTCATGCAGTATTTCACAGTTGTTGAAATCGTTTCATTTTCAACCAGGCTGCTTCATCAGTCTATCAGCAAAGACTAAGCAAAGTGCAGCACTGAAAATGAAATCAAACTCCTAGCTCTCCAGATACATAAGTGATAGCACCTTTGTTGAGCTGGAGTTCTGTAAGAATGCTTACTAATTCCAGCTAATATAATACAAAGTCATTTGCTGTTTCACTTTTTTTGTCTTAAGTTCATCACAGTTATATTGTTAAGTTTTTACATGAACTTATGCTACTCTAGGTCAGAGAGAGCAAGGAGGTAAATAAGAATGAGCAAGGAAAGGGTAAATAAGGAGAAGAGGAAAACAGGACACAGAGAAGGTCTATAATGAGATGAGAATTAGGAAGTAAAAATAGGTGACAGTCAGAAGAACAAAAGATGAAGGAAGAAAAACAGTGTATCACAGGAGCTGCAAGAAAAAAAGAGAGATGTTAAAGTGAAAAAGAAAATAGAGGAAATTAATCTAGGAGTTGGAAAAAAAGTAAGAAACATCTTTAATTTCTTGCAGAAATATTTAAGCTCATTGGTAGTAATCCTGCTTGCGGTATTTCACTGTGTTTGGCTCAAACCTTAGAAACACACTTCTATAGGAGTTTCCCCATTTCTTTTTTGGCACCTGGCTTGCTTATGTATAGGACTAGGCCTCCAGAGGTCTGAGGAGAATGGGTTTCTAATAAAGCTCCTCCATACCAGAGTTCAAAAGCTCTCCCACAATGTAATACACAATGAAAACTGACACCACCAAATGGCTTTAGTTTCCCTCTTTCTTCCTCTGGATATTACGCACTTTTTTTGGCATCTGCATATCTGACTTTAGTTTTTCTGCTCAATATTGAGCATGTGGTATGGAGAAGTAAGCTATAACCAAATATATATGTTTATATATCAAAAGCTACAGTAATACAGGTTTTTGTAAGGCTTTTTTCCTAATTCTGTGAGAATAAGCAAATGTGAGGCACTTCCTCTATTATGTACATTTATATGGGCTGTGTGGTCAGAGGTGCTTAGCAGTGAATTTGGCTCAGGGCAAGGGAACAACAGCAGTAATTTAAGGGGAGATTTACTCCTGTTAACACTTTTCAGAATTGGCAATAAAATCAGCTCAGTACTCTTAAGATAGGGAGGGCTGGATTTTAAGCAAAATATGGAAAGTATATCATCAACCTGAAAAGTGATCCAGTGAAAAACTGTTTATTATTAATACCTAAAAAAATCCATATGTATTTCCAACAAATGAATGATAATGAGAGGGCTGCTCCCTTTTCCTAGAAATGATTACATTTTCTTTGCCCTTCTGGTTTGGCTGCTTTTAGGCTATTGCTTATGTAAAACAGAACGCCTCCTAAGCCATCGTTTACTAAACAATCTCTGGCTTCTGATCTCACGCTACACAAGAAGGTAAATTGTATTCTGTGTGAGAAGCTCTAAACGTGAGCGTAATGGAAAGGGGATATTCAGTGAAACAAAGACACACCTCCAGAAACAACAAAGACAGTAAGTTTGAGCTACTTAAATTTGAATTTTCATAGCTGAAAAGTAGGACTCAAACATGGAGAAAAGACATCGACTTTCATTAGCCCCACAGGTATTTATTTTACCAATTTGTATTTTGCTTTGCTCTTCTCTTAGCAAACCTGTGTGGCAGAGTTTGTTGAACAGAGAAGGACAATTCTGCTCTGAAAAGATGGAATGCTTTTCTGAGAGATCAGCTTCCAAAGGTAACAATCTTGGGTCACAGCAGGGATGCTGACTGCTCAGTCCAGAATGCTTTTAAACAAGAGGGGATTCTCATAGCTATGAACCATCAGTGATGAAGTAATGACCACATCCAGTTGTGCTATCAGTAAGACAGGTTGCTCAGCTGCAGGCCATACCTCTGACATGCAAGCACACAGGCTGCATGGCATAGGCCTTAAGGGGTATCCAGACTTTCAGGCACACTGGTAAATTTGTGCTTCATGGCAAGTGTGAGAATCTCGTCTTCAGTCTGCAGACCAACTCCATGCAAAAAGCATCTGTTTATTAGATGGTGGTGTCCATCCACTGATGTGTCATAAAGTAGGCAAATGTCAAAGTGTTTGTGTACTGTGTATGGACAGAGAGTCTTCTGTGATAGCCATCAGCTGAGAGGGAGAAACCAGCTCAGTCCCAGGTTCCACAAAGGTGTAAGAGCTATTCTTGCTTCTATAGGCACAGGTAATTAATCTTGTCTGTCATGTTAGAGCTGTTGAGAATAGCTACAGGCAAAGTGTTGCAATACAGGAATCACTCCAAGGAGTTGTTAATGCAGTGGAGTTTGACCCACACTGAGTCAGTAGAGTAAGAAGTGCAAGCCGAATGAGAGAAAATCTGTGGACAGTAGCATATGGACATAGTGTTGAACAGTTGAACACTATTACTTGAATAATGGTTAATTATTCTCTGTGATCTGCATGTCCCTAAGAGTAAGTGGAAGTAGAGATAAAATGAAGGTATAAATAGGGCATTTCACTTTATATCCTGTGCTTTGGAGGAGCTGGCAAAGATCCCAGCTCATTCCAGCCTAATACATACAGGGTCATCACCAAAACCACATACCAAGATGACTCTGAGGCTGCCCACCTGGCATTTGCCTGGCAGCCATATAGGTTGTCGTACTGTGTGTCAAGGCAGAGAAATACCTCTTTCAAGAAGGAATGTCTTTTCTTATATTAGTCATTGGGATGTGCCAGAAACATGCTTAGCTTACTCAGAAGGACTGGGCAGGAGCAAAGGGAAAATCAGTAACTGTTCTCAGAAATTATGACGTAATTGCCTTTTCTCCCTGGAATCAAGCACAGAAGTCCCTGGCAGAG
The DNA here is from genome assembly GCF_001522545.3 of Parus major. Lineage (NCBI taxonomy): Eukaryota > Metazoa > Chordata > Aves > Passeriformes > Paridae > Parus > Parus major. The sequence goes on along the minus strand of NC_031770.1, from coordinate 53,515,524 downwards.
AGCAGTACCTGAGAAAGCTTTACAGTGAAAAAGCATTCAAATTCCTGAAAACAAAACAGCTAAAAAAAAAGATCAGCAAAAGATGCTTCTTCTAAGGAACTCTTTGTGCAAATTTGTTTCACAATTAGACAGTCAGAAGGCATCTAACATGCTTACCCAGAACCTGTCTAAGAGAGGGACTGAGGGCAGCCTATTCTGTTTGTGGCAGGGGAGGGAATTTGAGCTCTCTCATGGGTAATTTACAAACATCCAGAAGAGATCCCTCCTTGTACTCTGGGGGCTAAAGGCCCGGTTAGTTACGGAATAAACGTGATCAGTATTTCGCATGGTGCTGTGTCACACACAGTGTGTTCTTCTTACAGAGCTATGCCTGGCACCTGCATTGTTTTCCTCATTCATCATACACCGGGCGTGCATTAGTGACAGCACCGTAGGAAATTGTATTCTTCATACTGAAATGCATATATCTACCTGTCACAAACCCACATGTTGTCCCAATAAGGGCCAAGGCTTAACTGCTTCTTAGTAGTCTGGTGCAGAAGCGCACATTACACAACTACCCTCTGTGTTCAAACGAGCCAGGACCTCGGATAGAGGCTGTTGCAAACCAGGATGGCAGCTGTCTGTGGATATAATCGCCACTGAAGACATACTGCCAGGGCTTCTGTGTCCTGGTTGCACAGCTAGGGGCAGAGCACTCAAATATTTCTAAAGCTAGATATGCAAATGCCTCTGGAATGAAGCCTTTTACAGTTCTGCTCTCATTAACCTGATTTGCATATGTAAATGACCTCTTGCCACATGATAATGAGGTCTGCTCATGCAGAGATGTTCAGCATATAAGCAGAGGGTTTTCAGTGACAATCGAAGCATTTTGGCTAAAGCAATTGGTACAGAGACAGGACCAAGAAAGAGGTATATGCAGAATCCAGGAATAGATAACAGGGCAAGGAAGAAGAAGGAAGCTAAAAAAAAATCAAGTATTGTAAATGCCTCTTCCAAATGCCAAGGGCATCTGCAGTTCTAATGCCTTACTGGAGCAATTTCATAGAGGAGGCTGTGAAATGAGAGCAGCTGGAGAACACTGACAATTGGGAAGTGACCTGTGGCATGGGGCTACTCGGAAAATAGTGCATGTTTGGCTCTCCTAGATGAGCGAGTGCATGGTCTAGCATTCAATGGCTAGTTTAAAGCAGCCTCTTCCAGTTACTCCCATGAGCACCATCACAGAGAACAGAGAGCTGGACATGTGGTGGTCGGTCAATCCTTCTTCAAGGGCAGCCTCCACTCTAACCATTTCTCTGTGCATACCTCTTTGCTACTGTCACACTCATCCTGAGGTGACATTTCTCACAACAATATGCTGCTTAGCTTCTCATCAGGATTATTTTATACCTATGCCTTGTTCAGTGTATGTGGAGGCATGACAAAATCCCTCCTAGGTTACCCTCCTTGGATACCGTGCCACTTTTAGAGAAGAAATGACTGTTCATCTCCTGAGATATCTGTCTTCCTACTTGCTGTATTTAACTCTTGGTTACTGGTTCTGCCATAGAACCCTCAGCTGCTGACAATTTGCTGACTCAGAGCTCTGCAAAACCTGACTAATCAAGCATTATCCTTATCCAGCTCAGAAAAAAAGGAATGATCAGCTGCACTCAAGACTCACACAAGATAGGAAGGAATATATTCATCCTTTCAAAGGATGACATGGCGCTCTAGAGGCCAGGTCTTTTCAAGGCCAACTGGGAGCCAGTGTGGCTGGCAGACAATATCTGCTATTGCCAATGACAAAAAAAAAAAAAAAAAAAAGAATTAAAAAAAAAATTGCAGTGGGCTAACTCAGAATTTGCGTGTGAAAAACTTTCCTTTGTCCAGTCACTTGACTGTCAGTTTGTATTGGTACTTGGGAAGTCAGGCGTGGTTGGTCTCTTTTTGTCACTGGAAAAATAATAGTAGCCAGGACCAAATATCCATAACCAGCTCTATTCATAGCTGGTAAGCAACCAAACTGAGGTTTAATGAAATAGAGTAGCAGCACATGTCACAGTCAATAAAAAAGAAGTTGTGTACCTATCTTCTTTAACAAGCCAGAGTTAGCCAAACTAAGTTAAAGTAACAGTGAAGGCAAAGCAACTTGGAAGTTGGATTTATATAGGAAGTTGAAGTTTATTGAGGAAATTAGTTAATCTTATTACTACTTTTTCTTCGCTCCTACTCACACCAAAGGAGAGATCATGCATATGGGAGAAAGAGAAACTAGACACACTTGTATTTCATTACCTGTCCACTGCTGACAGAAATACATGCAGTATGACTACAAGTTATGGTTAACTTCAAAGCACTAAAAACTGATTGTCAAACATGCTCCATCCTTTTTGCACATCAGTAGGCAGTTCCTGGAGCAGCCACTGGCCCAAACCTAATTCATGTGTGCTCCACCCTTTACAATGTGGTCATTACATGGAGAAACTGCTGTGTACTCCCTCCCCATCATGTCCACCATGAAGAGATTAAATCAAGAGATTCAGTCTTACCATAGTCACACAGTCAGTATTGTATTTCACAGCCAACAAGATCATCCAGACTCATGACCTTCCCTTTTTTAAAAGCCTTCAGGTCTGGGCCCTAGTTTACTAAGGTTATATTCCAAAGCCTTCTCAACATTGAATGCTCAGCTTTTAAGAAAAACAACATTATTGCATATCTGTGCTAATATTAATTTGTTTGGTGGTTGTAAGAAAAGAGTAATGTGCAGAACCACCTACAAATGAGTAGTGTCTAAAGAGCTTCGTCTGGGCCTGGTGGCTTATTCATATAAATAAATCAGAAGGATCTGGCAGAGCATGCAGGGTCTTTTGAGTGTTTCTGTATAGCCTGTCTGAGCAGCAAGCCTTTAACCACACACTCAAACAGCCTCTGGGAGCACTCAGTCTATTTGGGCAACTAACAACCTGTCCTAAAACTGAACCTTCAAGCATTTGCCATTTAGAAAAGGCTGTCAGCCCACTAAGCAAAAAGCTCATGGAATTCTCTAACTTATTTGGTGCCATCTTTAAAACATTTTTGTTTAACTTGTTTTTTATCTTTTTAGCAGGCAGGCATTTTTTCCTTGTTTTTAGAGGCTCTAATCAGACAAGAATTTTATGAGGCTATTCCAGGAGAAGATAATTAATTCCAGACCTTTCTCTTCCCCCTCTTTTGTTCAACTTAGGTATACCATCTACATACCTGTCTATAACAACTGAGGCAAAAATCCTATGAGACTTCCAAGAAGCTTGGTTCATCTTTCATTAGATCACAGCAGAACTGAACCATATCCTCTCATTGCTAGACAGTTTTTGAACTAGGCTTTTCCCAGTCTCACTGGGGTATGTATGTGAGCTGGAAAGCTTCACAATGCATTAAGATTTCATGAGGGCCTAATTCTGTTCTCTGTTGCACTGCCCTGAATCTTCAGTGCGTAGCACTTCTGCTTCTGCGTCACATAACTGGGAATACAGTAAGGCTCTGAGTAGCCAGCCTCCACTGAATGGACCATCTGAAAACCAGTGCTCTAGCCATGCTATTTGTGATTTTTATCTTGAACAAACATAAGTTTAGTGTCATTACTTCATTCCTGTTGGATAAGTGTCTGAGGCACATTAAAGATGTTTTGGCTGACAGAGAAAACTTTTCTTCCAAATGTGTTCTTTTCTTTGTTTTAGAGAGGAAAAAAACAACCAAAAACCCAAAACAAAAACAAACAAACAAAAAAACACAACCAAAAAAGCAACAGAAAATTCAAACAAACAAACAAACATGACAAAGGCATTTTGAGAGATCTTATTTTGTATTAAATGGTCAATGGCCTTTCATTATTTTGTCATGGACTGGTTGCATCTGGTGCTTCTGTATGAAGTCATACAAGAAGGCACAGAATTCTTCCCTTTCTGGTCTGCCATAGTTGCCATAATTGCAGACTCTGTGCATTTGTGAAGAAGTAGCAGCTCAGAACAGAGCTTGGACATCTTGTAGACCTGGGACCAGCAAAGACTTTGACTCAACATACCATTATTAGAAGTGTAGACAAGACAAATTAATTGTGTCATAGGAACAGTTCCCAGCTCCCACAAAGAGCTGTGGGCACCTTGGTTTCTCCTGTTCCTGTCTGTAGCATACAATTTAGTCACATTAAAAAAAAAGTGCTGTGGTTTTAAGTAGTAGCTGATGAGAAACTGAGTAGATGGAGGAATTCTTAATTAAGTAATTAGACAAATAAGAGGGGAAAGGATAATATGATACAAAGTGATGAATAGAATAGAATAGAAAAAGTAGGTCAGGAATTTCTGTTCTCCCTATATCGTGATGCAAGAAAAAATGACATGCAAAGAAGTTCAAAGGTGAGAAATTCAAAGTCAAGGAGGGAATGGTGTCATGTAACCAGTAATTATCTAGGGGAAGCCTTTTGCTTTTGGAAGTCCCTGATGCCAAGAATTTATCAGGTTTAGCACTGAGACTAAACTATGCAGAAATGCCATAGAGATAATAACAGCTTTACAAAGTAAATTAAACCTCCCTTCTTGTTTTAATCCAGGCCTAAACAGAAAGTCCTTCAGCTATGACACCTGCCTTTGAGCTATCTGGTAATGGCCACCATTTAAGATATGTTGGTGGAACAGTGAGATCTGAGTCACCTGGTGATTCTTGTAGTCTTATGTCCATATAAAAGTCCCTTTATAATTGGTGCAGAGTGCAGGAGAAAATCCCATCTCAGGGACATGTACAGCCTTGTCTTGCCTCTAAGAGCTAAAGCCCACTAAAAAAGAATGTAGAAATGAATGTAGTTTCGCTACAGCCCTAGGAGATACTTAGCTTGAGGAGGATTTGTTCCCTGCAACAAGTAACAGCATTCTCTATGAGATTTTCAGATGCATCCATGTTACTTGCCTTGGAAAATGGGCCATCCTTCTGCTGATCTCTAAGTCCCTGGGAAGCTTCTCATGCCACCAGGAGCTCAAAGATCTGAGGCCTCATTATTGCCACTTTCCATCAGAACAGATTTGCTACAAATGCACACTTTTTCTGCACCTTACATACTATTCCAGACATTCAAAATCAACTCTCTCAAGCTGACCCAACTCTGTTATGGTGCCTTTAAAACTGGTGTAAATCATGAATTTGTTGAGGACAAGCTGCTTTATATTTTCAATAAACTTTTGATTCATTTTTTTTTAAGTGTACTTTAGAGTTTTACACACTTTCATCAAAACCAGATGATTTGATTATTTTCTGTGTTCATCTACACCACTGCTTTGCCTGCATGTTTACAGCAGCTATTAAAACAGATGAAAGTCATCATGTGCTTCAGATGGATCAGGGTAATCACATCCACCAACGCAGTGCATTAATTTTTAGCCTATTCCAGCAAGAGATGCAAGAAAGAAATCATCAAGAAAGAAAACTATTGGATACAGTTGTATTACCTGGAGCAAAGTGAGTCTCTTGGAGCCTGGTGGCATTCTGTGTGACCGAGGTGATGACTTCTTGTCATATTTGAATGAGATCTACCTGATGAAAATGACAGCATCAATATCAGTTCAACAGGCATTTAAATCCAGAAAATATTTCTATGTTTCTAAATAAATATATTTTCTTTTTTCCTGGAGACAATATTCCAGACTCCGGCTCTGGGATTGGACATGGTATGCTGAAACACAGTAATACAATAAATGCATTCTGTATTTATTTAAAAACATATAGATCTAGCTTAGTAAAAGATAAAATCAGTTTGAAGGAACACAAGACAAACCACATCTCAGCAAAATGTTTAAGTGTAAAAGGTTTATGCCAGACAGGGAAACAAAACAAGAACTGAAGGACTGCAGCAGTTTAAAGATACACTGTTGCAAGAACAGCAAGTTTTGGAGGTGTTCAACCTGATACAGGCATCTACAGGCTTGTCCAAATATGTTCATTTAGCCTGAAAGGTGTCGGGCCCTGGTCTTACAATGAAACAAATGTGTGCACTGATTGATTTCTTCAGACTTCAGCAGCCAATTATCTTCATGAAATTTCTTCCTCCTGTGAAGCAAAAATGGTAACTTTGGTTACTGTCTTCTGCAATATCACAGATTTTCACAGGAAAGAGCCACACCTTACAAATAGAGTTGGAAAGCTATCCTGGCTAAGCACAATAGTGTTAGTGTGAATCCCTCCTGGAAGATGCTAAATCCATGAGGCCCTTTTTTATCATGGAACCATTATAGAGACAAGGTTTTAAACCACTGCATATACCAAATAGTTCTGATTGTCACAGGAACTTTTTTACAGACTCTTTGACCACACATTCCGTTTGTCTAAGATAGTTTCCAGCAATTAATTTAATTTGCAAAGTTAAATATCATCAGTGTAAAGTAACATCCTAGGCAAAATCCTAGGATGCTTGAAAAAAAAAAGAAAGAAAGAAAAAAATGGCAAATAGAGTGCCATGACCATCTTCTGTAGCTTTAAGGTGAATTTCTGCCTTTCTGTATTCTCCTGAGTACTTATTTGGTGATAACAACTCTGTAAAGTATTTGTAATCTCTTTGCTTTGGGCATTGCTGATGTTATGCACATAGACAGCCATCTGTACTTCTATTTCCCAGAAGGCTGAAAAAATGATAGTTTCAGTTGTGAGCTGTGTTACTGGTGAACAGAAGACTTCTCCAGCATTTCCATTTATTACTTCTAGGATTAATTCAAGCTTCCAGTACACCTTGAGACTATGTCCATCCCCAAAAATTACTTCAGATATTCAAAATATAGTTTCACAAAACAGTTGCTTATCTGTGTTTTTTTCAAGGAATAGGAAGTAATCAGAATGGTTAAGTGATATGCAAAAGGCACTCTAACCCTCACATTGTAGGACTTCAAAGTTATCTTTGAAAGAGGATGCTTGGCAATGAGGAAAATGTATATGCATCTAAAAAAAACTTGTTAACAGTAAATTGAAAGATTTCACTGAAACATCCTTTTACAGTAGCTTTCCTATGGGTGTACAAAAATGCAGACACCCATGCACATACAGAGGAAGGAGAAATAACAGTGCAATTTGAGGAGTTCAATTACTCATTCCAGTACATTGAATTCACTATTTTATCATAAAGTAATACGGTTTTTCAGAATTTCATTCCTCACCAGTGTTTCAACGTCTTCAAATGAGATTAATCTGTAGGAATGTATTTCTAGTTTCTCAGCATGTTTCAGGTAGACTTTTGGAGTGAAGTAAAAAGGTGAAAATACATTTTCTGTTGTACGCATATAAGTGCAAAATCAGCTTTTCTCTCAAGCACTAAAAATAATCATGAACAGCTCAAAATCTCGTCAATGGGCATGGGTTGTCCATTTCAAGAAAAGTTGAAATGAAGGAGGAAAAAATGACTGGGGAAAAATGGTTTATGTTATTTTGGTATTTATTTTATTGCTAGAAACTGCTGTCTCTTTACATTTTCTTCTCCTGAAAAAGAGGTTGCACTCAGTGACTAAATCTGTCCTCTCAAGGGAGCATGCATTACTACTGCAGCAGCAGAGGTGGAGGCAGCCCAAGCGCAGAGTTAGTCTCAGAGACTAATCAGACCTTTTCTTAATATCAAGAACTCAATTCCAACTTCTTGTTTTATTGCTGCCTTATAACAAGGAAAAGGAAAAATAAATGAAGTTACAAGAACTGAATGATAAATTAAGCATATAAAGTCAAGACAGAGAGAATTAATTACTTATTTAAAGATTTGCTCAGCTCTAAGCAGCAGCATTTATGCTAACTTCTTATGCTGTTTTAACCTTCTTTGCTCTGATTCCAGGCCCATAGCTTTGGAGTTTCCATAGTATTTTTCTTTTCATTAGGATGTGGTGATAACAGCCATTCTTTCCTAGCACAGAAACTTCCCCTGGTCTTAGTTCTTTAGTTTTGCTCACCTTTCCTGCCACTGTAGAAGCTTGGCAGGGCAGTGGGTAGGTGATTTATAGACAGCTTTGGATTCTTGTCTATTTCCTTTATTAAATGGAGCAAGATATTTAATTAGTTCATCATAACTGGCTTGGATGCAGCCTTCATCATTAAAGTTTGTCAGCTGTCCACATCTGGGGGAATACTCTAATGGTATTGCTTCCCATGTCTGCCAGCCCATGTCCTATTATTCAGGGGCCTTATGTCTCTGTGCTACTTCCTCCCCTCTGCTTCTGCGAAGCTAGAATGTGAAAGCATTCAGGTTGTCACTTGAATTTCCCCTCAAAGGGGTATTTCCCAGTTGAGAAGGGGCCAAGAAGCACAATACAGCCAGAACTATATTATCTTCATGGAGCTGAAGTGCACAGAAGAAGAAAGAACTCTGAAAATTGCAGAGTCTGAGGCAGTGCCCCAAAATAGAAAAGAAAATGTTAAGGTGCATTGCAGACACAGACTCTCCTGGAAAGAGGCATGAAGCCAAATATAAGGGATTGGTAAGTGAATACAGCCTACCTCCCAGTCCATAAGCATTTCATTTAGCTAAAAAACCTTTGGCACCCAAGCAGAGTATGAGTTGATACAAATAAAAGCCAAGCCTCTGTCCAGCAATAATCAGATATTTTCATTAGCGTAGTGTCATCTGTCCTTCTTGACACATAGTACACATGCATGAACGTAGTCCTAGATCTGAAAATCTAGTCAAGTCTCAGGCTTCTGGTTCAGGCATTTATGTGAGTGATTTTGACTGAGAAGTCTTTCAGTCTTTTTGTTTTGGTTTGGTTTGGTTTATTTGTTTTGTTTTGATTTGTTTTGTTTTGTTTCTCTGTTGGGTTTTTGGTGGTGCTGGAGGGATTAGAAATATCTTCCAATTGACTGTTCTTGTTGTGGTTTAGTAGTCAAACTTCCATTATTAGGTAGAACATTTAATTGGAAGAGTGGTTGAAGCAACAAGACAATATCTGGATTTTAAAAAATCCCTCAAGGACAGTGGGTAGAATGGGTGGTCAGGCCTAACAAACACTGACAGCCAGGCCTCCATAAGCTGTCTCTTTTACCATCTATATTCATCAGTCTCATAAAATGAGTCTACATAGCTGTGATGATAGCTGGGCAGCCCATTTCACAAGTATAGAAGTCACAGCTATTTAACAAGTGGCATTTTCTAAGAGTCAGAATGGAGCTTGCATGGGTAAAGTGCAATCTATGTCACACATTCCTGCTAATGACCTAAAGGCCTATGCTCTCACAGCAGAAGAAGGGAAAATTAATCTTCACCACAATTGTTCCATTTCTCAAACTTCTTTTTAGCAAAGATATAAATTGTGCCAAATATCTATCAGTTTTATGATGACAAGACCATCAAACTTGTTTCATTAAACACCCTCCCCCCCCTTACAACTGTCTAAACAAGATTTTTCCATTTAGTACCCTATCAATCCAGAGTTATGATTATTCAGTAACTGAGGGGATCTCTTGTATTTAAATATTAATGTTTGTGTAGTTATTAAAGTATTTGATGATTTGTCCAGGGGCACTGTAAAATTAAATATAGCATGTCATTTATGGTAATACAGAGGAGAATAATAAAAAATCGTTTTCATTCTGGTTTTGTGTCTGGCTGTGCATGTTACTTTTACTGCTTATTTGATGGTTGGGGGTATTGTGTGTTGTTAAACCCTTTTAAATGTAGGACTTCAAAGCATATTGTTAGGAACATATAAAAGATTATCTCCCAAGTTATGACTTTGTGTTGCTGTGTATGAACTGTTGTCTGACAGTTATACTGCTAAAGGGGAAGGGAGTTTTCCAATAAACACTTATCATGTGTAGCAATACAGTAAGCCCATAAATATTTTGGGAAGCTCACTTTTGTCCATGTGGTATTTGCTTTCAGAAATCACCTCAGCCCACTGGAGCAGAGATGTGTATATGTAATTAGACTTCTCAAGTTATGTATATTTAAAGAACATTATTTAGGCACTGCACTCTGACATCCTCATGCTATAAAGAACAAAAGAGAGAGAAAGCAGGAAGGAGAGAGGCAGAGCATCTTATTTGAGGCAAACACTTGACTGGCATTTTTATGTGTAGGTGTGTAGCTTCTTCAGGGATAGGTTTTTGAGGTGGGATAATGGAAAAAAAAAAGTACCTATGCTTGACCCATTCTGCTAGGAAACCATTCTGTCCATTTAAAAACAATAGTAGATAAAAATGACTTTTATAAGGTCACTCAGAGCCACAGCCAGGAATAGAAAGCAGGTCATATGAATCTAAGTCAGAGCACTTGCTATGAGACCAGACTGGTATTTCCTGCTGAAAAAAAATTAAATGAGTTAAAATCTTGAATGACTGCTTTAACTGCACAAGAGAGGGGATATGACTGAGGCCTGCTTCAGCTTTTTCATATAGGTCATTGTAAAATGATTCTGTAGCTAATGATGGACAGTTGCTACAGGATGTATCTTCTCGGTATAAAGGTGTAGCAATCTATTACATTTTTTAAAATATGTCTGGCAAACTGAATGAATACAGAAAACAGACACTGAAACAACAGAATCAGTTGGTATATTTAAGTTTTATTTATTATGTTCATTCTAAGCCTGTTTTTACAGCTGATCATAAGATCACCTTCTGAGAGTATGTATGTATGTATGTATGTATATATATATATATGTATGTATGCGTCCAATGTAGCTAAATTCCATAAAACAGCTTTGTTTATAAATTACAGCCATATCAAAGTCAGGAACTTCACTTGGTGTTCTCAGTGAACCAATAATTCACCTGTCTCAATACTCAATATAGAGAAGTGCTCTCTGCTTCATGTTGACTGCAATGACAAGATATGGTGTGCATTTTTTTTTCACTGGCTTAGCTTGAAATGCTTCATGGGAGGTTTGGGATCCTCGTTATGTAACAGCAATTTAGAAATTTTTAATTAAGGACGTATATGCATGTGAGGCATCCGGATTATGGTTCCAATCCAAAGCCCATTGCAGGCAATGCAAAGACTCACATCAAGCACATTAATTGCTCGATCAAAACCCAAGGGCTTATACTGGAAATAATACACAAATTAGGGTTAGTTCCTTTTTCAAAGGATAGATTAATCTGCACAGACTTCAATGTTACCACAACAAGGCTATTTCCTGTTTAAAATGGGTTTGTATATGTTTACATTACACCTTGGTATGCTGTGAGGATATGTGCAACTACCATGCCAGGCTGTCTGAAGGGGCTGGAATGGCAGAATGGGAAAGGATCTGTAGCCTCAGGAATGATGTGTGGAGAAGGCTTTGCCATGAGCAGTGAAGAGTGGAGACCACATCGATGAGAGACGAATGTGGTATGTAAATCTTCACTCCATTCCTGTGTCTCAACTGAGTCTTGAGGCACATATCAAAGACGGGGAGTGTTTTAGCTGAACACCAAGCAAGAGGGCAAGACACTCATGCACAGGACTAAAATGGCTGCAAAGAACCATCGTCCAAGTCATGGAGGCCACACAAACTAAGGGTCAGGTGACTTCCCACAGCCTCCTGTAGAACAGCCAAAAAACAAAGGGCTTTCATTGAAGTTTGAAAAACAGATGCTCTTAACTGCCTTAGAACTGCAACAGCTTCTACCAAACAGCTCTATCAAAACACACCCATCATCTTCTGTCTTGGCACTTCACTCCTGTCACCTCACTTCATTGTCGCTGCATGCCTATACCTCACATTTCACTTCAGACTCAAATTCACTTCAGTATTTATCTTGAGGGCTTATCCCTTCTCATCCTTCATGATTTCATATAATGAATCAGAATCCTTAGCTCCCATCTCATTTTTACAAAAGGTGAATGCTTTTCATCCCATTTTCTTATAAAGGTATTTTCCCCATTTCTTTATATCTGCATGTGAAGGAGGCATTACAGAGGTCTGCCTAGTCATTTTGTCATCTTCCTTCATATAATTCTCTTACTATCACTGTTGTGATGACTGAAAAATTATCTGAGAATGATTAAACAGCTGGTGTGCTGTGACCACCACTTCTTATAGTAATTGTAATCCTCCCGCTGTAACCTCGAGTTGTCTCTGTCTCTGTTATATTAATCTGTTGTCGCTAACATATTCTTGGACTGCAAAATATCCAAGATAGGAACCAGCCTTTTTCACTAACCAATAAAAATCAGCATAGTGCCTTGCACCCCAGTACCTCCACAAACATCACTGCTGATTTCCCTGACAGTTACCTCAAGCACAAATAATTTATATTTTTTTAAGAAAATTAATTGGAAGGGAATTATAGACACATGAGTAATATATCTACTCTACTCTGCTTTCATGGAAGAAATTGCTTATTTTAGATACATTTATGTCACTGTGTGATATTCCAGAAATATAGGGACAAACATCATATATCAGACTTCAGTGTATTGTTAAAATGGTACTGGAAATTGGTGCATCACACACCAATATGTACTTCTAATACTTGGACAGTAATTCTGCACCTCACAAGGATGTTGCAAGGATTAGTTAATATGCTAGCATTTATAAAGTGCTTTGAACATTAAAACATTATAAAGTGAACATTATACAGTGCTTTGAACATATCTAAATGTGCCTTATTATTATGATTATTAATAATAAAAATAATAAACTATATTTATTCAAAATTGTCAGAATCACTAAATATGCAAAATCTCTGTTGAGTGTGTGTGCATATTATTATTTTGTAATGTAGCAATGAAGTTCTATGCATGCCAAGAAAGACTGTGTCATGTTTGATAGGCAAAAATGTTTCCCCTGCAGTATGTGCCCACCTCCTGCTAGTTACATATATCAGAAATGATTGGTAGGTGCCATTCAAACTTTACATCTTTTTCCTTGTCGCCTCTAGAAATGTCACCATAACCAAAGGTTAGCAAAGTACTGTTTCCTTTGTTGTAATTAGAGCTGTACTAATCCCAGGTTGTGACTCAACAGGTACAGAAGAGATCTGTTCTTTCAAGGACTGTTAGGAATGGACAGGCAAAGACTCGTCAATCCGCACCCCAATCCTGAGCAGCCTGGGTCTACAAGGTAACTTTCTCCACAGTAATTTCAAGTTTAACCATGGAGTTATATCATGGGTAGGTGATATAAAGTTAAACATCAGAAGAAAACCAAAGCACAACAATTTATAGCAAAGCATGCCCTATCTCAAAAGGCAGTGGCTCCCTTTTTAGCCCTTTCCCACTTCTGCCTTCTGCACCCTCTGCTACCATGGCCCTGCAGCTTGACTCCCAGGAGCCTAATAGCAGGGCTGAAATGGATGTGTCCCCAAAGGGTAGTGACCCAAATAAGCTTCCCCTCTGACTCTCCATTTGGAAGTTCAGTGTACAGCAAGTTCTGTGTGAAGGATATGCTTTTCCTCATTAGCTGCATTCAAGCTCTAAACTGAGCACACAGTTAGGTGTCCTTGGTATTTCTGAAAAACTGCATTACATTAGATCACGGAATGCTACTATGTAGCTGGGTAGCAGTTGGCATAATCAAACCTAAGCTGTCTAGACTCAAGCTCAGTGATCAAAGAAGCTAATGGAAATAAAATATATTGATTAAAATTACATTTTTTGCCCTGGCACCATATTATTGTGACAGGAGCACTGTAGTAATCTCCATTCAGAGTGGGGACACACACAGCCATGGAGGAGGTTACAACAGACATATTGGGTAGGAAGAAATGAGTTGATCAAACCAAATGTTGGAGTGAGGACAGATCAAATGATGCCACATGGAAAATTATGGTTTGGAATGAAGAAGTGGTCCATTTAACAGTACATAAAGTCTCTGTAATATGCATAAAATCAGCAGCTAGCAGATGTTTTCTGACACAGTGCATCTGTATGAGGCTGAGACATATTCACTTCCACTGTAGCAGCAATACACAGAGCAGATATAAAGGCAGACCCTCCAGACAGATGAAGGCAGCCCTGCCCTTACTTTATAATAACAGTAAATAATAACTTGCATTAATTAGCAATCAGAAATTTAATCATGGATTCGGATGCAATTGTGGGAGGTATCATACAGAGGTTGAAAGGAAAACCTATCATCCACTGGTAACAGATAAGACAAGGAAAAAATTTCATTCCAACCCTGCATTTGATAAGATCTTGTTGAAAATATCACCTTTGGGTTACAACTCTCATTCATACTTTGTGGCCAAAGGCAACTTCTTTTAAATCTCAGGAAAAATTCTTTAGTGAACTCAAATCTGCACAATTGCAAATGAAAATAATTTTTCTTCAGTTAAAAATAATATTGTGCATTTTATTTCACAGAAGTGTCTTGAGTTTTGAGAAAGTAGCTGATCTGAGCAGGATGGTTTATTTAAAGAACTGATACAGCAAGGGCATTTCCTTTCCTGAAGTTGCTTGTTAGCTGGGAGCCAGTAGAGGAAAATATAGTATGTTTCTGTCTCAGGCTTCTCTGATATCCTAAATAGCCATTCATGCCTGTCCATGGCAAAATATAGGCTACTCACAAGAGGCAGTGCAAATATTCACAATCTGTGCTTTGTTCTTCAGTGGTTTTACCACAAGAAATAATACTTAATGACTGAGAGACTTAAAATATCAGAATGAACACTTAATTGGTCATGACTACCGTAACTGATAAAAATAAGGACATTCCCAATACTAGAATTTAAGTCATCTGAACACTCAGGGCCAGCATGATGGAGGTTATCTTAGAGTGCACCGGCACTTGTGACAAATTAATTTGTGAAGACTGAAGCCAATTGAACAGTACTGCACTTCAGCAAACACAGTTGAGAAGCACCCAGTCTTGAGCACAATGACATCATGTCTTAGACACAGTACAGCCATGTGTTTGAAGCTTCCAAGGGCCATATTCATCAGGCAAAGAGACTTTAAAAGCTTCAGTCATGCAAACTACAGTTCTTATACTATAGACTAGAGACCGTGTATCATCTTAAGCCACTGTGCTTAATGATTTTTAAGATTCTCAGCTGTTTTCAGAGCCTTTTATGGGACAGTTCAGAGAGACTTAGAAATCTCTTCAGCCCACGCTAACATAACTTCTCAAAGCATCTCTCTTAAGCAACTGTCTGCAACAAGAATGAGAGATGTCAGCGCAGGAAGCAGAAAGCTGAATATGGAACTGTCTCCCTTTTGAAAACACTGGAACAGTGATAGATCTTCCTGACACGAGATTACTTTTTGTCCAAGAGACACAACAGCAATACAATCCAATAAATAAATAAATGCAATGCTAACTGCAAGATATAAATGTCAAGATAAAAAATATGTACCTCTGGGCGTAATTGTTAAAGTATATTATTTTGGAGTGTATTACCATGGAGGTAAATTGGATATAGCTGCCTTAACAGATACCAGGAATTAAGTTTTACCCAAAAGTTCCAGAGCCACAAAGGGAGAGAAGCTTTAAAATGGGACACACTTACCCCAAAAAGGCTGTCAGATCTAGCAGTGAAAAATGAGCATATGTAGAAAGCTCAATTAAACTGAGCTTCCTACTAACTTTTTCTGTTTTGGACAACAATCTCTCACTTCTCCAGCTGTGTCTGTAGTATTGCCATTATGGCACTGGCTGCCAATTGCCAAGGGCTTTGTTAATAGAAAATGGAATTATTTTTACTCAGGACTCTTTATTCTTATTGAGTGTGATTTACTGTAGTGTTATTGAGAAGGTCTCATTGTCACCTGATCATATCTTGTCACAACCAATGAGATTACTGTCAGGGAGAAAGCTGCTCATTCCAAGAAACATTTGGTAATAAATTGATTACTGGCTGAAGCTGATACTTTACAAAAAGAGCAATCAATTACATATCTGCCATTGCTCAGAGTCTTACATTAGAAAGGCACATAAAATAATCACTAACTAATCGCACATGGCGGCTTGGGCTGGACTGTGTGAAATCAACTTAGACACACACAGGATTATAAAGTGTTTTTCACAGACTTTGAAAGCCACAGTGTAAAAAGCAATGATTGTAGATGACCATGCATAATAACTGGGTTGTGAAGAAGTGTCTTGCTCAATCTCATTCTAAGCACGGCATACTCAATACTGTTTACACTCACAGAGTAATAGTTATTTTTAACAATCACTAATGAGCTGAAATATCCCAGCCCCCACTTCATACTTAGTATTCATTTTCAAATCTACTATTCCACTGCCTTCATAAATTCAGGAGGCCCTTGGGACCTCTTCCTTGCCTTGTGACTGTGCCTGTGGGACATGCTGCTGTTCCTCCCTTGACACTAATCCAATGACATCAGGGGACAGACACACAGAAATGCACCAGGATACAAGCTCCACACCAAGAGAAATTAAGACTGTATGAATGATCTCTTTTCTTACCCCTGCCTCCCTGTTTAAGCCATGGAGAGCTTTCCTTCATCAGTGCCTTTATTCCTGAATGTCAAAACAGGCTGTGGGACTGTCTGCCACCCCCCAAAGCAGACTACAAGAAAGGTTCCCCGGTGAACATCCCAGGCATGGATCCAACTGCTGAATTAGGACAGAAGAGGAAAGACTTGTCTCTACCTGCTGTTATAAGGATTCACTTGTTCACATTTTTCTCCCCTTCCGAAAAGAAAGACTGCAGAAAAATTTCTCCCCCCTTCTTTCCGGTCTCCCACTTATTCAGAAACTAGGTTGAGAATTTGGGTTTGGCTGGTGCAGGACCAGGCTTTCCAGTCCTTTTTTGCTCCACTAGCACCAATTATCCAGGAACAACAAAAACCTCAGTCATCATCTGCTACCAGAAGAGGTAATTGCAGAACGATCCTCTTGTGTATACATATTCACTATTGCTATCATGGCCACAAAAGAAGTTCTATCCTGAATTCTTATTTCCACTTTATTACAGATAATTTTCTTACTTTTGTTTCCCATGTTGAAAAAATTAAGGCTCTTTACTTTTTTTTATGAAGTGTCATTGCCCAACATTTGTGAGAAATGATGACGATAAAGCCCCTCCTCCCCAGAAATGGCAAAATCCATGCTGACTCTGGTTCATCACTGCCCAATGTTTAATTCCCCAATTTTAATACAACGGTGTAACTAGTTTGTTTTTTTTTTTCTTTTTAACTATTTGTGAAGCTAACAGCATTTCAGTTGAACTCAGAGGGCTCACCAGTGAAATGAGTAATGCAGAGTGCTTTGGAAGTGACACGCAGTAGAGTTGGGGGGGAAGGGGGAGCACCTGCAGACTGTAATGGTAAGGGCTGCAGGAGAGGCAGGAAACAGAGAGGAAAGCTGAGAAGGTAGTTGCAGATTTAGGAGGAGAGGATGGATTTGAACTACAATAGAGCCGCAATGAGCGCTCAGATAGTAGGATGGGTCCTAGCAAAGGGTTTGAAGATAGAGAGTACATTCAATTTGTATACACAGCTGTTCCTAACATGCCTCTGGAAGGAGGCAAGAGCAGGGTCAAGAGGTTGATGCGGTTTTTCATAGAGTATAACCATTTATTTTAGGCCCAGTTTCCAGAAGTGATTTAACACTCTATTTAAGTGCTGGTTTTTAAACAGTAAATGGAAACACACCATCCTCCAGGAAAAAAAAAAAATAAAATCAACAAGCAAAGAACTCTAGCACATCCTCTGATTAGCAAGAAAAAGCATGAAGACAGGGACAGTGAGTCCAGTTAAAAATTACCTGTAAACACAGTAATGACAGAGATATACACATCTACAGTGAAGAAAAATGAAGAGATGAAGAATGAGGGCTAACCCAAGAGGTATTCTTGCAGAAATCTAGAATAATCTTTAAATGAGCAATGTATTAATGATTGTTGTTCTGAAAGCACAGCTGCAACTGTAATAGTCAATATAGTAGTAGCAGTAGTATAGTTCCTTTCTTCCAAGTTTTTTTTCTTCCAAATGTACAATATTGTGCATTATCCTGACACACTAGCAGAAACAGGCCATAAAGAAGCCAAGTGATTAGCCTGGTATCATGTGCACCACTGATGGACCCAGACTTTGACCCTTATACACAGGATTCCCAACGTCCTCTGTTTAGCTGTGCTGCCACAACATGGCAAGACACAGTCCCACAGCCCATTCAAAATATACCACTAAAAGCTGTACATGCAAAATTCTGTGAGTTTTAGTTTCTTCCATCTAGAAGAGACACCCAGCAAGACTTAACTTCTGCCAGTTAAGGACTTCTTAAAAACATCTGCCCTGGATCCAGGGAGTGCTGAAGCAGTATGTGGTTATTTTTCTCAGAAGAGCTGAAAGTGCTGCACAACACTCTGTGGCTCCAGCACAGTGATACAAAAACCATGTGGCACTTCTAGCTACTTGATGACAGATATTCTCTTGTGTTTGGCCATACACTTACAATACATTTATTCTTAGGATTATGTCATTGAGCATGAGCTGCTTTCAGGCATTAGATCATACACCTGGTCCTTCCTAAAATGATGTTTTAACCATTTGCTGAAAGTACCAGTTGAAAGGATGATTTGACTAAGTGACTAATTTGACTGAATGCCTGTAACACTTACAAACTATTTTTAAGCCATTTAATAAAGAGCTTCGTCTGATAGATTTGGGCAAAAGCTGCATAAATTGTGGGTCAGCACAAAGCAGCAATTCACAGATGGGCCTCTCTAAAAAAAAAATCACACTATTTTTGGAAGCATTTGCTCCTGTACCAATTCAGACTAGTACTATATCTTTTCTTTGCTCTCATGGATTAAATAGGCAACACCTTCAAAAGTAAATGCATAAAAAAATTAGGTAAGAATGGAAGGTTTTCAAGGCATAAAGGCACAAAAACAGGAGTTAGGTGCCTAAGAGATGACTGACAGGACCTCATCCATGTCGCTAAGTATCTGAAGGAAGGGTGTCAAGAGGATGAACCCAGGCTCTTCTTGGTGGTGCCAAGCAACAAAACAAGAGGCAACAGACAGAAACTGATGCACAGGAAGTTTCACGTGAAAGTGAGGAAGAACTTCTTTACTGCGCAGGTGAGCATGCACTGAAACAGGTTGCCCAGAGAAGTTGTGGAGTCTCCCTCACTGGAGATATCCAGCAACCATCTGGACACAATCCTGTGCCATGTGCTCTAGTATAACCCAACTTAAGCAAGGAGGTGGGACCAGGTGGCCTACTGTGGTCCCTTCTAACCTGACCCATTCTCTGATTCTGTGAAGTGCCCTTTATCATGAATTCAACACTTGCATTCTCTGCTTTTTAACCACTATGCAAATCATGAAATCATAGAATGGTTTGGGTTGGAAGGGGCCTTAAAGACTATTTAGTTCCCTAAAATAGACCCCTGCCATGGACAGATACTTTTCACAAGACCAGGTTGCTCAGTCCCATAGAGCCTGGCCTGGAACACTTCCAAGAATGAATGTCTGGATTTGAAAAGACAGGTGTCTGCTAAGGAAGGCAGGAACCCTCCCTGAAATGGAACTCTCCTATGGATGCTAAAGACAAGCAAAAGCAGGGACCACAGTGCCTGGAGAAAAGCAGGCTGCATAACTTTCTCAGTCTCTCCTGAGAAAGTTGCCTAGAAAATCATAAGGAGAAATTAAAACAATCCTCAGAGATAGAAGACAGCCTTGAAGGTGCTGTTCATCAGTTTCTTCTTTTCTTGCAGGAGAAGGTCGAGGAGTGGTGTACCCCATTGACCAATGATGGTAATGTGTTAGTTCACTAACCAATAAGAGTTTTACCTTTCTGTACTTTCATGTATCGGTCTATAAAAGAAGATCTGAAGTAATAAACCTTAGGCTCTCTCCTGTTCAACACACAGGAGAGTCTGTGTCGTTCTTCTCACCATTCCAAATAGAGCGACAACCCCCCTGCATATTATTATAATCTTGAAATCAAGAGGCTCTCAGGCAAAGATATGGGAATAGGAATAATAGTTCTTTGCTAGGAAAATTAAAATAAAAATTCAGTAGTAAAAAAAAAAAACACTGACAGAGTAGCTCCCCCTTTAAGTACTGGAAACTTGCTCTAAGGTCTCTTCACAGCCTTTTCTCCAGGCTCAAAGACCCCAATAGTCTCACGCTTGTCTTTATAGAAGTGTTCCAGCCCCCTCATCATCATTTGTGACCTTCCTTTGGACTCACTCCAGCAGGTCAAGGTCATTCCTGTGCTGAGGACCCTGGACCTGGATGCAACACTTGGAGTGGCATCTCATCAGAATAGAGGAGAGGGGCAGAATCACTTTCCTTGACCTGCTGGCCACGCTTCTTTGGTACAGTGGGTTTTTGGGGCTGCAATAGCACATATGCGTAAAATACTTAACATACATAATTACCTACACAAGCATCTAGATTAAAATAGTTTTGAGTGGATCTAAGTAACAGCAGTTTCCACGTACTAACTCATTAATGCTTTTCCTCCCCCAAAATAAATTTCACCCCATTTTTGATTTGGGGCAGGCATATTCTGCTCCGCAAGGGGATACAAAATGCTACTAGTTCAGCATCTGCACAGATTTACATAGATGTTAACTATCCAATAGCCATTTTCTGTTGACTCTCTTTGGTTTACAAAACTGCAGGAAATACAGCGCAATAAAGAATCCAGCACGTGGTTTAAAAACAGGCATTCCATTTCTGGCAGCGGGTAAGATAGGAAAAAAAGCCTTTAATTTGAGCCTTTGAGTGTATCCATGCAACATAAAGTACAAGCGTGAGAGGAACATGCTGATAGTTCTGCACTATTGCTAACGGTGCTGAGACGCAACAAGAAGGAAAATCTAAGTGTGCCTGCTTGTTTTCTCAGAGAACCTCCCCATACGAGCCAAATGAGGGTGCCGTTCTTGGCAACTTGGTCCAGTGTGGCCTTTCTGGTGGTCTGCTTCATAGCAAGTGAGAAATTTTACTGCTTATATTGTGTATTATTTATACCATGGTTGGGCACACAAGGATTCAGAATGGCTCTACATGCTCGTATGTGTAATGTAGAAATGTAGAAATTAATTGTATCATAGAAATATCAGAGAATAAAATTTTAGAAGTGTCTATATTTAAGGGCTAGAGATAGGGAACAGGTTACCAGTGGATTTAGACAGTACAGATTGTCAAGTGATTGCAGAAAATAAATGTCCCTGCCCAAACTGTGAAGAACAAAATAAACGTATTTATTTAGCTGAAAGTGATATTTATTCTTTCCAAGGAGTCCTATGTATTCAAAAGGTAGGGATGTATTTTATACACCACAAAGGCAGCTGCGGGGCAACTGTAGCTCTATGGTTTTGTTCGGTTGAATGCAAGCTACGGGGAGCCTTTATTTTTCTATTATTTATCATTTTCAGAAACAATCTAGATTGAAAACAGTAGATTTTGTTCTTTGTGCAAGGGAAACATGGTAAAATCCAGCACAAAGCAGACAGCTTAAAGACCAGTGTTAGTTCCTGAAGTGACTGCTCTTCCCAAGCAGGCGACAGGAGAGAAAAAATTGGGTCTTGACAATACAGTAAGTAGATTTCTAAAAGGTTTTTCCTTCCAGCTCAAATATTTTATGGGACTCGACAAACATTAGGCTCCACTTGTAAGAAGAATAGAAAAGGATAATGGATAGAACAGTAAGAAAGATCACTTTGAAACAGAGTCAGAAGACTCAAAACAAGGAGAAGCATCCCAGGTTAACCTACTATTTTCAAGATTCCACAAGCTTATGGGTTAGGCAGTTTGCCAGTACCAACCATAAGAAGCAGTATTATTTTACCAGCTTAACTGATCACTCAAACTGTTAATCATTACAAACAGCCTTCAAAAATATGGAGGATGTAGAGAAACAGAAAATTCAGAGATTGTCTGAATATACAAATGACTGCTGCTTGTTTACCTGGCACCCTAGGTCCTTGTTGTATCAGCTGCCTCACAGAGTAAGTGGGCTTGGATTCTTGATGCAGTTGTACAAATCAGATTTTGTTTTGGTATTGTTTCCAGCTGAAAGCCTTTTCTTTATTCTAATGGTAGGAGACTTTCTTCCTATTAAATGCTTCAATGGTGGATTTAAATATTTAGAGGATCCACATTACAGGAGAACTGTCTGAGAGCATCACAAAGAAACCATTAGTTAAATCCATTAAGGATCTCCTTAAGTGGAATTCCCTGCTGTTATCTACATGATAGCCACATAAAAATGACACTGGAGGAAGAAAATGTTGGGGAAAATATCCTTCCTCACATACTCTATGTGTAAAAAATCCAGTTTTACTCAGGGATCCCTTTTTAATTGTTTCAAAAAAAAAATTTAGCTGGGAATTGTTATACTTTGAGCTGAATTAGAGTAGGGGAAACAACATGTCTCAATTTTAGCTGAGCTTTTTCCCCTCTCAAGTAAACCTTTCATTAGACAAGAAGGTACAGGATCTCTTTTTTTTTTGGACATGGCATAAACCATCCAAGTTGTATTCACAGTGCAAGACACATGAAGTATACACAAATCTTTGTGCTATTTTTAAATACGCATAAGTGGTAGCAGTACAGCTAAGGTGTTCTTTCCTCCAGCTCCTAGAGTAAGGCACTTGAGCCATCTGAATTTTAAAACTTACACCATCTTTCCTGTTGCTCTTGCTTTTACACAGGAGAAAAATCTTGAACTCCACAAAGTCATTCTTCCATTCTCTACAACCACAGTTTGATATACGTTCAAGAAGGCAGTTATATTCAACAGAATCTATCCATTATTTTCCATTTATGTAACATTTTTGTAATATTTTTTGAATGCCCAGGAACTTCTGATGTGATGTAAGCTAATGGATAAAATGCAGGTAACAAAAACAGTACAAACACAATGCATAAATATCCATGTTGGTTGTAATATTGATATCCCTAATCTTTCTGTAAATCAGTATATAGTGTCTCCAATCATTGATTTTCTCTCTGGCCTCCACTTTGAGCATATTTTATAAAACCCAAGAGAGAAAGACCTGTTCTGTGCTGAGGGTAGTATAAACCCATTCTATAAATGTAGGAAATTTCCTTCTAGGAAGCTAAACAAAACATCTATTTTCTGTTGGAGAATGAGATACTCAGAAGTCTTGGTTTATCCGTACATGTAGATGTATATACACATGACAGTGCAAGACCACTAAGCCCACTTTGTCTTCTCAATTAAACTTTATCTGACAGATCCAATATAAAAGAGAAAAAAACACCTGAGCAAATCTGTTATTTCAGGGGTCAGCATCCTACTGGAGGGAAGGAACAGCATGTGGGCAGTAGGTGAACAAAGCAGGAGCAGAAGCCTGAGTCCTGGTGGTTTGAGAGAAGTGTCCATTACAGGCAATGGCTCCAGGCTTCAGAAGTCTGGACACTGGAGGGACTGTTGCATCCTGTGAGGGAAGATACCCCACATCAGTGTCCAGGAGCCTTGCACCACTAGGATTGGGTATGACACTCGGGTCCACACCCAGAAAAACTACACTAGGACACAGTTCAGGTATGGTGTCCCGTAGTATTGCAAATTAAGTTCTCAAAAGAATGCAGAACACTGGCTTGCTATAACATCGCCTGTCAAGGCTGTGGCAACTCCAAGTTCATATGACACTGGCAGCACACAGTACTGCCCATTGGAGCAGCGGGATCACAGCTTCTTCCTTGCCTGCTCCCAAAACCTCCATCACAAAACAGACTTAATGCCTGCCAAATAGGGAATGGAGCAAAGATACACCACAGCACTGAGAACGTTTATTACAGATTAGTAAGGGTCTTGCTGTATATCGCTACAATAAGAATTCAGGGTGTGATAAAACCAGTACTCCTGTTTAATCCCTCTATTGATTTTCCATTGGTATTTGTAACCCTTTAACAATTTAACTGCTGTGCTCTTTGTGCCCCAAATAAAAGTTGTAAGTATTTTCCAGGGTTTTTTCCCAATTATGCTCCTTCAAGGTAACAGTGATTTATAGTAACTCCTACTACCTCAAGCGTTTTCTCTACAGACAATGGCTATGCCAAGTTCCAACACGGGGAAGTTAAATGGCAGTACATTTTAGAAAAACACTTATGAGTAGAACAAGAAAGGGATGCACAGCCATGGGGGGAAATGCTGCCCCCAAAAAAACAACCCTGGAGGGCAGTGTCACC
This sequence comes from Parus major, assembly GCF_001522545.3. NCBI lineage: Eukaryota > Metazoa > Chordata > Aves > Passeriformes > Paridae > Parus > Parus major. The sequence goes on along the minus strand of NC_031770.1, from coordinate 53,491,467 downwards.
GCAGCTCCAGTGGCACCACTGCGCGGATGACCTGGCACAAGACCCTCAGAAGACAAGAAGAAAGCAGGCACCTAAGGTCTCTAGGAAGAGACACTTCTCCCGTCCGGCTCCAGAGGGGCCGGTCCGTGTGCGGAGCCAGCCCTCCCCGCGCTGCCCACAGCCCGCGGTGCGCGACATGGCG
>NC_031770.1:53476465-53491196 GCF_001522545.3 Parus major | reverse complement strand
TGGCGGGGCTCGCAAAGCGCTGCCGGGATCATCCTGAGGAGCACCGGGGCCCGGAACTTAGCTGCTTGGAGCCGGATTGAATCGACTGAGAGATACACGCTTTATTTACCCACTCAGTTTGGGGTCCCGTATAAATACTTGTTCACGTATTAAGTGTTATTGCGACAAATGGGGATCTGTATTGCTCCCAATGCCAAAATCTTTGTGCTAAAATAACATTTTTGTGGAGCGAATTTGCAAGGCATGAGTGTAAGTGATGTTTGAATTCACTGTTTCAGCCATTGTGGCTTTTTGTTTGCTTGTTTTCTTTATAAATCTCCCTCTCCGTCCCAGGAAAAGCAAACAACTCTCGCCAAGCCATGTTTCCATCTCCAAGAGGACCCTTGAGAGTGTCCCCAAACCAATCGCCGCCCCAGTGCTTCAGCGCAGTGCTTGTACTCCAAGCCAGAGGCCGCTTGCCCAAGGAGTCGCCTGTCTACCACAACAATGCCGAAGTTTTGGTCCTGCCTGAGTCGCACTGGGCTTCCCGCTGGGTGTTTGGTCCTGGGTGGCTCAGGACAGCAGTCAGGCCTCACCCTGCTCCTGTCTCCACCGGCGGAACCAAACCAAGCTGAGCCTCACCTCCCGTGCAGAGCTGGCAGCAGAAGGGCAGCGGCCAGCAGCGCTGGGCACACCGAGCTGCAGGGGCCCCTCACCCGGGCACGGCAGGCTCCGAAGCAGCCCCTCCACGGGAACGAGTTTGGATCTGCGCTGCTCCCACCTCCACTGGCAGCTGAGCCCTTCTCCCTTGCCTGTGTGAGCCCAAATTCCTTGGAAAGGGCAAGCAAGAACGCGCAGTAACTGCAGAGAGCAGTTCACTAATCCGCAGGCTCCAGCTGTGGATTAGTGCTCCCAGCTGTGTTTGTCTCCTTGGGCTGCTTGCACACCTCATGGAGAGGAGTGGACCGTTTCAGTGTTCTCCAGACCTCCTGTGTGCCAGCACCGTCCTTTCTGAGGCACAAGGCACAACCTTGGAGCAGAGATTGCAATCTTTTCTCTAGTCCTTTGCTTCTCCCGGCCTCTAGCTGTGCCTGCCCTGAGATGTGCCTATACCCCTCCCAGATCCCTCACCCTCCTCCTGCCTCACTGCCAGTCCTTCAAGTTTTTCCCGAGAGGGTGAGTGAAACAAAGCACCACACAACACTGCGTGGGATGTCTGCACACACGTGAGACTGGCAGCTGCTGCAATGGGGGACAGACAACGGGGGTGATGGGTGGGATGAGTGAAGGAAGAGTCAGAGCTTCGGTGCTGGAAATAAGGAGAAAATCCCTGAGGTGGGTGAGGACTGTGAACAGCACCATGAGGCACAAATGGCACAACAGCTCAAGAGGGAGAGAGAAGAAGCAGTCAGAGCAGCCAGGGAAATTTGCTTCCCTAAAACACTCACCCCTAGTTCACCTTACTTAAAAACGCATTCCCAACAATCACCTTCAAACTGTTTCTGAATGCCCTGAGGTTCAAGCTTCGAGTTCTGTTCCTCAGTGAGGAGAAGGGCTCAGGTGTGAGTGGTGCAGATGTAGTGAAAGCTCTAACATACAACCAGTGAGTTGTATAAACTTCCTTTGAGCAGGAAAGTCATCACTAAGCTGAAATTGCAGAACTAGTCACAGAGAAAAAACTGCACCAGAGCACTGAAAGGCTTCAAGAAGTTTATTTAGGATAAAAAGGGGAAAAAAGGGCATGGAATGTTGCACAACTTTATTAAGGTGGACTAAAGGTTGATTAGTGGTCATACCCTCCTGAATTATAGAGCACCTAGATTTGAACAGTGAAAAAGAATTGCACTTTTAAGCACCAGCTCAGTAGAGACTGAACATGTCAGGCTGGTCCTTAAGCCATGCACACCTACCTCCTAGGAGCTCCCTGGAAATGGAGGCTGGGGGCACAGATAAATAAAGAGTAAAATAGAGTAACACCCCCACCTTTCATGGGTGGGCAAGGCTTGAAAATTGCTCATAGTCTGATCAGGCTGGTGCATCTGGCCTACACTTACAGACCTAAACAGTGATGTTCCCTCCTCATTCCCTGCTCCTGAATGAAGTGCTAACTGTTATCACCCTTCACCCTTTCCCCTAGAGTCTTTTCTGAGAGCTAGTTTACACCACAAAGAATTTTCCAGTATAGTTGTAATTACAAAAAACACAGGGTCAGCGCAATTTATTCCAGTATCACTTTTGCCAGTATTGTTAAACCTTTCCTTCAAATGACAGAAACTATTTTTGAGAAAGAACTTTTTTTGTTAGTTGTTGTTTGTTCAGCCTGATCGTTTCACACTCCTCCCTGACATAACTATTTGGCCAATAGATTTGGCCTGAACTTCTCCTGAAACTCTCTCTGCACTCTTCCTTTATTAAATGCTGTCATGTGTGGCACAAAGCTGATGGTTGCCAGTGCCAGTTGTATGCCGTTTCTTTGGCAGCATCAACAAAACCGATTGGTTTAGGAATCACTGAGGGAAGTTTTTTTTCTGTGAATACTAAAATCCCAAGCAGTTTAGCATGGATACTGTCTGCTAGTAGAATAAAACCATCTTCCAGCACTACCATAAAATGTTATTGGTAAAAATACCATTTTACTGGTACAATTGTGTCTCTACCAGAGGCTTCTGTTGACACAGATGCCTGTCAGGGGTGGCATCTCTTTAGAGCTATGCTGGTAGACATCAGTCCTGTAAATATGATCTTGGTCATTCAGAACACACGTTCGTCCCTTTTCGACTCACAGTGACAACTCCATCACACAACTGCAGTCAGTACAGTTACTCTTAAGAGAGTAAATGCAAATGAAGATGCAAATGCATGTTGTAATTCAAATCAGTGAAACAACATCATATTCTGCTGTTCTTCCCTTACAGCTACTTTATGCAGATTCATAAAATTTAAGGTCAGAAGATACCTTTAGGTAACATAACCCGAGGTATAATAAAGGTCAAGCAATTTTATGTAATTAAGCCTCATGACTCATAAATAAGCAAGCATCTTCTAGAAACCATTTTTGAGTCAAAGACATCAAGTGAAGAAGTCACTATCTTTCTTTCTAGTTTATAGCTTTTGCCTCACAGTTTTAAATCCAGAGCACCAAGAAGTATTTTGACCTCTGTGATGCCGTCATCTGTGCAGGTGCCTCTCCTTGGACTTTCTCCTCTCTGTGTTGCATTCTTTGATCATTCTTTGACTCCTTTTATTTGCATTCTTCCAGGTAACATTCTAATCCCTTTTCCAGCAGCAGACCTGCCATCAGTCGCCTCACAGAGCAGCATAAACCACCAGGCTGACGCACTAAGACATATCCTCCCCCTGTTTTGGTGTCCTTTGCAGGGAGAGGGAGAACACCCTTGTGACAGTGTGTGCTCAGTGGCTACTGTCAGCTCTGTGAGTGGGGCTGAAATCACCTCGGTGGTGTGTATTTTTATTTTATGTTTTCTGTCTGCCACGCCAAGTTTTACATTGCACTGATCTCCAAGCTCTGTGGAGGTAAAAAGCATGCCTGGGCACTAACAACTCTGCTTTTGTAAGGTCTGGGAATGTTGCACATATATAAATCTTAGTAAATTTATTCCAAAATGCAGAAAGTAAGGGTTTTGACTGATACATATTTGTCGGTACAAAGGTATACTTCATATTAAATTCATGTTATTAAAGCCCTTACAAGAGAATCAGCCAAGCAGAAGATGACAAGCTTAAAAAGAGATACCATTGTGATTACAGAAAGACAAGAAAAACAAACAAAATTATCCTTACTTTCATTCTTTCTAGCCCATATAGTGTTTATGAGTAGCTGGGTTTAACTATTCCTGCCAGCACAAAAGTAATCAATAAAGGAACACCTTGTATAGAAATAATGCATTTTCTGCAGTTATAGCTAAACCGAACAGATTCTAACAAATTCCTAAGCATCCACTTTCATTATTGAAGAAGATTCTGAATTTTTAGCTCTGCAAATAACCAGCTGAATAGACTGTAATTCAATTTTTATTAATATCCAGTTGTATGTCACATACCTCAAAGTCCAAGTGTCCCTATGTATAGTGTTTCTGAGTACTTGACATCAGACAGCTGGGAATTTTCTCAATATGATGTATAACAAGTGACTTTATTGGGGTAATTTAGGACAGACCCTGTAGAACATGTAAAAGAGTTCTTGGCTGGGAGCTGTTTCTCCAAATCTATCTGAGAAATGACTTGCAATCTTACTCATCTTCACAGGTGCTTGATGCCATTGATTTACAATTTTATATTGCAATTCTAACAGGTTAGCTGAAATAGAGCATACACGTATGAAGGACATTATTGAGTCCAATATCTCCAGCTCAGGAGAATGAGATAGTTCCCTTTCCCATTTAATCATAACTGTTTCTTTAGTGGGCAATAAAGAAAAAGCAATGGCTTTATACAATCACCCCACAATGTTCTGAGATTCATTGCTAAGGAATAAGATTTGCTCAGATAAAAAGGATTCTCTAATACAAGTAGATTTAACATCAGACTGAATAAAGGAACTCCTGAACTGGAAGTAAAGAAGCAAAAAGGAAAGTCTAGTATGTTTCACTTTTGTTGTATTTCTAAGGGAAATGTGAATTTGTTTTTACTGACAGGTTGAGATAAATATTCCAAATAAATTTAATCAGTTCTTTCTGCAGTCTTTAGAGAAAATAGGAGCAAAATACACAATACAGTTAGAAAAAGAGGCAGATTACTTTTAAAGCTAGTATAGACTTCATGACAGGAACAGAGAACTTGGGTTCAGGTCTGGTCATAAAACCCACAGTTTCCACACCTTCCGAATCATGATCCCTCTGTTTTCAAAGCATACCTAAAAAGTCAGTTCCCCTTAGCTGAGTAATGAACTGCATTTATACAGCTGTAACAGAACCCACCACGCTCAAGAGGCTTGCATAGTGATTTTTATGATTCCCTTTCCTACCCAAGTAAAGTTAGCAACAATTCTTTTGAACAGGATGGAGCACTGAATGAGGTGAAGTTCACAATAGTGAACTTCGAAACAGACATAAAATAGAGATCACCTAATTCATTCATACTGAACCAACATAATTAATCATCAATGCTCTTCAAATACACGACTCCATTGAGCTGTGCAAATAAGATCCCTGTATAAAAATTATATGTATTAAAATTAAATCAGCTAAGTGTTTAGTACTGGCTTTACTTTGCTCTTGCTGAACTTTGATTTTTCTGTCACAAGGCACGTTGAAAACCTTCTCAATAGTAACAGCCCTTCAATGAAGAGCATAAAAGACAAGGTGACTGTGATGATTTTAAATTATGTGGCCTTTCCCAGAATGAGTGGAGTCCCTGATTTCTAGCTGGTGAGAATCACCATGGGTAGTGGTTCCCAAAATATAGTCCTTTCTTCTTCAACATACGCATAATAAGTTTACACCCAGCACAGAATGGTGTAGCAATTTAAATTTAAATGTGGTGAAGTGAAAACCATGTTTGTCCAATCCTCTGGATGAGAAGAAATCAGTTGTAACATGGCAAAAAGATATACACACATTTAATTTTGTTACAAAGTCTGCTGAATAGATTAGAAAAATCATAATAGTATTAGTATATTACTTTTTTAAGAAAGAGAGAGAGCCCAGAATTTTTCTCTTCACTTAAAATTTTTCTCAAATCCACCAAGTGAGTTAAAATATTAGAGATGGTCTGTTTGGAATGAAAAACAAACAGAAATAAATAATTGTCATAAAAAGCAAGCCTATTGTCAGTCCCTGAGTCTTTCCTGCCTCTGACTATAGCATCTGGATTTGTTAATGCAGATGACTCACATTGTTAAGTCTTTGTTAAATAACTAGATGATATTTTGGATTAATAAAATGTTTTTTCTAATTTTAATAACATTACTTTTTATATTTAAGCAAGAGGAAACAGATGTTTCAAACAATCCAGTCCTCATCACATGGTAGATTCTCTAGTCTGTCTCTAAGTTTCATGGCTTAACAGGAGCAAGGACTATATGAATTAGTAAGCATTTATAAGATCACACCCTAGACTAGTAGCATTTTGAGATCCTATAGAACTGCATATCTTGAAACATCCAGGATATTAAAAAAAAACCTCCTCTTAGGTTAGTTGAGCTCTTAGCTTATTTGAAGCAGGTGGCCAGCTGTGAGGGATGCTCTTCTAAAGAAATGCTTCGCCTTCATAATGAGGATTTGGTTGTGGCTTTGGCAATCAGACACGTCGTGGCAGAGAGGATGTGAAAGTGAGGTACCCAAGCGGCAGTTGGTGCTGACGTCCTGTTTGCTGGGGACAGGAGCAGCACGTCCATGGGGACTGTGCGTGTAACCAACAGCTGCTGAACCCCTCAGGAGCACAGCTTTCTCCTCTGCTGGCTCCCTGGGAACAAAGCCACGGCTGCCTCTTCTCCAGCTTAAGTGTGGACCAATTTCATCCAAACTAACTTCAGAGTGAATCTACAGATCGCAGGCATTTCAGCTGCATCCTGTGATCCCTTGCAAGAATTGCAAGCTCACATTCACAGCTTACAGGCTCTATTGAATCGCTGTGTAAGCAAGGATGATGGATCAGCAGCTTTAATACAAACCTGAGACTCTGGAAATGTACATATAGTTCAGAGTATGCTTCATAAGTGTCCATCTTATTGATGCATGCAGAAAGAATATAATAAGAAATTAATAAAGAAATAAAGATGGCAAACTCCACCCCCTGAAGTTTTTACTACTCTAGGCTGGACATGTTAACTATGGATAAATGGTCTTTACTGACATGTAACTGTCTCTATATCACCATGACTAATATTTAGGGCCTAAATAGATGGAGTCCCTCAGTACATCAAAAGTATCATGTTTATTGAAGAGGTTACTACCACCTGCCAGCTGTTTATTGTCCCTCAGCTGGAGTCCACTGTCTCCTCAGATCTGTTGGCTTACTTTATCCTAATCTTATTTAGGCAAATGGGTCTCAGTTAATGTAGATATTTTAAATAGCAAGTCTAGGAACATGGGTTGTTTAATCTAGACAGGGTTGGGGAATATATGTAGGAGCAACTGTATCAGCAGAGGATCATTAATATTTGACAGGGTGATGCGGACAAAAAATGGGGAGAGTAACTTTTTTTCACTGGCTCAGCTGGGTTTTGGAAAAGACCACCTGTTTATAATCTTACAACATAATTTTCTTTCAGCAGTAGCATTGGCTAAACAGACCCTATTATCTCCTTCTGCCACCAAACCTCCTCTTTGGTCAAACAGAAAGAAGTGGGTAACGGCCTCATGCGCTCTGCCCCTTCTCTTCCCCCTTCCTGTTATGCCAGAACTACTGTTTGGGCCGTTGGGTGAGTCAGTGCAAGGATCTGGATAAAAATAAGTTTTCATTCTCCCCTCTTGGGTTGCTGGCACGTCATGCATCTGTGCAGACCCTTGCATCAACACCCCCAAGGTCCAGACAAGGTGATTGTGGCCATCACCTGGAGCTCCTGGAGCTGGCACTGCAGCTGAAAGAAGTGTTCATGCAGTCATGACATTCCTCCCTTGTGTCTCTTTTCCTTGATGGTGAAGTGGGAGCAACTGGACTTCTCAGTGTACAGGAGTGCTTTAAGGGTAAATGTATCAAAGGAACAGCTCTCAAACCAGGAAGTTGCTCCCTTGAGAAATTACAAGATGTACCAAGCTGGGATGGAGAAGGCTCAGGACAATTTCATGTGACCTCTTCCACCTTCTCCCTCACCCTCTTTGCGGCTCTGCAGCTCTTCCTTTTCATCCCCAAGAGCATTCACTTTGTGTCACTTATGCAAAGGGAGCTAAAGAAAATTGGTACAGGGGTGAACTTTGTTGGAACTTGGAGGGCAGGATTACAGTGTGAGTGATATTTATGAGTGATACAGCATGACTATACTTCAGGAGGCTAAGGCAGCTGCAAGTTGGGCTGCAGGAATTTGTGATTATCCAGCAAGCAGATGTGTATGCACGTGTGAAAGGGTGGGGAATGAAGATAATGTGAGGGAAAGAGGGAATTACAGACTATTACAGCAAAAGAAAAAGGTGTGTCTCCAGCTAAAAAACTCAGAGATGCTGCATTTGAGATTGCATATGGTAAAATAATATAAAAATGGGTCAGAAATAGAGTGCATCAGGCAAAATCATAATTTGGCACACTTATAAAAATTCAGAATTACATATACACTATAGTCACAGACAAAAAAAAATCAGTTTGCAAAGGAAGAATACTGTGTCATCTTGTATTAAAATCTATATATTTCTGTCTCTACATAAAAATATCCTACAGAAAAATATTTTACTTGGTTAAGCCATGGAGGCCACAGTAATCTGTTTCTAGAAACAACAATTGATAAATACTATGATATATAAAATATAAGACTATAGAGTGGAAAAAGTTTAGGAAAGAAAACTTGAGGCTTTTTATTTTTCTTGGAATGTCCAGCATGTTTACAGCTAAGGTACCAATCTCATTTATTTTATGAGAGTGAAAGCTGTGTGCTGTCAGTTTGACTGTTCCTTCAGTGTATCAGTAAAGCTGGCATGCTACAGCTGACAATAAGAAGGACCTCCAACCAGTGTGTAGCTAGCAGTAAATATTTCTTTTGGTTTCCCGTGTATGTCTTGCACATCAGAAAATAAAAGATTTGTAAAAGGCAGGAGAATGGGAAAGAAACTTGGCAGAGAACTCTACGATTACTGTTATACTGACTCTTGTTTTAACTTTTCTAATTTATAAAAAACATGACCATAAATTATTAATTCAAAGGAAGGCCAGCCTTTTCCTAAATTTCTCCAAAATGCAATACTGTTCTCAAACAAGGGCACAGGATCCAGAAGTATTAGTGTAATTCAGTTTAAAGGCTCAGATTTCAGTGGTGGGTGAACCCCGAAATCAACAATCCCTCCTATTATTGCCAAATGCAAGATTTTGTTTTGATTTAGAAAATAGATTGGGCCCCTATCTCACCAAAGTATAGACAAAAAACCTGTTTTTCCACAGAGGCCTCAGTCCACAGAAGCACTTAATTAGGGCTTAACTTTAAGGATGCAAGTGATCTTATAGAGTTCAATGGATGATTCTCATTTGTAAAATTATGGCATTTAAACAGTCTATTCAAGTGGTCTACCTCTAGCATGTTGCATTTTCATAATAAAATCATGTATGACATTCTTGAGATGGAGATGGTGAAGTCCTTTTGTTTACACATAGCCAGAAGAAATTGATTAAATTGCCCAGGATTAGTGGCTGCTAAAGATTGGATTTTAATTAAATGTTACAGTGTGTCACTCTCTGTTTTAGGCCATGATCTGTTGGCATAAACCACATTTTTTTCAAAGTTCATTTTGTCCAGCTAAAATAATTTTTTTACACTTACCTACAGGCTTTACACCTAACAGATCCTGGCTTATCAGCTGGACATCTACGGCACTAGTTTACTTTTTACATTTGCGACTGAAATGTAAATATTACATAATAAAGAAAACACCGCTGTGTTACATTTATATGTTGACCACATAAGGGATCTTTTAAAGCAAAATTCCATTACTATAGTTCCAGATACCAGGCTAAAGCAGCTCTGAGCTGGCTGCCTACTTTCCTGTGATCTGATTTATGCCTTATTGAAATAAATTAAAAGATTTTCACTGACTTCAGAATGATTTCGATTGGATGTTTAACTAGTAATAGAAGTGATAATTTAATAAAAGCCCACATACTTCTCTCTTTTTTTCTCATTAAATCTAATGCAAATCTAAAAGAAGGAAATTGAGAATTACAGTGAATTTGACAACAGTTTCATTAAATTGCACAGTGGATTTAACCATAAAGCACAACAAGATCCCAGTGAAAAGCTTTTTCTTTTGTACACAGAGATTTTTCAGACTCCTGTGTTCACCCGTGTCAAATCCGACAGGCCTTTGAACCTTGGACTGGATTTTTACCAAAAAAAATTTAAATATTTTTCCCCATACCTCTAACATAACATCTCGTAGATGTTACAATATTGGATTGTTTTCCATCTGTCTCTTCAGTGTTACTCTTCGTATGACTTGGAAGGCCAAAGGGAAGGATGGCTGCTGCACTGCTGGGAAAGGCAGTAACTTTTGTGGGGTCAGGCTGCAGACAGGTGGCCTAGGTGGTCTGTATAAATGTTGTAGCCAATGGTGTAAACAAATTACCAACAGTAAGTTTAGAAAATGATGTTGTTTATTTTGAATAGGGATCCTAGAGCACCAAAGTTTAAAATTTATCAGGAAAAATCAAGAGAAAGAAACTACACTTGGACAACACTGGTTTATAGAAAATAATTAAATTGAAGGAACAATGAAAATACAACTAAAGTTGAAACTGCGCATTTGCGATATCAAATATCAACGCAATCACTTTGCAGCAGATAATATGCATGGCAATTAGGGCTTTTTTACATTATATTAGAATAAATTCATAATTCATGCATACAATGAGAGCTTTTGGAAAGGAGCATTTGAATTTAACAAACACTACCACTCATCATCTGAGCAAAGATGGCAAAAGGAATTTCAACATTATTTGCGATCTAAAAAAATTGAACCATCGTTGTTGCTTTGTGTTGTGCTTCCCTTGCACAGACTGCAGTGCCTTCTGTCTGCTTTAGGGTGTGGCATCTGCCATTGGGGAGGAAAAACTGGCATGTGTTGCCTTTTATAGCAGACTGATTTCATTGTGCTGAGGGCCTCAATTTTATAGCCTCTTAGTTCCAATCTTGTAGCCGAGTTGCTGAAACAAATGGGAGGAAAAGGAGTTAGTGGTACGAACTCTTCAGTTTAAAGACTCATCCTTTTTTTCCCCTTTTCCCAGGGAAAACGTTTCAAAGTAAATCTGTGTTAAACTTTTGTGGGTTATTTTCCTGATTGAAAAGAGTTGCGGAGTGTGTCAGGAAGTATTGCAATCTGCAGCCCAGGCACTATCAGCACAGCTTAGCAGATCATCAATATATGTATTTTTGCTCAAATATAAATGTCTCAAAGTGTAAGTGTTTAATTGATTTTATATTTTATGTGAGAGTACACATGTAACGAAATACACACAAGGAGACATCTATATTTTTATTTGCATATGAAAGACTTTAAAAATCAACTTAGGTGGTTTAATGTGTATAATTAGCGTGCATCTGAATATAGAAAAGAAGAAAATCCAGGAGATAATGTCAAAAAGGCTCACTAACAAAGATGTAGTATTCTCTTGGCAAAAGCTGATGAATGATTTGGCATGAATTCATCTTACGGTTCTGTTATTCTCTCTCCTACAAAGATGATATATCCCTTTCTAGCAGTTTGCATAGAATTGCAATTTGTTGTTGTTACAGACTGTAATGACCCTTGGGTATGCACCTGATTCCCCCCACTAGAATTACTCACCATTTTTTTTTCCCACTCTGTGTTTATATATGTGTAGCCATATAACATTTTTGCACTTGCAAAGGATACCAAAAAAACCCACACAAAACCACCAACCAACCAATCAAAAAAACCAACCCCCCAAACTGTAAAACAGAAGTAGTAGCAAGATGTACTTCATGAGCACTGAGACTTTTCAAAACTAACTCCATAATGCAAATCATAGTATTTCTGACTTTACAGAGAGAACTAAAATTAATAGACACTGGAATCACACTGCTCATACATTTATCAATAATCTTTGCATGTAACTCAACATTAGAGCATGAAGCTTCTGCTCCTTTAATGTTTTCACAGTGAATTCAAAAAAGCCTATCTACTCGTGACAGCATCTTTCTTGATATGCTGCGTTTTTCTCTACCATTATGATTGAATCTCCTATTTATCCATTTTGAAACTTGAAAACGTGCTTACATTTAACAGAGCGCATAAATATATTAATTCAAAACACAGTGGTTTAGATCCTTGCTGTATTGAAAACATTCGCTAATATCCCAGTTTGCTGTATTCATAGCCAAGTATTTGATCTCCCAAATGCTTTCATTAGTTGAACGTAATGTGTGACTATTACCTTTTGTTATACTAGGGTATCACTTGTATCAAGATAGTTATAAAAAATAAAAAAAAACTTCAAACCGTTCTGGTTCAAAAATGTAGGTCAGCAGCAGCTTTCCATTTGGAGCAAGAGTTACTCGGATTACATATATTGGGGTGTGTGTTACTATGTTTTCATGAGTGTCGTGTCCATACTGGAAATTATATTGTTTGGGGAGACAATTATGAGACCGAAAATGTCTCTCGCTCTTTGATCAACTCCTGTTGAACTGCAAATAAGTACACAGAACATATTGAAAACGGCCCTATATATAAAAGCATCATCAGTGCAAATGACCGTTAGAATTTGGAGACAGCTGGACAATGTGGACAACTGCAAAGATGCTACCGCTGCAGAATTTTAGGTTAAATTTTATAACCGTCTTCACATACAATATAAATCTTCAGGGGGCGGGTGGCTGGGGGAAAAAAAAATCCAAAACAAGTCTGATTTCTCCGTCAAGCGAGCAAACGTGTCCCTGCCCTCGGAACACGAGGAGGCTGCTGAGCACGGCACACGGGGCCGGGGGGCAGCGTGCGGGGCCCCCGAAAGTTTGACCGCTCCATCTGCTCCGGCACAGCGGGAGCGCATGGCGGCCCCTCGCCTCCCTCCCGCCGAACCGGCCCGCGCGGGGCAGCGCCGCCCGCGGCACCCTCGGCTCCGCAGCACCGGGGACAGTCCCGCTCCCCGCCCCGCCCCAGCGGCGTTCGGCGGCCCGGGGCGCCCGTCGGGGCCCCTCGCTCGGCGCAGCCCCCGCGGGTTCGGTGCTCCGCGCAGGCCGCGACCCCCGGCGCGCACACGGGCGGGACCCCGCCGGGAGCGGGGGGACTCGCCGGGGCCGCGCCCCCCATCCCGCCGCGCTGCCGGGAGAGCAGGGAGGGGAGCTGGAGCCCGAGCAAGTCCAGCCTGGAGTCCAGTCCGCGTTTTGCGGGTGCGCGGGAGCGATCGGGGCGGAGGGGGCGATGGCTGCCGGCGCTGGCTCGCTCGCTCGCTCATGCCATGCTGGGCCAGCGCGGCTCCGGCAGACGTGTGTTTACCCATATCCGGGTTAGGGAGGAAAGGAGGAGAAAAAAAAAAAAGTTTCATTTAAACCTGAACAAAAAAACTTTCAACATGAAATCACACAGCGGGAACGGGCACGGACCGTAAGGCGTTCTTACCATTTCTAACCTCAACCACGGACTCGGGGAGGGAAATCGCTGTAACTCGGTGCGTGCGGAGCGGTCCGCAGGGGATACTCCGGGCTCAGTCAAGTCCCTGCCCCGGCCGCTTCTCCTTCTGCCCCTCTCCTCTCCTTTCCCCCACCCCTCTGCTCGCCCCCCATTTTTCAAGGTGGGAGTCGATTTTTTTGTTTCGTTTATTTTTTCAATTTTGGGGGTTTAAATTTTTATTTTTTTTTGTTAGTTACTATTATCAGTACCAATTTCTCCGGACTCGCAATGTTGCGATGATCATGGCCGCGCAAGTCGCAGCGGCTCCGGCGAGTGCGAACAACAGCAAGGGCAAAGCCCCGAGCTTGCCGGGCGGCCTGGGCCCAGAGCGAGGCCCGGGGGGGGCCGGGGCTCCCGGGCCGGGCCCCGCGCTGGGGGTCGGCGAAGGGAGTCCGGCCGGCGGCAGCAGCGTGAATAATTTAGATCACCATCTCCACCACCACCACCGCAGCGAGCCGCCGAACATGGCCAATAACGCGGCTCCCGCCGCTGCCGCCGGTAACAACAACAACGCCAGCGGCGGCGGCGGCGGCGGCTCCTCCTCGGAGCCGGCTCTGAAGGAAGGTGGAAGCTCCTCGGAGTTATCTTCATCTTCTTCGTCTTCTTCCTCCTCCTCCTCCTCCTCCTCCAACCCGGGCTCGGCTATGGAGACGGGGCTGCTCCCCAACCACAAGCTGAAGAGCGTCGGAGGCGATCACCCCGCCGCGCCGCCCCACCACCACCATGCCCACCACCCGCATCACCATGCCCACCACCACCATGCCCACCACCCGCACCACCACCACCATGCACTACAGCAGCAGCTAAATCAATTCCCGCCGCCGCCGCCGCAGCAGCCGCCGCCTCAGCACCATCCCGTGCAGAATAACAACAGCAGCCTCGGCGGCGGCGGCGGCGGCAGCGGCAGCAACAACAACGGCGGTGGCGGTGGCGGCGCTGCTCAGCCCAGTGCAGACATGGAGCAGCAGCAACATGGAGGAAAAGACAGTGTTTTGGGCGCTCAGGCCGAGCCCCCCCAGCAGCCGCAGCAAATGCTGAATAAAGGCGCCGACGAGGAGGAGATGCCCGGCAAGATGGGCGAGCCCATCGGCGGCCGCTACGACCACCCCGGCTTGGGACCCCTGGGCGGACAGCAGCAGCCCCAGCAGCCGCCCCCGAGCGCTGGGAGCGGCGGCGGCGGCCTCGGCGGCGGCGGCGGGAGCGGGGGAGGCGGCGGCGGCCCCTCCGCGGTGGGTGTCTCGGAGTTCAATAGCTATTATGGCAACCCTGCCCCTGCCCCTGCCAGCAGCGCTACGGCGAGCCGCGCCGGGCCTTGCTTTGATCAACATGGCGGACAACAAAGCCCCGGGATGGGGATAATGCACCCCACGGCGGCCCCCAACAGCATGGACCCCCTGCAGAACTCCCACGAAGGGTACCCCAACAGCCAGTACAACCACTACCCGGGCTACGGCCGCGGCCCCAGC
>NC_031770.1:53411529-53475049 GCF_001522545.3 Parus major | reverse complement strand
AAAAAAAAAAAAAAAAGAGGGAAAAGTCCTTGGCGTCAGCGAAGGGGCGCGGGCACGGGAGCAGGCCGCCGCCCCCGCTCCCTCCCGCACTCCTCTGCCCCAGCCCCGGTAACTCCGGCGATCGATCGATGGATGGATCCGATCGATAGGCAGGCGCGATGATCGCGGGGCGGCGGGTGCGGCGCAGCGCCTTTCCGGGGCGGCGCGGCGCGGCGCGGGAGGAATGCGGGCTGCCGGGCGCGACCCTTGGAGGAGCGTCCGGGTCTCCTCCGCCCGCCAGGTTGGGAATTTGAATTGTGGAGGTAAACTGGCTGCAACCGTCTCCCGACAGCTGCCTCCGAGTTGACATCTAATCTGCCATCTGATTGGCTCCGCGCGCGCCACTGGGCACCTCGCGCCGCTGATGTAAATAGAGGCGCTGGAGCGGCGCAGGCACAGGAGCCCCCGCCGCAAACACCGCCGGCACCGGGGGGCACCGGGGCACCAGCGCCGCGCCGGCACCTTCCTTCCCCCTGCGCCCCCCGGCCTGCCCGCGCCGCCTGCTTCTCCTGGGCACCGACTGATTTGTTTATCTACTTACCTCTATTTACTTACTTATTTCAGATTTTTAGTTCCGCGCTAATTAGAGGCGGTAGGGAAAGTGCCTCGTAACAACAGTGGTTTTGGACGAGGGTTCGGGTTTTCGGGTCGCGCTCGCGCCTTCTTACAAAAAAAATCAAACCCAAAACAACCCTGACAAATCTAAACATTCTGTAATGTTGCGGATTACGGATGTTATGCGAGGGATTGGATTTTTATTAAAAAAAAGAAACCAAATACTAGTTTCGTTGCATTTCTGTTAGCTCGATGCCTAACCTGTGCATGCCTCTTAAATAGATCGTCTTTGCGTGTGAGCTGCTGTAGGTGAGAGAATGCCGTGTATTGTACAAAGAAGGGAAGAAGGAGCCGCTTTCCAGAGGTTGTGTTTGTTTCAGCTCTGCAACAAATCCAGATATTCGAGAGAAAACGTGTTTTTGGGTTTGAATTGTGGTTAGAATACTCCAAGAAGAATCGGGAGTTGTTGATCTCATTATTTTTCTACACGAGTGTGAGATTAGTCTTAAATTCTCAGTAGGAAAGTGAATTGTGTTAAATGGAGTAGTGCATTAGAATTTGATGGGTTTCTTTTCCCTTCAACAAGATCTTTCTATTAAGAACTGTTAAATCTTTTAACAGCAAGGTCTGACAGGAACAAATGCAGGTGTATGCTTTTGGGGTCCTCCAACGGCTGGATCTTTCCATAAAGTAATGAATAGAATCTGGAAAAATCACCACTTAATATTGCAGATGGTGTATTAATACTGAAAAAAAAAATAAAAACCTTAGATAGGCTGTGTATCTGTTTGTCTACTTCCAGTACACCGTTTCTGTCATGTTTTTAGTTTTTATTCCATTTTCCTTTCTTCCAAGGAAATAAGGGGGGTGGGTGTGTGTGTTAATTTTTACCTTTTTTTGAATTTGCAATGGTAAAAGGGTCACTGGAAGCCATAATGTAATGAGGCCTCATATGCATAACCTTTCATAATTACTCTAAAAATATTTGCATCGTTTCCTTTTAAACAGGTAGTTCAGAATTCATGTCTTTAAAAGCTAGGGAAACCGTTGTCAGACATCGTGCATGCCTAGTTCAGGGTGCTGTTTCTTCGTGGCAGAGGTTGTTTAAAGTATTTTATTTTTATTTGAAGAGTGAGAGTAAATTCATTAATGTCCTCGGTATGACCCTTAGAAATACTTCCTTATATTTTTAAGGATCTAACCTTACATCCTTTCTTACAGATTTCTTTTTTATTTTTTCTTTTTTTTTTTTTCATCGTACGGATTGGCATGCAGCTTAGAAAGAATAGTCTGGCAAGAGCACAATTTCTTTGATTATTTCTAAAATTATTTTTTCCCTAACAATAATTGTCATAAAGGGAAGACATCATTGTTTTTTATATTATGTTTCTTCCATTTAACCAGTAAGAGATTGAGATAATTTTTTTTCAGGTTTTAAATTAATATTTTCTGATGTATAAAATGGGTTGTGTCAAAAAATAGTTACCATTAGCTTGCAGAACACAATTGGTTTTGGACGTTGTTATTTATTTTTAATTCCCACATGTCAATCTCCATGTATGTTGTATCATTAAGTAGAGAAATTGATTTCTTTTTTGAAAGAGAAAATTGGAATGTTTAGTCCAGCATCTGAACAGAAGGCTTCTCTTTATTTTTTTTAATAATTATCTGTGTGTGTGCTCTTGATATGTGTATACACACATTGGAATACGCTCACTTGTCATGTGTCTTTGCAAAGCAGATGTTGATTGGCCCCTAAGCATATAAGGAACTATTGTCCTGTGAACAGAGGAAAAGGACCGACAGTAAGCTACAACATCTGAGGTGCTTGTTCAGGAAATTGCTGCCTCGGCATGGGTCATTTTTGTAATATGCAGAACTGTGGCATCCTACTCTGAACTATGTTCTGTATTTGTCCAGCCTATTAAATTATTTAAGAAAATTCTGCTTCCATTTAATATAATCACCTTACCCAACTGAGAGATGTGATGTAAGCTTGCGATAGAAGCTTCCTGCTTCTGAAGAAATGCACATTTTCTAAGCAGATGGATGTTGCTCACACTATACATTGATTTGGTGGTGGGGAACTTGTGTGATGCTAGTACAGTACCTCGTCATTCAGGTCTTTCGATTATTGATTAATCCTTGACAGCGTACAGTTATTTAGAGTCCTGAGACTCCTTTTATTCTTCAGTTCTGATTTGTACTGCAGTAGTTTAACACGTTAGCTGGCCTCTCAGTGTGCACTTTATATATGTCTCTCTCCTTTATACATGTGTGTATGATTTACATACGCCTGCACAGAAGGAGAGAACCTGGGTCTTTTCAGGAGTACCTGTATAAGATACAGAGCAAGTGTTAGAAAAAAAATCTGTCGAGCTGCTCTGAGTTTGTGTATGTATAATTTGTTTTGTTGCAGAGAAACTCTGAAAATGCCTGATTCTGCAGCTCTTTTTATGCCAAATAGATTGCCTGTATTGAGAGTTCTGGCTAAGCCAAGGCTGCAGAATCATGTCCTGTGCCTGAAGACCATTAAACAGCTGTTAGTGTGGTGAATAGATTCTTGATGTCTCAATGGGAGAATAAAATATATTTTTCCCTGTGCAGTTTCAAATAAACAGTTTAGTATTCACATAGCTTCTATTTAGAAGTAGCAAATAGCAATATTCACAGTTAGTAGCATCTATATATATATTACGACCATATATTTGACACTTTGTGGTTTGGTGTTCAGTTATTGGTTTCTGTAGTAGCGCTTATGCCTACACATGGAACAGCAGAACTCTGTGTATGAGATACAATAAAGAAAGAGAGATGCAAACCTGCCTACTCTATTACTGCTTCCATAATGTAAGGATTCTTCTACTAAGCAGTCGATTATGTCTTTTTGGCATTCTGATCTGAATCTCAGGGGATGAAAACTAAGGCATTTAATCCATTGCTAAATTTTCTGGTTGCGTATATAAAATAATGTTTTTGAAATTACTAAGCGTGGTCTGTTTGGTGATGCTTGTTCATTCTGAAATGGTATCTTAGTTAAAACTAGATTAAATTTGTGCAGTGAAAACAAGTTTGATTACTTACTGATAGATCTTTCTTACCTTTGTGCCTCAAATATTTCGTTATAGGTATTTTGACATTCTAATTGTTAACATGAGAATGGCAGGAGTTTATTTATTGTTTGGTCCCTAAGATTGTACCTGTGCCCTATACCAGTTACATCTTTCCGTACTTCTTCAAAATGTGCCGTTTATCAGGAGGCTTTGAAGATTCTCTGTGGATATGTAAAGCAGTGTTGCCACATTCACTGTGCATGCATGCTCAAGGCTGCAGAATTTCAGTAGCATGTGTTTGTGGTAGGCTAACTTGCTAGAATATATTTTAGAATTGTGATTATTAAGGTACTTGGGAAAAAAACTTTTTTCTTTCAATTTTGGGGCTATTTACATAGTGTTAAATATATGTTTTGGTACGATTGAATGAGGACTTTAATTAAACTTAAATTAAAAGTATACCTTAGTGGTTTTCAAATTTGTTTTGAAAACTAGTAAGAGAAAAGTGCTGCTTAGCGGTGTTGTTTTTGTATTGCTTGGTGCTTATAGAAGCAAATAAATGTAATGCACAAAAATCTTGTGGAGCCAATCGTATTAGAATAAAATTTATTTTAAGGAAGTCTTAACCTGTTAATAAATTTAAAATTATTTTTTAGTAGACCTGAAGGGTTTCTATACATATGATGTATGTTTTGCCATTCAGATTGTAGTATTATCCTTTTACTTTTTCTGTTCCCCAGTCATACCTGTTCATGCTCAGTTTCACACACAAATGCTGATGTGCTGGCAGAGTGCTGCAGTGTTTGTGTTGCAGGTGGGCTGGATGATTTCCATTGTTGTACTTCCAGTTCTGAGATTGTGGCATCCAGTGATCCACCAGGAACATGTCAGACCTGAAAAAGCCAAACCCACTCAGTTTCACTGCAGTTGAGGAATCCTCAAGGATGAATATATCTTAAGATACCTATGTGAATCTGTGAACAGTGGGGACAGTAGATGGCTGATTTGTACAGGATTGATTTTAATTACCTTTATCTTCTCAGTAACAACATTCCAAGTACATTTGATCTTTACACTATTTTTCTAGTGTGCCTTGGACTGGAGTAAAAAATTATTCTTCCTGTTGTACAGGGTGGGGAAACTGAGGCACATAACATCCACTTTGCTTCAGACAGGCACACCTGAGGACAGGTCTTTTGGAAATAGCCAGGGTTTTGGTACCATAAACTCTAGCTTTTAAATTAATCCAGTCTTATTGTGAACACATTCTGTTGTGGGAGAATGTAAGCCTTACTGGATTCTCTTTGGTGAGTAAGAAGACAACTGAGAGAAACAAGGGTTTTGTCTTCTGTATCAGTTCACTTAAACTGAAGGCACTGTAATCCAAAATTTTGGTATCCCTTGCACTATTTTATCATTACATACCCAATATCATCCATATAAAGACACTAGATTTCTCACAGAAATTAAACTCTGAGGAAAATTGAGTTGAACAATTGCCCAGGAGCTTGATGAGTGTCATGGAACTTGTCCTTTGATGAATATTCTGCACAGAGCACCAGTGTGTGCTGGGGTGGGGTGCATATGGGGGCGCATGCACAGACTTCCTTACCACCAAGTCCAGTTGTTTTATCTGGCAAATACATTGTCTCCATTTTTGAAGTGAGCAGATTTCATGCAGAAATCACAGTTGTTATGTCTTATTTAAAGATTGCTTTTCACATAGGAATTGTTCTTACTGCAAATACGAAGTGCCTTTTATCAAACTTTGTATTCTGAGTGTAGGATGCTTATGTTATCTGAAGGTGCCTGCAGTTGTTTTGGAAATTGTGAAACCTGAGATCATTGTCCTGATGCTTTTATTAAAATATTTTATTTGTTTGTTAAAACTAGTGTGAAATCTGTGTAAAAGCTTTTGGGAGGCATGATTTGAAAGGGTGTTGATACATTGTGCATTTATATTCCACGCGTAGTGGAAATGTTAGTTTCTATATTAACAGGTTTATGAAGTGGCTGAATTTCTGAATGTGTAGTGACTAATTTGTGGATATAAAGCAGAGTTTGATGGTTCTGCAGCATGTATAAGGAATTGCTTTCAGTATAGACCTATCAGTGTGTGATCTACGTTCATATTACATTTTGCATTTGAGTCATTTTGGGTTAGTAACTACATCAGAAGGACTAAGCATGTGTAGAAGTATGTAATCTATTATTATTTTTTCTCCAATTTTAAGATCTATTAATTAATCTTTTGCACCTGAACACGCACAATTGCCAAATTATGTCCTGCCTTTAAAAACTCATTGCTGTACTCTGTCTTTGCCCTACATTGTAGGCTTCTCAGATTTGAAAAGATACTGAATTCAGGTTTGTGATGTAGTAATTGTTTATGAAGACATCCATCTGAGTGATAGGCCCTCTGACACTTCCATCTGTAAGGCCGTGCCACTGATCTCCCCTGCCATCCACATCAGTCTCTTTCTGACTGTTGGAGGGTGGGGAAAAGAATATTCTTCTAATATTTTTTAACCTTTTTTTTTAATTAAGGAAGTAAATGTACATGGAATTTTAGTTTGTTGCTAAAAAAATATGTAAATGGGAAAAAACCTTGATGTATAAATTCCCCTTTTTTTTTTTTTTTGAGGGATAGTATTGTGTTACTATTAGAGTGATGGAAGCTTCTACTTCAGTTTTTTGTACTCATGGGGTTTTGGTGGGATGGTTTGGGTTTTTTGTCCTTTGTGTTTTGTTTTGTTCAATATTTATTTTAGGTATCTACTTACTCAAAAAATAAATCTTAGGTAGCAGGGCTTTCTCTTGGATGTGATTCTGCCAAGTTACTGAATCAATTTACTTGCCCTTTAAAGACCACGTGGCTAGCTTCACTGTGAAGTTTGTTGTTGCAGCTACATAGTTAGATTCAAGGAATTAATTGCATCCTTGACTAATAGCTGTTGTGGCAAACCCCTTTGCATTTAGTTTACCATTGGGGTGGTAACATATCTTCACCGCCAAAATAACAGCCTTTATAAGAAGCCTCTCTTGAGGGGTTTGCGGGTATGGCTGCTGAGGTATTTTGCTGAGTTTTTCAGAAGGTAGATAGTTCCATAACAGGTTTTGGTCACCTTTTAAAAGGGCAAAGAGGTCTGTGTTGCATTGCAAAGAGAGGTCTGTCCTGGCTGTAGCAGTTCCTGGTACAGCTGTCTTTCCCAGAAGGACCTCAAGCTGGAGCATGGTTGTTCTTTGTTTGTTCGAGTAAAGAAAGGAAATCGGTTCAGAAAATCCCAAAAGGAGGGATCCTGTTTTAAAACATAATTGTAGTCATGTGTGCTGTTCCCAGTGTGGACATGGCTTAATTCACAGATTGATTGAGGTGGAATAGTGCCTTCTTTACACAAGCAGTGAATTCAGCCATAGGAAGTAAATTATGTGACTTCAGGAAAATGGTATTAGTAGAGGATTGGTGCAGGAATTCTTGATATCTCTCAGCTGGCTGCATGAGCTAAAGGTAGCTGGTTTTACTGACTGATACCTCAGTTTCCCCATGTTGAAATAAGGATAATATTTTCCTCATTTAATGATTTGAGTTTGATGTGCAGTTTTAATTACAGAATAATGCAAAATAAAGAGGTAGCCGAAATACTTGTTACATTTGAAGGTATCCAGTCTGCACTGTGCCTTCCTCTATTTGGATGGGATCTGAGACTTGGTGTTCCTAGCACTGATCATGTTATTTGGTTAGCTTGTCAGACTTCCTTGTTTGTAAGCAAGATACTGAAACATCAGCTCTGAAAATTTCTTTTGAAAGCTCAAGGACAGGATTTGTAGTTCTTAAATTTTATTCTTTTAAAGTTAAAAATAAAGATAAGGAGGTTTGTTTTGACAGCATCAAAGGAATATGCTGGTTTGTTTGCAGCCTTTGATTTGGATGGAATGTATGGAGTTCTGTATTTTTTTTTTGTGTAGCAATTTATGTTGTGAATATTTTGGATTTTCTGTTTATGTGAAATGTTAGTATCGATGTCTTATTTTCAGGCATGATTTATGGAAAATAATTGCGCTTTTGTGATTTTTTTTTTTTTTTAATTCAGTGTTTCTTATTTGATTGAAATTCCCAAGCGAAGAAAAGTAATAAGCATGTTCTTTATAGTTGTTGCTGTTTGAAATTTACGGTTGGTCATAGAGGTTATTTAAAGAAATTTTTTTTGAAAAATATAGGTAGGTACATTTGAGGCTGTATTAGCTGCGTACCAGCAGTACCAAAATAATTTTGCTTGGCAGTTTTACTTATATTTGGAAGTTCTTCCTTCCACTAGGCAGAAAGGTCGACTTTCGTGAGGGAGTTACCTTCTCGGTGCCCGGCACGTAGTGGCCGTGGGACGTGCCGGGGTGTGTGGACGCTGGTGGCTGTTTTGTCGAAGCGGTGCCTGACTGAGGAATTTCCCCGGCGGGACACGGGGACGGGAAAGGCGGGGACGGAGGCGAGGGGGGGCGGCGGGGTTCCGGGCCGGTGGCAGCGTCTGTGCAAGTTGCACACACGAAGCGAACTAGTTCGCTTGTGTGGCGTCACATGATCAAAATATTTTCCCCTTTGCCGCTGCCAGAAGCTATCTGTTGCTTTTCAGCAACCTCGCCGCTCGGGCAGCCGGCCAGGCGCTCCTCCCGGCCGCGGGATGGCCCGGCCCTCACCGGTGGCACCGGCGACGTGGGCACCGTGTTTGTGTCCAGCGGTGGCCTTTGCGCCCCTCGGGAAGGAGGTTTGCTGTGCCTTCACGTCTAAGAATCGGCACCGCGTGGAGTATTTCCAGCATTTTAAGTGACACTTATTTTACATTTCAAATTTCTGCTAGTAAAGAGATACTGCATTTGTTTGTCTTGTATGTTGCGGTTTGGTTTACAATATTCGTATTTTTTCTTTTAAATCCCGAAACTAACACACATGCCTTGTGATAGCCCCCCCACCCCCTTCCAGCCTGGCACAGAGCCGGTTTTCCTACTAACAAACTGTAGAAGCTACTAATTCAGCAACATTTCTGAGATTTTTAACTTTCTGCAGAATGCTCTTTTTGTTGTTGAACATGTGGTATGCAAATATAAATGGAAATAGTGCTATGGAGTATTTTGTTGTGGGTTTTTTTAAGTATTAAAAACACATTTTGCTTTTCTAATAAACCCCATAACCAGACCTTTTAATGTTTTGATATAAATAGCAATTACACTAACTGAGATCCAACCACAACTGAAAAAAACCATTTAAAATCATTCAGAAGAAAAGCTCCCAACTTAATTGAGCTTTTCCTTTAAAGAGGAGGGGCTGATTGAGTAGCAGCATCTGAAACAAAGTGTCTCGCGTTGTAGAACAGTGTTGAAGTGATCAAGGTGTTGGGTTTGAGGCAAATATTTAAAGATTTTTCCAATAATTAGCTAGGAATCTAAAGGCTACTTCAGTCTAAGCTGTTTAGAGCTTTATGTGTGATTGCTGATGGCAATCAGAACGTTTACTGTTTTAATTGAGACCCTTGAAAAGTTTTAGATTTAGGTACATTGACTGGTTGCTTCATATATTGGGACATCTAGGGATTTGGTTGTTCGCAGGAAACCTGCTAAACACAGGTGTTTGAACAAGCAGTGGAGAGGGATTCTCTGTCCCAGGAAGACTTTGCATAGCCACACATACCTACTTTTAGTTCTTCGGCTCATTTCAATAATAATAGCAACAATAACCATGCAGTTCCTCATTACAAAGAAGGTTGAGGAGGGCCTGAGTGAGCTGTTACTTTGCTGGGATGTGGTTGACAGAATGGTGGATGCAATCTTCTAATTTTTCTGCAGATACTAATGTTGTTATGTGTGTCAGCTCTGTTGTGTGATGTGGTTGCTCAACACTCTACCTCTGTATTTTCCCCTTCAGTGAGTGAAAGATTTATTTGTGGGTTATTTACATCTGGTTGATTTCTTTTCTTCCCAAAGTCATAGTGCTTTGTTTTATCCAGATGTCATAATTTCTTTTTGCTCCTTTGTCTTGTGATACTTCTTATTCTTTCTTAAAATGTCTTTCTCACTTTCCAAGTCATTGGAGTGACAGAAAAGTCATCCTTACTGTCTTCTGCAATTAGTTGTGCAAGAGTGATTAGTGTGACTGTATAGCGACCAAGAAAATAGCTTTTGAGTGATCCAGGTACCCATCCATTTGTCTGACTTGTATTTCCTCCATCCCTCTAACTTGTATTTGCTCCTCTGTCTTCCAAGTTGACTAAAGTTGTTGGGCAATGAGTGGCATCAGGGAAAGTGGCTTCACTATCCAACTCCCTGTGCAGCCTCTCCTAGTGACTAGAGGTCACATTGCATTTAAGAAAAAGGGAAAAAAAAAGCCATTAAAAAACCAAACAAGGAAGCCCCCAAATCCTGACAAGACTTGACGGTATAATAGTAAAAATTGTATGAGTAGTTATCTGTGGGTGATGGTACTGGTATTTTTGTTTCGGGTTCCTCTGTTGCTGGTCTTCTAAGCAATAGCAGACTTGAAGTAGGGAAACAAACAAAAGGAGACGAAACCGAGTTGAAATGTAAATGTTGATGTGCATAGTTTTTTTTTTACGTGGCATGGCAGGTGTGATTAAAAAAAAATATTTATTTGCCCAAAAGATATTTGAAAATACATCTTCATGAAAATTCAAGTGTGGTGTTGCTGTTCCTGTGGAAAGTGTAGAAAAGACTGGAACTGAGGAGAAGGAACATTTGGCATATAATTGTCTATATTAAGTAGTGATGTGGTGTACTAGATATGTTCTTTGCAATTTTATATTGCTTGATATTTCATTTCATAGATTTCCTTTCCTTTTAATTCTGCTCAGAAGATTGGGGGTGTCATCTGCCAGCAATGTTTGTTTGTTATTCCACAGTGTCATATTTTATTTGAGGGAATGTATCTTAAGAAGATGGTGAATGAAGCCTGTTTAAAAAGTGAGTTAAGGTTCCATTGTTCTAGGAGAATACCTTAGTAATTCAAGAAAGAACTGAGGCCAGTTTCTTCCTGTGTGGTAGTTTGCAAATTCTGTTGCTTTGCCTCTAGTAAGACGTAGATGTTTATTTGCAACAATCTTGTTACCTGAAAAAAACACCACAATGTCTGATTTACCTTCTGTGTTTCTTTTCTCTATTCCTGCTTTTTAACATTCAGTTCAAATTCTTCCTTTGCTTGTGGCTGATGTCTTCCTTGAAAAGATGGAGGAAGAAAGTAGGTGCTTTTTCTTAAAGGCTGCAGCTAGTCATGACATTATAATGGAAGGTTCAAATATTTATGATTTCTGATGACATTTTTACTTTCTTGAAATTCTTGATCTCGCATATGGTTGTATGTCTTACTTGAGAAAATTATCTCAGCTAGTGTGCCAGAAGTAGGAAGAAATGCACTGTTCCTCTCCAGAAGTGGGTTTATATCTATCCAAAGAGACAATAAACATGACGGGAGTGGATTTCCCTTTTTTTTCCCCCAAATATTTGATACTGAGCATTCAGTAACGTGTTTTGTTTGTCATTTTTATGTTAATACGTGTGAATAAGCAGCAAATATTTTTTAAAATTGGGTTCAGTCTATGTACATGGAACAGAAGGTCCACATGGGTATTTCTCAGAAGGACAGCTTTGTGTCCTTCTTGACTTTTGAGGATCATAGGCTGAAACAAAGAGCAAATTAGCAGGAGAAAGGTTGTAACACATAAATGCACAGGAGAATATATGTTGAACCAAATGGACATCTGCTTTTTATGTAGATACCAAGCCAGAATTTCTCTAGGGACAACTGAAGAAAACTTGAAAATATAGTTTGTTAATTTCTGTTTATTTCTGCATTTTTCAGTAGCCTTTTGTTGCACTCCTTGAGTACTCTTTTTATCCAGTTTAGTGTTGCTAAAAGATCTTGCACCACTGTGTGAGTCTAATGGTTGTCTGAAGCTGATCTAAGACTTCACTTCTGTTGTAAAGACCAGTCCCCATCTTTTTATAAGCTCCCTGCTGCTTCCCTTGTGTCATAAGGTGCATCGCATCAGCTCAAAGATTTGTCTGAAAACTAATCCTGCCAAACAAGACCTGTGAATGTTTAGCTTTCAGCCAGATCATTGAGCAGGTGTGACTTGCAGCATAATCTTCTGCAGCACAGAGGTAAAGCAAGGGAGAATACGGCCAGCTTGACTGAGGGTGGGCTTCAGGCTGTGACAGCCCCTTTGGTGGTGGTTCAGGCTTCTGTCAGACTAAACTCCTCACTGCATTGCCTCTTGAATGTAAAATTAGTTCATAAATAATGACAGGCAATTTCTTAACATTTCTCTGGAGCAGCTAGTCATTGCTATCCCTCTCCTAAAAGGAGAGAAGCTGAGGCAAAAAGTAATTTTTTTTCCTCCAAGCATGATAATTATACAGAATTCATTGATTGCAGTGGCCAAATAAGCTGTGAGTATCTTTGAAAAATAAAATTTCAAGAGTGGAACTCATCTAACCATATGTACTGTAGGCATTTGTACCTGATCTTTTTGTGTATCTTTGGTGCAAAAAAATAGTCAGATCTTCATGTGAATCATCTCATCCTAAGTAGATGTGTAATGCCGGTCTAATGAATCATGCTCCTAAAGTTTCATGTTTTTCCCCTCATCTAAAGAAAGTCTAAGCCAATAAGCTCAGGTGTTGATGTCAAACGGCAGGTGAAATTAATTCCTTCCACTATGTATAGTGTTTTCATGTAGGCAAATGAGTCCAGACTTGTGTTGGAGTTCTGGACTAACTTAGCTTCCTCTCCTTGTCTTGTTAACCTGTTGGAACTAATGGTTTTCATACCCATTTCTGCCTAAGCTTGACACATTTCTATTTTGTTGTCCTTTGTATAATGCCTATTCAGAGGGTTTTTTGCTGTTGCTTTTCTTTTGGTATGTCAAATTTTTGCATGTAAGAGCTGTCAGTATTGTTTACTTTTGCCCAGCATATTTTCAGACATACTGGCATACAGGCAAATTTGAATATACCAGGATGAATTTCCAGATCAGTTGACCTTCACGCTTAGGTGCGCATTTTCCTCTGTACAGAGATGCAGGCTTTTGATTTGGAAATAGGACAGCAGTTTTGTTGTGTAGATGCTGCATCACAGTACATGGAAAACTCTTTACTCGTTGCTGGCACTTCAGCTACAGAGACGTGGGCACCTCTGGGAAGGAGCTTCCCTGCTGTGGTGACCTTTCTCACCCATCACTGGTGCTCCCTGTGGCTCCAGTTCGCCCCACTGGTTGCTCCCAGGGGTCTCTCTGTGAGGCATCGTGCAGAGCAGCAAAGCCAGCGAGCACTTGGGAGGGCTGAGGGGCTCTGCTGGGCATGGGGTGTTAGGAAGGGGTAGCGCTGTCGGGGGATCTCTGCCTGCAAGAGAGACGGTGGTTGTGGAAGCAAACAAGGTGTGTCGTGAATGCCACAGATGTATTCCAAAGTGACCAAACCTGGTGTAATGCTGAGGGATGAAATGGTTTAGGACAAAAGGAAACACAGGGATGCCTGTCCTGCATAGAGCTCTTGGCAGTATCGTGGTTAAAGAGGAAAAAACCACAATTTGCTAAAGAGATTTATCTGTGCATCCTGAAAAATGGGTACCATAATCCTTAATTATCTCCAAGCTCACTTAGCCTTTCTTAGTAAAGTATTTTAAATGCCAAAACTGAAGTATTATAGTGATTAATAATTTCGCTGGTATCTTCTTAGCAGGGTGTCGGTACTTTCCACTTTTTGGAGGCTGGCACAGCCATATTTTTGTTTGCATCTCTTTTTTTTGTAAGAAAGAAGGGATCTTTCTTACAAAGGGCGGCAGTTTATTTGGTTTAGGCTTAGGTTTCTAAGTTGAGTATCCTCTGAAAAGTTGTTTGGTTTCGAAAGATTCTGAGCAGTCTTTTGTAGTTTTAAAGGTTGCATCTCTTTTTTGGTTCTCATAATTTGAAGTTCAACTCATGGCATGATTTTCAGATGGACTGTTTTCCCCCCAGTCTGTACAGGGGGAGGAGCAGGAGTTTTCCTTAAGCTTGACTGAAATGTTCTAACTTCTATAGCAAATGAGGTGAGAATGAAATTGTCAGAAGGGTAGAGACTAAATTATTGAAGCACTTGACTGTTTAAAGTGGCTGGGGATGTACTATAAAAGGTGTGAGTCTAACAGTCAAATGTGTAAACAGCACCTTATTCCTTCCTTGTACCTGATTTCTCACCATTTGCTTTATATGAGAGCCTAAATCAGTGTGGGAGATATCGCAGTCATTCTCAGAGTGTTAGTTTACAATGCCTCCACCAGAAGAACGATCTATTACCATATAGAATAGCAGTGAGAAAAGCATTTTCAAGGAAGATTAATTGAAGTAATTCATCTCTTTAAAATGAAGAAGGTGCATCAAACAAAAATAAAAGCTAAGTATTTTATGTGCCTCTATTGGAATTTGATAACCATTTGTTTTGCTAGAAAATATATGTGGACTGGGCATCTAGTGCTTGTCTACACAGTACAACTATGTGCTATAATTATATGCTATAATTATACCAATATAACTCCCTATGGAGACATTCTTATACCAGAATAAGAGTTTTTATGGTTTATCTTACTCTGCTTCCAAACCACGTAAGCTTAAGAGGGAAAGGGTACTCTTATGCTGGAGAAAGTTTCCACACTGAGATAGTTACATTGGTATAATTATGCATTTTTTTACTTCAGTGTAGACAAGTCCCTTGTGCCTTTTCAGCTTTGAACTTTAGTTAAGAATTTCTTGGTTGTGATAAGTGTCTAAGCATTTTTATAGTATATTTTTATAAAGGGACTTGGGTATTTAAACCAATTACTTAGGCCAATTAACAGCTTCCTGGGTAGTGGATAACAATAGGATATAAAAAGGGATCAGAATTCATGTTCCTAGCTGCTTGGATATATCTGCATTTTTTCCCCCCCTCTGTGATTTTACCAGTATTCGGTGTACAGCGCAACAGGTGGAATAGTGTGTGGCTGTCTAATGAGTTCTGTGTTGGACACTTTTTGTCTGCTGTTTCTCATTATTCCTTGAGTTTTGTTGTGCTGTGGTTCTAATTGCATGTATCTCCATGGATCACAGAAAGAAGCTTCCTTGATGAAGTTGAAAAAACTCCCTCCAAAAATGTTAATTGTTTGGAGAATTGCTGAAATGTATTGATTTTTACACAAGACAGGACCATAATTGACTTGTTAGGCATAAGTTGTGCAAGAAGCGACTCGGATTCAGAGGAAGGGGAAGGTGCAGGAAACCTTTTTGTATGCAATGTAGTCAGGAGAAGGGTGATGAAAGTAAGTTTGGTAGGGGTGATGTCTCTTGCCTGCTTCAGTCAAAAGTGGGTACCTAGAGAGAGGTAGTCACATGGATGGTGCTTTGAAGTTGGCCATCTTCTCTGGTGGTCTTCTCCGCATTTCTCCTTTGCTGCTTAGCACACAGCTCATCTCATCCTTACATTCACACCTCCCCAAAACCAGGAATATGTAAACTTTTTTACAGTATTTTTGCAGTTTCTGTAAATATCAACATAAATTACTTAGAAACAGTTTTTCTTACCTATCCTTTTTACTCCTTATGAAAAGACTGGTTTGAAAAACATACCTCTTTTTATTCCCTTAATTTTCTTCTATCAATGTATCTAGCATGTTTGTAGTGTTATCCATGTGGTCTAGCTTTGCTAGAAATGGAGGATTATGACTTGAAATGAAAAATTGCAGGAATGGGAGAAACCTTGTAATAAAATAGAAGTGATGTAATAACCTCCAAATCATAGAAGAGCAGGGCTTGAGGTGACATCAAGAGGTCATTTAATCTATCCGTCAGCTCTGAGACAGGGTAAGGCAGACTAACATTCATGGCAGATGTTCATCTGTCCTGTAGTAGTAACAGACTGAGCAAAAAAGAATTATTTATACTTACTCTTCTCCCTTCTGTCCCCAAAGCTTTGTGCAAACCAAACTTTACATAGAATTGGTGTGAGAGGATATATGGATTCCTTCAGAATTATTTCAAGTTTCGGAGCTACTTCTATTCTTTTGGAAACTGTGTTTTCTGTCAAAACAGTCTAATGATGTTTGTGTATTTTTGGGTGTAATATCCCATTTTAATTTTATCTGGCTGTCTGTTGTTCAGGTGTATTTCTTCCTGAAATGATTATTTTTCTGTGTTAGCTTTGTTTCTGGTGTCTCCTCCTCTTTGGCACTGAGCAGCTCAGTTTAAAAATGTGTAGCATTTCATTTTCATACTTGACAGTATTTCTGGTGTGTAATCAGTTTCAGTTTTCCTTTTTTTATTCAATTTCTTTTTGCATGAAAGAGCTGAGCAGAAAAAAGAAAAACAACTGTGGGTAGGAGTGTAGAAGTGAGAAGGGGAAGAATGTGTTTAAGAAATGATAGTACTCAGCAGAAGAGCTGGGTTTAGCTGAAATGTCAGGTTAGATATGAGCAGTGTGGCCTTAAGTAAAGATTTATATTATTTGAAGAATAAAGGGAACATATGTTTCAGAATTTTATGTGTGGTATCTGCAGCTCTTTAATCTAGATTGAAGATTGCAAATTAACGTCCGATGAATAGCATCTTTCTAAATTCAGCAGTACCTGAAATTGGACTGGCAGGTACCTTGTTGCTAAAATGAGTGTTTCAGTTTGTTTGCTTCATTTTGCCTTTTGGTTATGTCAGCTGAGAAACATTGTCTTTGCTGCTAAATGACGACTTCTGACTAGGTCAAGTAATTTTGACTGAGTGAACTGTCTTGAGCCCTCAACAGCTGCAGGAAGGTGCTGATGTAAGTTGCCGCCTTGGAGAAGGTTTAGATGTAAATATACTCAAATAGCTGTTGTCCCCAGAAATAGCTTACTCAGATTTACAGAAAAGATACCCTGTACCTTTACTGCTTCAGTGTTTATGAAGGTAGTGATTCCCTTCTCTTTCCTTCCAATCTAATCTCATAATTAATTTTACTTCTGTTCTAGATTTAGTAACTTAAAGAAGTTGGGAATACTCTGTTTTGGGTTGTGCCCAAAGGGGGCTCATTAATTCTGAAGATTCTCTCTAGCAAATAAAGAAGTTTCTTTGAAGTGCATTTAGAAAGCTGTGTTGGTGTTTTTGCATGATGGCTGATGTGGGCTCTCTTAAGGACTGGGAAATAAGAGGTGGGCATAGAAGTGGAAAGAAGCCAAGAGTTTTTGGGCAGAGAGAATTTGAAAATATAATGGTTTCTACTGTGGGAGAGGGAAGGCAGTTCTATGAATATGGCATAATCAGGTTTCCTGTTAAATAATATTTTTTTATGAGATGAGAGATACTGAAAAAGTGGATCAGCTTTCCTGCTTTCATATTTCTCAGACCAGATATGTCTCACATGCTGATTTTTAATTTAATTTTAAATGGTGTCATATTAAAAGAAAATTATGATCATATATTGAAAACACATGCCTTCTTTGCATACAAACTAAAAGTTGTGGACAGCAGTTATACTAAAACTGTGAATTTAATTCTGAACATTCTATATGATTTGTTGCAGAGGAGTTCATAGCCGTGATTAATCCTACTTCTTTATTTGTGCACTTACCTATGTATGTGTTATATGCACGTGTTTGAGTTGAGATGCTCTGGGATGTTTCATAGTCTGCTAGGATTTGTGGAAGGATTTGTCCCATTTGTTGGGATTGTAAGAAGAGTAATGAAGACTTAGTGATTTCTGCCAGTTTTGAGAAATAGGTGAAGGCTCTAGAGTAAACCAGACTTTGACCTGGTTTAAACCCAGGTCTGACTTTTTTTGACCCTGAGTGAGCCACAGTGAACTTTGTGTTAACATTGGGATACATTTTTTGAAGGTCATTTCTCTAGAGGTCTTCGGAAGTCATTCCCAAATTTCTGCAAAATTTTAAGTTTGTTTAAAACATGTGGGAATTAGAGGTGTTTATTTTGAAATTGGCATTGCTTTTAAATTATAATAACAGAATGTTATTTTGCTTTCAAAATGTTTGTATAAATACATATACGTTGATCAATTTTTATTTGTAGAAATTGTAATTTAAAGATGAACAGATCTCCTAATACTCTGAGTTTTTTATTTGCTATGTTTGTTTCAGTACAGTACTAATGCTAAGTGCACTAGTATTTCTAGAATTACTTGCAGGGTGTTACCACCACCACCTTCAAAGTGAAATTTACAACTCCTCCAGTCTTTGTCCTTTTAATTCTAAAATCCCGATGATGTGCAATCCCAGGAGTGTTGTTTTGCTGCTGCAATGTAGTCTTTTTCAGATGATACATGATTTAGTTGGAAACAAATTAGCAGCAATGAATGCCTAAAGAAAGCAGTTTAATAAACAAGATTTTTGTAAGACCTAATCAGAATTGTAAAATGATACTTGTGAATCAGTTACATTATACAATAGAGCGGATGTGAATGTAGGCATGTGTGTGGATTCATGGCTTTTAGTCACATTGTTCTCTCAAGTGATACATGGGTTTCAACCTTCAGTTTACTGTTTCTTCTAATTTATAACTATTAAATGTTTTCAATCAATAATGAACATTCCCACTCACAACTGTAATTTGTTCAGGTAATTGATTTTAATTTTTAACTACTGACACCGCCCCCCTCCCTTTTTTTTCCTACTACTTTAAATCACCTGTTGCTGGTGAATTTTTGTTTGTTTTGCTCTTGCCCAGGAAGTCAGTTCCATGCTGCTGACAGTGTCGCTGTTGATGAGAAGGGTCATTATAAATGGAAAATAATCACAGGCAGGTATTCACCAAAAATCTATTGCTCCAGCTCCACAGTATGGGTGTGTAGCTGTGGATTCATTATCTGTTTGTAGCAGACCCTTGGGCTGAGCTGACGCTGCTGCTGTGTCTCTAACTAGGACGCTTTATTTTTGCAGTGTTCAATCAATGTGATAGATCATTATGGAACGATGGTAAAAAAAGATGAACTGGTTTGTTTCCAGGTAACTTAAAATTTTGCACTATTTGCAATCAAGGTTTTTCAGCCTCTACAGGAAGCAGTTTTAATATAGAAAATATGTTACAAGAGAAGTTTCTTGGCAGTTGAAGAAGTGACGGGGCTTCTGTTATAGAACTAAGTTTGCTTTCCAATTACCCTGATGCTAAATATATCCTTTTAGGAATTCCACATATATTGGCTCTAGCTAGGGGCTTTCCCCTGTTTTCTTATTTTAATTAAGACTATTTTTTACCTATTAAAAAAAAAATAGGCTTGAAAATAGGAGATGATAGATTAATCAGTAAACTACTTGCTATGGAGCTAGAAACCAAGAAATACAGAAAGTCAGTGCTTTACACTGCTTTTTAATGTTCCAGGCTGCTATCCCGTGTTGTAAGCAGGGTGACTGATTCTTTCGTTTTTCTGAACTCTTGCTCGTGAAGCAGAAGGATATAACTTAAAACTCTGGTAACTATTTCTCAGTGTGGCCAGAACTTTCTGAACCTCCCTTAGCTGAAATTTCATGTTATGGCTATGGAAAAAGAAAACAACTAATTGCTCTAGTTTGCCTGGTGGAGTTTTCCGTTCTTTTACTCTTTTATGCTTCTTTATTTCAGTAACCTATCAGTTTTGTCAATGATGTTTGGGTGTCCCCTTGTTCGTGTCTCCCCCCCTCCCCAGTTTTATTCATCATGAACTTAGACACCCAAAAAAAGGGAAGAAAATTGCATAAAGCCATTTAAGTGGCAGAGCAATTTGCAGAGCAGAAGATAATATTTGACAGTAGTTGGGATGAGAGTAAGAGCTGGTGGGTTGGAAGAAAAAAGGAGCCGTGTTGTCTAGAATATCTGCTAGGTTCTAGTGTTACTTGGACTCTGATTTATTCTGGAATTGCTCTGGTAAGGTCAATTACAAATACCAGCAGTAAGTATAATTCAGTTTTTGAAGAGTTGCCATTTGCTCTTTTTTGGTAATAGTGTAATCTCAGAACATGGCCTAGAAATTTTACATTTGCTTCATTCATGAGCACTTGATGAAATCTAGTGTATAAGGCTGAATTTGAGCAGTTGACTGGCTTATTTTTGAACTTATCTTAGAAATAGGTGATTTTTTTTTTAAAAGGACTTTTAAATAAAGAAATACTGTTCCAAGTGATGTAGCAGCAGAAATTTAAGGTCGTCTTTTTTTTCCCCTCCTTTTTTAGATGCTTCCAGGGATCTTTTTTTCTTTGGAATGGAGGTTCCTGAAAGTTTTTTGAGTACCTTGTTGCAGCCTATTGATGCAATTTCTCCTTTTCCACATCTTCTAGAGGTTTGAGGGTTTTTCCTTAACCTACCCATCCTAACTCCTAGTCCTGTTTCTTGTTGCATAATAACTGATATCAGTCTCCCCAAAGTCCTCATGTCTCTTTCCTTGTTAAAAGTGCATATAACACTTGTTGTTATGAGAGTGAAAACCCAGTCACAGGAAGGTGAAGCGTTGTGCTCATGTTTGCATATCAGGTCAGCTGCTGAGCCAGGAATAGAAGTCCTGTCTCATGACTCAGTGCCCTAACCGCTGGAGCGCTGGTCTTTTCCAAGAATATAGTAGCAATGGGTATAGGAGTAACTACAGCAAATATAGGAGCTTTGCTTCCAACTCTGGCAGGGCTCCAAGGCTTATACACAGCTTAAAAGACAAGGGGAGAAAAAAAGGCTTTCTAAAGGAGCTCCTAAATAAGTTCTGTAAAGTTACGGTTTGCTTGGCTTTGTTTAAAAACAGAAAAAAAAAAAAAATCTAATTGAAAATAGCTTTCCAGAAGGTTTAAGATGTGGAAAAAAGTTCCATGTGTTTGAAAGTCAAACTTTGCTCTACAAATAACCTTAAGAGCGGCCTGTGATTAAATCTTTTGTATATTCAACAACAAACTCATTTTATGCAACCGCAACTATGATAAAATTGAATTAAATGAACCTGCCTCTAAGAAAAGATACTGAATAGCTGAGTAGTGCATTATTCAATGAATGGAAAACGGGGAGGCTGGCTGAAACTGCTGGGAGATGGTTTTTAACATTCTATCGGGCTAAAGAGCAATTCTGTGAAATCACTGTATTTGTTTCCCCCCTACCTCCCCGCCCTCATTTTTTAAATAGCAGTGCTCTTCATACTGTCAGAATTCAGTGTTGTGACACCCCTACTCAAAAGTTATGACAGCAGTGTAATGACAGCTACTGCCTCTTGAGAATCAATCAGGCAATTAATTTTGTAAATGAAATGCTGATTATACAAAGCTTCACATGAGAGGCCCAGTGATTAAAATCAATTTAACAAATTGTTTCAGGTGGGACTTGATTAATAATTTGCCATAAATGCTGAGGATATATGACCAGCATACCTTTTTGTGTGTGTGTGTGTGTGCGTTAATATAGAACTATATATATCGCTGGGAGTGGAAAAAATCTGCAGCTAACTGTATGTACTTTTGGCTTGTGACCTAGATGTGACTGGTTTTACCTTTTTGTGGGTACTCTGTCGTCCCCCGTGTCCACAATGTCACCATTTTCTCAGCTAGTGTTCTCTCCAGCAATTAAATACATTTAACTTTAAATTTCATTTCTGTGAGTAAAGCCAAGTAGTTGAAAAAGTGTTTTCAGATCCACTTGAATATTAAGTTTAGGAAGTTTTTGCTTTAAAATTTAAAGTGGATGTGGGATTTTTTTCTTTTTACATCTCTCCCCCCTGCCACTTTTATTTAGGACGTGAATTTTCCCCCTCTTACTGCAATACTTCTCTGCAGGCAGCCTTCCTGCAGAGCTCCCCTCGTTCCACTCAGGGCAGTGGCTCCTTGGCTGACAGACACTATTTTTAGTACATCCTTTTCTGTCCATCTAACGCTGTGTTTGTGTAAGAGCTGTACAAAGTAGGTAAGGGAATTTTTTTTCTGAGTTCCAGATGGCAGCCATGCACAGTGAGTGAAGGTGTTTACTTGTCTAGGAAGCTGAGAACCTCATTGCCAGACAAAATAGAACTAACTGGTATTCTGGGTGGGGCTTTGCTTTTTTTAACTTGGTTTTCTGGGTTTGTGAATGGATTTTCTCTTCCCTGTTGAGCCATAGCCTTATTGAGCCTCAAAGCTTTAAGGCCTCCACTGGTAAATCTAGCCTGAGAACTTTTGATTACTATTTTCCCTTGCTATCTGCCTTGCTCTCCTGCTGGGGGTTGCTATTTTGACAGTAGAAATGCCAGACTGAGAGCTCTGCCCATGTCTGATTGTGCTCCAGTGCCAAAGCTGTTGTATGGTGCAAAACCATCCAACACAGGCAGTTCTAAGTTCAGACTGAACTGTGGATGGAAGTAGCCAAAGTGTGGTCATGATCTGGCAGCACATGGGAGAAGCAGCTGGAATGAGTGACCTGTTGTATAGTCACTGATAGGTTTACTAGCAGACATTTTAAAGAACCCCTGAATTCTGCTGCACTAGAAATTGCTGCAAACCTGTTGTGGAGGGGAGTAGAGCTTCAGCATGCCTAAAGAAAAGAGGTCTTCTTTGTAGGGGCTTCCAAGTTGGAGAAAACAAATCTAAAGACAGGACTTTAATTCCTGAGTACTTCTCAGAAGAAGTTTGATATCAGAAAAGTGGGTTACAGGAGAAGACTGAATCTTCATGTGAGATGA
Organism: Parus major; assembly: GCF_001522545.3. Taxonomy (NCBI): domain Eukaryota; kingdom Metazoa; phylum Chordata; class Aves; order Passeriformes; family Paridae; genus Parus; species Parus major. The sequence goes on along the minus strand of NC_031770.1, from coordinate 53,452,760 downwards.
GGACAGATGACACACATTAAGCTGACTTTAGAGTAACCTGTTAGCTGTCAGTGACAAAGTGACTAACATTGCCTGTTAGGCAATGACAAAGGTAACTTGAGGGGCAGGGGTTCTGAGCTGTATATCCATGCAAACTCGTCAGAAACCTAGGATTGTTTTGCCATCAACTTTGTTAATGTGTATTATTGCTTCTTAGTGTTTCTTAACCTTTGCATGCACTTGCAGTGGCAAATGAAGAGGTTAGTTATGTACATGCACTTCATTGAAAACAGGTTTCTTTTCTTTGCTATGTTTGTTGTGATTTGTTCTTTCAGTAGTTGTTTAGTTTTATCTATATGCAAAATTATAAATAGAGAATGGCTGAGACACAGACCTTACAGTTTTTGGGTTGTGTGTGTTAAAGAGAACTCAGAAGAAGATGAAAAACAATATATCCTACTTCCTCACCCTGCAGAAACAGGGTGTATAAATTACTTGTAAATGTTCTAGGCAAGTAGTAGTTGATTCTTTGTGGGGGACAGCTTTGATTTTTTTTTTCTTTCTTTCCTTGTTAATTACTTACTTTCTGTTTTGAGTGGGAAATAATCTTTCTGATGTCTCCCTGCAGCTGAAATCAGAGAGTATGCAGAGCCTTTAAGACAAGCAAAATGGCTATACTAAAACTCTGCTAGTGTATGCTTCTTCATTTACTGGATTTTCTTTCATCATAGGCTTATGTTGAACCGAGCTTTTTGTTTTTGCTTATTACTTATTGTGTTTGTGCAACTGCCTTTTTAAATTAATTTTTTAGTAAAACAGACAGTAGAAAAAAACTAGGAAGCATGTTTACTAGTCATCTCTCAGACTTTATTATTAATGTCAGAATTTAATGCTGTACATTCATACTTTTTTAATAGTTGCTTGCAACTTTCTTAAATGGATATTGAAACCCACGTGATGAGAGTTGTTTTGATACTCCCTCTTTTGTCACATAAAAACGTTGGCTGAGGCGTCCTTGTACATGTTCATACAAATGATGACATTATCTAAGAGTGGATTATCTCTTCTGCAGTTCCATCCTCACGCCAGCTGTGTCATTGTATTATAGTGAATACTTCTGATTATCTTTAGCGATAAATTTGTGACTTGGTGCATGACATAGAGATCAGAGCTCCATGCTCATCTTCTTTGGAATGTTGGTAACTGATTGTCAGCTGTCCTTATTTATTATGAGGTTTCAAGGCTTTGGTTTTTATACAGACATGGGTTTTCTCTTCCCCCCCCCTCCCTTTTAAAAATATGGAGACAGAAGCTTTGGCTGCAGATCAATGAATAAACAAAGAGTTATTGTATTCATAGCTCTAGGAGTTTGAGGGGAAGGCTACTTGTTGAGTTCATGTTGTTTTGTTACATGCGCAAATGATGGAGCAATACTTGAGATGCTCTGTGGCTTATAGTGGCTTTTGCTGTTGTCAGCCAAACCAATGCCTCTTTCAGTTTTTTTTTGTTTACACAAACGAAAAAGCACACTTTCACTTGAAAAGTAGTTACATCTCTCATGTAAATACTCTTGTCTTCTAGTGATTTGCTTTGCTTTGTGGAAAAGAGCAATGGAATGGATTCACGTCTAAATCCCATTGTGACCTTATTAAAGTGTCTCCCACTTCTCCCTCTTGAGATTTCAGTAGTGGGGGGTCTTTGTGGTATCTTTAAATAGAAATGTTAGTTGTATTTTGGAACAGTGACTGGTGTTGTTTATATTCATAAATATAATGTTTATATTCATAAACATTTTGTTGTTAGAAGTGAAACACTAGTTGATAATTTAATAGTGTATGTATACATGTAATGTGTGCATAACATCAATAATGCCTTAAAATAAGAGCTGGTTTTGGTCAGACTACTTCTCAAGTTATTCTCTTGTGCAAGCTGTCTCAGATCTGAGTGTAGATGAGGTAACTGGGAAAACACTGGCTAAATGACTGAAGAAAATCGTAGTGTATTTTTCTCTCACTTAGGAAAGACAAAATTGAATCTCCAGGTACTTCAGGGTGAGGTGATTTATTTGATTGTTTTGAATGGGAGGAGAGCAGAAGTGATGGTGATACTGAGTTTACAAGTGGGTGTAGAATATTAATTTTTTCACTTCTGCATATAACAGGAATGTCAGGTTTATGGATTCTTCACAAATCATTGAAGAAAGGAGCAGGTAAGAGAAAAAGGTTGTCAGTACTTTTTTACAGAGATACTATTTGTAAGTAGTGTAGGCTTTTCAGTGTCCTACCTTAATGTGGTTGTATTGTCAATCTGAAGACTGGGAATGAAACCTTGGCCCTGTTGAAATCATAAGCAAACCTTCCACTGGATGTTTTAAGGTGCTCATGAAGCACATAATAGGCAGAAACTCTTATGAAATACTCTGTTCTCACAAAGCCTGATAGTACATGTGCAAATGAATCTGATACTGACAAGAGATAGGCACTATAATAAAGGGGTTATAAATTATAGTATTTCTGTGGTCTGAAGGAAAGAACAAGACTGTTCAAGGTATTTTGAGGAGCTGCAGATCTACTCAAAGTTTTAATGAAATGCAGCAAGTTGAAGAGGAGGTGTGTAGTCAGAAGCAAAAGGCAGAATCCATCTAGGTTTGCCTGGAAGAATATGGTGGTAAAAAATAGCATGTGCAAACACTAGATAAACTGGCAAAATGCTAATGTGTATTAGGAGTAAAATAGTAAAGTAAAGAAAAATTAGACTGTTCTGTAAAGGCAGGAAAAGAAACAAATGGATATTGATTACTACAATGACACTGAAATAAAATCTAATAAGTAATTAAGATTTTGCACTATGGCATGTGATAGGATTAAGTAAAGGCATGGAAGACATGTGAAAATACATCATCCATTTGTAGTCAAACATGCACACTGAGTTTTGGAGGAATGTGACGCAGTTAGACCAATGTTGTCGTTTTTGGTAAATGTTAGAGCACACTAGTGGATAGGGTTGGGTTATGATCCCTATGGCATAAATAGGTTGATACTTCTCATAATCATCCTGTCACTTAAAACTTATCTTTGAAAACTGTTGGAACTGATGTTAAAGAAAATATTGGAACTTAATAAATGTTAAAGTAACCTTCAGATAAGATTATAATATGTATGTCTCAATTAACAACTTCTTTTAATAAGTTTTTAAAATGTCATGGATGAGAGAAAGTTTTGCTATAAGAATGAAATCAGTACATGTACAAGAATGATAAAGCTAAAAACTGTGCATGCATTAAAGCTGGAAAAAGTTATATTGAAATTTTTATCTTCTCTGTAAGGGGGACAGTACTTGATGAGCAGCTCTTTTTTCTTTCTTTTAAGTCTATAACTCCAGGTCTTTCTCACCATACACTGTTCTGAACGCAAATTTTGTCTTTTTATTAGAGAGTTTTCAGTGGTATTGATCATGGACATATTAAATTCTAAAATTGGTTCTTGTTGAAGAAATGATGGGGCTTTTTTGTTCATTTTTAGGGTTGGAAATGTTTTCCCTTTTTTTTCATTTTTACACAAGGGAAGCTGAGGCATTGTTGTAGGAAGTTTGGCCTGGTTTTGATGTCTGTAGATGAAATCTTTTGAAACACAGTTTCTGGAAACACTTCCAGAGCACATCTATCTTCAAACTCAGAAGTTGTTGCGGTTATACATACAATGCATTTCCTGCAGTTTAAGCCCTGCGATTTCAAGTTAGGATGCATTAAATTGGTAAATTTTGGAATTTTTTTGGTTTAGTGAAAAACTGTGGCAGATGCAGAGGTAGAGTCCATTTCTGTCTGAGCGACACAGAGCTAGTTCAGACGGTAAGACAATTGTCTCCTTCATTCACTACCTGTATGGTAAGTGAAGCCCTTGCTCCAGTAGCTCACACTGACCCCTTGTCTGCCCTGTGCTGGGTGGATACCTGGAGGAGGCACATCTGCTGCATGGAATTGTGGACTGTGGGTTTAAAGACAGCTGTGTTTGTGAAGGAGACACGCTTAATGTTGCAAGGGCAAACTTAATTCCAAGTGCTCTGAACTTCTGCAGTAATAATCTTAAGCCTGGGGGAGAGCCAGCTCTTTGGTTTTGTTTTGCCTCCCAGAAATATGTTGACAGCCACTGAGTCACTGGTAGATGTCTTCACCTTTAGCTGCACCACATGGAGGGTTGGGATCTAACCTGAAGGGAGTCAGGAACAGCAGTGGTGACTTGTCACCCCCCCATAAGGACCAATTGATGCATAGGATGAGAAATGCTTCCTCACCAAGTCTGTCTTGACTTGGTGAGGAACAGAGATCATAGAACACTCTACTGGTTGTTCTTTCCCTGAGATCTTCAGAGAGAGGAGAGAACAGACAGCACTGACAGCTACAGTGGGTACAGATTGTCCCAGTAATTTGTCACTGCTCTCCTAGTCTAGCCCTCTCATATTCAAGTACCTCCAGTCCTTGGTCAAGATTCTTGACTTGCAGTGTTCTCAATAAGTTGTGAGTATGTCCAGGTCCCTTGCTTCCCAGTGACCACATCCGCCTTGATTCCAGTGTTCTGTGAGACACTGCAGCCGTGTATGCATTTACAGCAATATCTGAGGGTCTTCATCCCTCCACCTTTCTGAACTGGGAGGATATCACCTGAGGGAAAGAGGAGTGGCTCACCTGAAGAGAACACAGAGAAGAGTAGTGATGGCAGGCTGGTGAGAAGGAGAGAAGAAAGAATGCCCTGGCAGTGAGGCTCACACTCCCAAAACACACACACAGAAGCTCCGCTGCTTGGAGGTCACTAGTCCAAAGGACAGAGACTCTTTGGCCTGTATCCATGTCACCTCCTGACCTTGTTTCCTGCTCTCCCCTTCAGCTCTTCCTGCCTCATTTCTGCCTCCATTGCTTTTTCAACTCATTGTCCCTCTTCCCTTGTCTGGCAAATTCAAGGCAGCCTCTCCATACACTTTGTAACTACTCTGAAGAAGCCTTGCCCTGCCCCTCACCTGCTCCTGTTTATTCCTTCTGTGCTCCCAGTCCAGTGACATTCAGGTGCTCCTTCTGACAGGGGCACATGTCTTGCCTTTCGTGAATGTCCAGTGTCACCCTGGGAAATTAAAATTCTCTGCCTCAAAGCATGGTATTCAGAGGTATTTTCAAGTGTTTTATGTGAGAACATAAACCATGTATTTTTCTGTGACCTCATTCCAAGACATAGCTGAACTATTTCTGCTGAATTTTCCAGAGAATTTCAGCCTCAGGCATACATATGCCCTGGAAAATTTCAGCCTAAATGCTAGAAGTTTGGCAAAGTTTATATGCACCTGAAAGTAGTCTTCATAATGGAAAATGTCAGATTGTTTTAGCTGTCTAGTTGTCTGTATTGTTTATATTTAAGAATTGGATGCAGAAAATACTACACTCAAAATTAATTAAAGTTGAATTTAAGTAAATGTGATTATTGGAGATGAGACGTGTAAATTATACCCTGAAACAGAAGATGGTAGCAATGAAAAGTGCTGTTTGGCTTCATGGGAATCTAATGGAGGAAGCTCAAGAATCACTTTGAACAAGGATTTATTTTTGAGAGGAAGAATATGACAGGTGATGCACAGAACATTAAAACACAGAAATAAACATAGATAAAGTATTGTGGTCTATAGGAGGAAGTGTAAGTTGTCCCCTGGGACCCTGTAAGAAGGAATCTATAGTTCATCTGCTTAGCCTTCGTGTTTTTATTTGAAACTGTGGTGAGAGTGCATGATGACCTAAAAAAAGCCAAAATTGAGAACGTTGTTTTGAATCAGGTGATCTGAAGTGGTTGAGGAACCATTGATTTTGAAAAGTATGAAATATAAATGGTAAATTACCCAGGGACATTAAGTGGCAAAAAATAGAAACTTCTAATCTGGCTACAGAGCAGGCAAACAATAAAGGGAAAATTGCTGAGTAATACTTAACCAAAATTAGCAGTGAATGTGGAATTTGCTATGGAAGCAAAAAAGGGCAGTCCTCTTTTGAAGTAAATGGAGATGTCATGTAAGGAGGAGGTTATCATTTCCATCTCCTCAGGTGTAGTGTGCCCGTATTCAGAATACTTTATTAGTTTTGGGTGACATTCCTGGAAAATTGGTATTGGTAATGGTGGAGACAGCCAGGGGGGAAAAAAATGAGGTTTGATGGATTTTATTTGCAGTGAGGAAAGAATAATAGTTCATTAAGCAGTGACTGCTTTGGAAAGGGCATATTTGGATAGGAACAAAAAAAGTAGTGTGTTAGTAGTACAAGCAGCATTGATGAGCAGAAACAGGGATGGGAGTGGGAAATGTTAGTTATTGTCATAAGAACTATTGCATCAGAATGTAATAGCCAGAAAGGACTTGAAGAGGCCGTGTTACATAGGAGGTTTTAAAATTAAACTGTTCAGCAGTGTGCTGCAGGATAATATGTGCAAAATGTGCTGCAGGAGGGAATCCTGCTCCTGGTGGGAGGGTGGGCTGGCTGGGTGAATTAATAGGTCTTTTTTGGGGGGGAGGGAGGGGGAGGGAGCAGGAGAAGAGGGTATGTGCTGCTTTCATGAAGGTGAGATTGTGATAGGCCTTGTGAAAGCTTCACCCCACATTCTTCCATGAATCTAACCAGAACTCAGGAATTAAAAAATGGATGTCATATTAACAATACAGGGCTGCACTTGATGAAGTATGGTATTTTTTCTGGCTCAGTTAGTTCTCAGTAATAAAACATGAGAGTAATACTACACAATGGTTGACACCTGTCCTGAAACTCTTACAGGGCTTGGTAAGTGCTGCCAAAAAGTCTAAAAATAAAACTTCCCTCTCTTACCTCCCTTCCCCTTCCATCACTGGTTGCAGTTTGGATTTTCTGTGGTCTACTGAGGAGGCAAATAAACTTTCACATAAAATGTAGGTTATGACTTGCTTTTGATCTGGAAACTTATTAGTGTGCACAAAAGCAACAGGAAAATGCTGAAATGCAGTGTTCTGTATGCATTGCACTTCTTGGAAACTTTCTTTTCTTTCCAGTTTCGCTTGTTTTTTGATGTGAGAGAGCAGACATTTTCTCAAGGTTAAATGGTTTGTCCACTGTTTGTGTCTCTCTTGATATATATGTTTTTATTTTATTTTTGTTTTAACGTTCAGGTCAGTGATGCTAATCAGTGTGCAGCAGTATATTTAATTATTTCTTAAGCTGAAATTTTTGGGCAGTTTTTCTCCTTTCAGTCTGTGTAGGTAACAGCCTCAAGTTTGAGTGAAAAATATTTTTTTAAGTTGTTTTAAATGGACTGGAAGTCCAAAACTTAATATTCAAAACCTCATCTAATTAATCAGAGAAGCCAGGGTATGGTACTTTGCCAGTTTGTACATCAAGTCAATATTTGATGTATAAAGCATTGAGAAAACACATGTATGATTCGCCCGCACTGAGCGTGACGATTCTGACCTTTTTCTTTGCGTGTCTTAAATATTGCTTTGCTTGTGTTTGCCAACAGGGCAGTCCGATGGATCCGATGGTGATGAAGAGGCCGCAGCTGTACGGCATGGGCAATAACCCTCACTCTCAGGCACAGCAGAGCAGCCCCTACCCCGGGCAGTCCTACGGCCCTCCCGGCCCCCAGCGCTATCCCGTGGGAATGCAGGGCCGAGCCCCGGCAGCCATGGGAGGAATGCAGTATCCACAGCAACAGGTTTGTGGAGGATTTTTCTGGGTTGCTTTGGTTTCCCTCCTCTCTTTCTCTTCCCTCCTGACATTCCGGTAATACAGAGGGTGCAAGAGAAAAACCTCAGAAATAAGTATTTCTTGAGCAGAAGGAGGATGAAGCACTGTTTTAAAACGAAATAAATTATGTTCACAGTGTGAATGTTTTCTGAAATCCTTTACAGTTCAAACAGGATTTAGTTTGTTGCTGGTATCTTTCTGGAGAGAGAAGTATGTCAAATGCCATGAATTTTTTTTTTTTTTTTCCAGTTGACACCACTTAGCCCTGCATATTTTTTGGTTTTTTTCTTTGCTGTTATTCTTGGTTTTCTAGGGGTTTTTATGTTCTCTTTCTCTCCGGCTTACATGCACTTAAGTGTAAGATGAAAACCTAGAGCTGACATCAGCACATCAAGGCTAGTGTAGTCCAGTGCATACAAAAGCGTTACATATTTATATCAGCTGTTTGTTGTTGTGCTGGCTGGTTTTCTTTTTTCTCCTCGTTTTGATAGGAGACTGTAGCTTTTCCTATTTTTTTTCTTTTACCAACTCTTTAAAGTCAGGATTTTTTTGAATGTATCAGAGTATATAGAAAGGCAAGGATCTCCTTTTTATCTACTTGGATTTCACTATTGATGGAGACCTCTTGTGCTTTTTTCCTGCCCTTTTTAAGAAGGTCAATCTCAATGTGCATACCATGTACTAAAGAAAATACAGCAGTTTTCAAGAGGGAGAGATAAACCGAGGTTATCAAGAAGTTAATGTTTTGCTAATTTTTTTTCTTTTTTTTAATTAGGGATGTGAATGTAGGCCTATACACTGCCTTGTGAGCACAACAGATTAGTAACTTAATCATTAATGGGAAAGAACATTTGTTTTGTGCAACTTCCCAGTTACAGATTAGCTTTTTTAATGTCGTTTATTGTTAAATATAGAAATAAAAATAAAATTTTGGAATCCTGGCAGATAGGTGCCTGGCCAATTCTTGTTACTACCCATCCAGTAGGACAAGATGTTAATCAGGAAGTTAAATAAATAACAGTTTTAAATATATTATAATATCATTAGTACAATGATATTAATTTTTATTCTTTTCTGCTGTTAAATAGATATTTACTGATAAGGAAGGGATTATTTAGTTTGGAGATGCCAAACATTAGATTTGGTTGCTAGATTCAGGCAGTAAAGCATTTTGTCATTTGCAAAAGGGAGGAGATATCGAATAAAGAAGGCCTTATTTTTCTGTGTATCTGTAACCAAAGTGAAGTTATTAAAACACATTTTTCATTGAAATAAGAGTTACTCTGTGTTACGCGGAGATGAGTGTTGAGTTTTCAGTGCATTTGCTAATTGCTTGGTAATTGTAAATTACCCGTCAGCAGGCAGTGACCTGGCAGCGCCATTGGCTGCCGGCCCCATCCGTCTCCTCGCAGCGCTGCCGTAAGTGGCTGAGCGGCAGCGCCGGCCCGAGCACCAGAGCTCTTCGGGGAAAAAGGGACAGGATAATTATGACATTGAATTTTTATTGAACGGACATCACCACCTAGCCATGATTTTGTTTTGGACAGCCTCCAAAGCTTCGTGTGTTTGGTTTGTGAACCTCTAATGATCTGAATCCAGTTCTTTTCATATTGCTCATACATTACCACCTTGCTACAAAGGATTAAAATGCAGGAATGCAGGTTTGTAAATTGAATTGCCAACTTACCAGCTGAGTGGTAAGTTGTCTTTGGCACAGGATGCCACAGTTTGATTCCTGGCTGGATTTTTATTCCTGTGACATGAATATTAAATAAGGAGAGCCTAGCTACGCTTGTTAAGACTGTGTAGCACGTACCTACTTTAGATATCATATATATATATATAAAATATATAATATTGCCAGAAGTTTCAGAAGATGAATCTCAGCACTTTCTGGAAATTGGACTGCTTTACAGTGTCACATTGAATTTATCAAAAGCGCAAGGCACTTCCAAAAATTTGATTGGTTAAAAAATACTGGGCCTTAAACACATACCGTGCTCAGATTTAAGTATTGTGCAGAGATAGCATTGAGTAGATGGATTATGAGGGTGGAAGTGCCACACTGTAGGAAGGGTGGGAAGCATCAATGGGGGAGATTGTTCTTATTTTAAGTTATAGTTTGCTGTTGCCCAAAGATAGCTGAGGGTGTCAGCTCTGTTTCCTTGGATGAAACAAGAAGGCTTTTTGTTAAACTGTGAAGATTTTTGAATTTTGAAGAAGACCTTGAAATGTTAAGTCTGGCTCTTTGTCAGCAAGTGTTGTGGCTTAAGGTTAGAACTATGGGACTTGACAGATTTTAACTTGCAGGCTCTGCTGCAGGATGCTGCAAATGAAGAAATAAAGATGAAAAACAACACCCTAAAGATTGAGCTAAAATTAATGAAAGTGGTAGAATTGAAGATAATTGCGTAGATGTAGTTAGCTGGTCTGTGTCATATTGCAGCAGAGAATAGTGTGTTCCAGCCTGCAGCCCAGAGGTGGAAGAGCTCTCTCTCAGGAAGGGAGGCCTCTGGCATAAGCACTAAAAGATAAAAGAGGATGAAAAAGATGAAATATTATCAGGTGCAGTCAGCCTACGTATCTGCAGCATGTGTGTCAAGCACAGCCTGCTAACCGGTCTTAAAAGGGGTATCTATGAAATGCTGCAGACGTTCTCTTACAACTGCTGTTTGGTCTAGGCATGCTTGACACCAAACATGAAGGTGCAAATAAACCCCCAGATTTTCTTAAAATTCCGTGTGGAAACTGCAGGATGTTGAAGTGACTGTGGAAGGTATGGGGGCATTTATTCTGCAAAGGACCGAAGAGAGAAAGCAGATCTCCTAAGTGAGTTTGGAATTCATCTCATATTGATGATGAGACTCAGCACAACACACTGAACCTTACATAAGGGGCACAATTTGAAATCCAGGCAATATCTTTACAGTAATGCAGCTAAAGATAAAGGGGTCTAGATATCGAAATGGCCATATAGCAAAGGCAGGTTGATTGTGATAGAAGTAAGTGGTAAATGGATTTTCTCTTTCTTTTCTGACAGTTAACAACGGAGGTACAGATTTGTCAGGTGAAGATGGGTGATAGCCTCCTGGGACAAAGTGCTAAGCAGTTTGAAGACTGCTGCAGCATTTTGTAACATTTTAAGGGCATGTCCAGTTAACTCAGTCTGAGTCAAATAAATACATAAGGCATTTGCATGGATTTGACACCTGTATAATAAGAGGGAAGGTATGAGAAAGGAAGGTGATACAAAAGGAGTCATATGCTTTATTTATAGGATTGCAGACTTGACATATCACTTACCAGGATGCATTAATATGGAAAATTAATTACTTAGAGATTTTTATGTTGTTAGGAAACTTGGGATTTTGTTTCTTGCTATTCCCCTTCACTGGGAGAAGAGGGGAAGAAGGCAAGGGAAAGCTGGGAGCAAGATGACCTGTGCCTGTGCTGTCAGTCTTCATGAATGAAACACAAGTTGCAGCAAGGCTTTAAAATACTGTTCTTGCATTTAAGTCTTAATATTGCTATCTCATAATCTCATGAACTCTCTCTCCTGGTTTGGATGGGGTGAATGTAATTTTTGGATTATTAGCACTCCTTACCCAGGGAATGTATGTAAAACCAGAAAGCAGAAAAATATTTTTTCAGATTTAGCTTGCAGTTTTTATTATCTTAGATATCACTTAGAATTACAAAGAGATGATGTCAAAATTGAAAATCCTAATATGCAAGGATAGCTAGCACCTGAAAACTTCAGGCTTGATTTTGCAATACATCTCACTATGAGTGAAATCCTATCTGAGTAATAAGATCTGATTATAAAGACAATAACTTGCTTTTCGTTTAACTTCTTTTTTGCCTCACATCCTTTTTGGACCTCAGTCAAGAAAGTGATGATGCCATGATCGGTTCCTTCTGGCTTTAGTTCGATTGCCCTCTCAAAGTGCTTTAGTGCTGTGTGCTGTAGGAAAACCTTCTGCTGCTTTGTAAAGACATATTTGCTAAAAATAAAAAGACCTCAGAATACCAGTCAAAATAAGGGGCTTTTTTTTTCCCACCAGTGGTGTTGCTTTTTCATGATAATAGCATGCAGTATTTTATTTTGTGATGAATTTCATTAAACTTAAAAATCATATACTTGAAATATTCACTTACAGGTTTTTAAAGTTTTCATCAAAGTTTGAAGGCTTGGATTTATGAAAATGTTTGAAAGAACTGAATGGTGTGATGTGCCTGTTTAATCAGATGATCATTGCCTAATTGATTTTTTTTTTAGCATGCATTAAAATTCCTTGTGTACTTGATGGACTGGAACAACAACTTATTGTGTAAATAGGATCGTGTTGCTATAATACATAGTAAATTCTTTATGAAAGATATTTGCATGGATATGTACAACAGCCATTCCTAATAGCTATTTAAAATGGAACATTTCAGTGCTGATCATGCAGTTGCCTTAGTGCCTTGAGCCTTCTTGCTGCAAAGTTATGAGGCCTGAGCCTCAGTCTGTTCTTTCTCTTTTTATTTTATTTTTCTATAGAAATACTGAGATTAAAGGGTCCTAATCACTTGTCCCTTTAACTTATTTTCATGTTCTTGATTTGCAGAATTCAAAGCCAAATGTTATCAGTGTCCTCACTGTTTTAAGAATGGAGCTGTAGATATTCAGAGAAGTACTCATTCCATTTCCTCCCTTTTTTTGATATACAGATTATTTTGAGGTGTAAGGAACAAAGTTGTAAAACCTCTAGGAATATGTAGCAAGAATTTATTGTAATGGAAAGTGCAAATAAACCAGAACTATAGCAGCAGCAGTGTGATTACATAATTTAGGAAAGGGCTTACAGTGCCCGTATTGGGTAATGTCTCAGGCTGGAAATGTCAAGTTTATGCCAAGGAAATCAGTTGGCTGCTGGCTTGGCAGATAGAGTTTTAAAGCTAGCAAACACACATGTTTACTCCTGGATGGCTGGTTGTGTGTGTTACTTTCTGAAGTCATTCTAATTCTAAATGATTGAAGTATGCCAAGAAAGTGAAGCTTACTGTCATATTTAACTCTGAACGATTAATTTAAAATGCTGTGTATATATATGGCTGAGTACTGGTCAAGTGATTACCTTTTTAGTCCTCTGTGTGTATAATTGCCCTCACCACCTAGATGGTACTAAATTGCGTTACAGTTTTTTGCTCCTGTGTAGGTGTTAATGCAATTGATGTTAGTCTTGTTAAAGAGAGCAAACACAGAAAATAAGCACCATTTTCAGTTCTTAGGCTATTTATTTTGCAAGAACAGAGAATGAATCAATGTGATTGAATCTCAAAAACAACCAGCAGAGGACAAGATAGTGAATGTGTTGCTTTTTCTTAAAGATTGATAGGTGCATTTGATGCACACACATAAGAAGGGAGTGTGAAGCTTTGATCAGCATGTGCTTCAGAAGTACGTTTTTCCAGATTTTTGTTTGATTTACCTTGGGGGTTTTGGAGGCATTTGTTTTTCTTTTGGTTTTGGTATGGCTTTTGTGGTGTGTGTGTGTGTTCTATTTGGGTTTTTGTTTACTTGTTTCATTTATTTTGGTTTGTTTTTTTTTTTACTGGGCATTTATTTGGAGCTGTCACTAGCAGATTATGGACCTACTTTGTTAATTCCTGTAAAGCAGAAATGTTGAAATTCTAAATGATTATTTTCCCCAGCTTCTTGTTCTGTGAAAAACATAAATATTTTAATTAAAATAATTCCTCTGTAACATTTTATTTGAATGATAGATCTGCTATCCTATTGAACTTCTATAAACCTCGAGTAAAAAAAAAAAAAATCAGTAAAGTAGAGCTGTTGCTTCCTGGAGAATGTAAAGTTTGAACGAGAAAAAAGGACAAGAGGTCATAGCTAGTTGTCTTTCATGTAAGGTCATCTTTAAGAATGGGTCTTTTGATAGTCAAGTGTTAATAACTGCAAGGAAAAGTTGCTGTTCTTTGTCATGTAAAGTAATAGGATTTTTAAATTTCAGATTTAGGAAAATGCTAAGTACTGTGCTTGTGCAGACTGTAGGAAAATGTTTAGCATGGTTCTTTCTTTTGGGTATACTAAGCCTCATTGACTAAATTGAAAAAAAGGCTGCTACTTTAGTTCATGGCAGGATAAGGCTTTATGTTGTATTGTCTCCTTTAGAATTATCCCTTCTATTGAGTGTAATTCACTCTATAGAGGGAGGTGAGCACAGATTACAGATAATCACAGAATCAAATTCGACATAAGTTTGTGGTCCTTATGATAGTTTAGCTCTTCATCTTAATGCTGGTCATCTGAGATTGTTTACCGAAGAAAATCCCTAAAGTAATAGAATTGCATTATTATGGTAAATAGAAACATTTCAGTAGCTTCCATCATTCTTTGAAACAGTGCATAAAAAATAGGTTGAAAAGGGAAAAGAACTGATCTTTCAGCTGGTGAGAGTTGGCTCGGAAATGAGACTGGGTCAACATTTTCATTTGTTGAATTACCATGTAATGATGTTCAGTAAATGCTAATTTTTACATCCAAACTAGAGTAAGATGCAGACAACCTTTGTACAGAAAGTGTGTGAGAATGATCGATGTATTATGGCAAATGAAATGTATTTTTGTTAGTGCTAAACAGTTGTCATTTAGCTGGAATATTTAATAGCTGTAATCACATTTGTTGTTCTGCTTGGAAGTGGGGGCATGAGAGAGGAAGACATGCAAGCCCTCTGTGCTGGTGTTCTGCAAAAGGTTGTTGTTAAAAGAAGCGGTTATCTCATTATTGGGTGCTTGGTTTGCTAGCAGAATTAGCTGTCAGTCTGCACTGGAGTTAGGCAGGAAATAGATTTTGGTGATCAGGAGCAGAGAACAGAGAGCCGTTCGCTGCTTCACTAGAAAGGTACAAAATCATTTACTTAGGAACAGCTCATTTTACATGGCAACAGGAGACATGAGTTTATTTACATTTGAAGTAAAATAAGCATCTTGCTTTAAGAAAAGGCTTCTGCATTACTCTTTTCAACAGCTGCCATATAATGACTGTGCCAGGAGGGTTTTAAAGTGTAGGTAAGGAATAATTGACTGTTAATATTATAGTCATAGTAGATTTTTGTTAATAATATTAATCAGAGAATAGTTGACTCTTAAACAGTTGAAATGGTGTCCCGACCCATCATGCACATACACTATATGATTTTTGTAACCATATTGTAACTGTATTTCATAATACTTCTGAGGGGACTCAGATATTTTATTAGATTTTTTTTTTAAATCCTGGTATGAGATTCTGAGCAGATGCTATCATTTGTCCATAAATTTGGACTTGCTCAAAGGAAGCAAGGGAGGCATTGGAGTATGCTTTTTTAAAAATAGGGAGTGTGTTTCCCACAGCTCAAAATAGGGCTGAAGATAAGGGGAAATCAGTGGGAAATTTGCTGTGACTTGATTGTAGCTACAGTTTCACTTCGGGGCCACATTGCTGGGGTTGGATGATCTGTCTTCAGTTGATATCAGGGTAGGCTGAATTAATCCACTAAGCCAATTGAAGAGAATTTCAGAATGAGACAGGTCAGTACCCTTCCCTTTGGTCACCCAGGGACAAAGTCAGGTAGTTTCCTTCTTGGAACAATAAACCCACATGTTTTATCAACTAAAACATTTTTGTGGGAGGAAATGAGTTATAAAATCTTTAGAAAAATCTTAAATATGTTTGAGACTATTTTAATTCTCTGTAGATAATTTTGTCTAATATTCATGTTTGTTTATATATTTGCATTTCTTCTTATAGCTGTTCTAACTGGGCACATCTAAAAATCCTATTGTAAATACTTTAAGCTTTTGGTGTTTTGTTGTTTTTCAAGATGGATGAAAGAAAGATTTAAGAACTTAAGGAATAACTTGAATCTACAGCTCATGCAATCTCTGTAGGCTTTTATTCTTCTGCTACCTTGGGTGACCCCATTTTTGGGTACTTCTGGTACTTGTTCATTGCTTTGCCTAAAATAGAAAAAATGTGTTAAATGCTTGCATCCTTGCTGATAAAGTATTTAATCTCTGAATCTTATAGTGTCTTTTGGGGGTGTGGAAGAGTACCAAGGAGAAAATCAGTGTCTGTTTTATTTCTTTGTGCACTCCTTTTTTTCCCCTCTTCTTCTGAATATTGTTTCTTAGTAATGCTTTTTGCATTTGAGAGTAAAAGCAAGACACCAGGTAATAAACAATTCAGTGACTGAACATTATTAGTAATCATATTTGAATCTTATATCCAAATACACCTTTAGGAAAGTAAGTGGATTTAGTTTTGGTATGTGCATCAAAGGGACAGGTTACACTTGCTTGTTAGTTTCTTTCACAGAACATTGATGAAGAGTTTCTGCATGTTTGTTGGCGAACTGTAATATAACTTGTCTTCTGAGACGAGTCCAATCAAAATAAACAAGGTTTATATAGCCACTTAGGGAAGATGTTGTTTAATTATAGAAGTAACATTAGTTATCTGGAGTCTGTATACATGTGTGTTTTACAGGCCATGTTGGCAAAGATGTGCTTTATGCAGGACAGGTTAGCGGAACCACCTTGTTCTTTGCACAGGGTTGTCTCTCTGTTTTGTGCTCAGCAAGTGGTGCTTAATAGAAGCAAACACCCAAGAGTCCCTGCTGAGAATAGACCGAGCCTGTGCATGAGCAAAGCAAGCAGGGCTGCTCAGCAAAGACCTCTGCTTTTAGCTACTCCTGCCCCTCCTCTGAAATTCCATTGCTTGCCTCTGTTGTCCCCCCTGTAACTTTCCAAGCTGGCAGCACTGAAAATTGGCATGTGTTTCGACTCTTCTACTGTACTGGAGAATGTTTTAAAAGACAGGTGCAAATTGACTGCTTTGTATTTTTCATTTTTCGTTGGCTTCATTATGTTGCTGGTTGGCAAAACTGAGGAAAATCATAGGTCAGGATATCCCCTTGCAGGTTTGGGAAGTGTGTGCTTAATAGATTTATGGCCCTTTTATGTTTGGAAAGCTATTCTAGGGAGGAAACTATTATTTCTGAAATGAACCTGGAGTCCTGCAGAAAATTATGCTTTAGACCTCGTTTTCACAAAAAATCCTACCTGATGTTGGAGAGCAGGCAGGTGAGTTTTTAGTCCTCTGAGGTGAGGCTGTGAGAAATTCCATGTATCCTTCTCAAACTGAAGATTGTTTTATGACCTGAGTAAATTTGCAGTCTTGCAGCAAGTTGTGAAGAACAGATTCAGTAAATGCCAAGATTGTGTGGAGTATTTGGCCTTTTCTGCTTTGATTTTATACATCACAAGAAAAATAATGTTTTCTAATATTCCTTTAGGCTTTTAACATCAGGGTTACAAGGGAGCATGACCACAAAAAGTAATTGAAGAATATCCAGGAAAAGATCATATATACTTTGGGTGTATTAGGTGTAGGCTTTTCTTTCTCCTTTCTCTCTTGTGTTCTGTCATCCCATTTTTGTCTTTCACATGTAGAACTGACTAAAAATACACTCCTATTCTTGGCATGCATTAATATCTTGTAAAGCAGAATAAAAACTTGACAAAATACCAGAACCCTGTGTACGTGTGAGTTGCTGTGTCTTTACTGGAGTTGCTTTGACCTCCTTGCAGGAACTTAGAAATTTCAGCTTCCTGAGTTAAGGTTGTAAGACTGTTGTTTATAGGAATGTGGAAGGATCTATATTATGTGTAGTGTTTTGCTTAATGGATAAAACATGTTTTTAGTTAAAAAGTATTTTTCATACATGGACCTGATATTACATATTGCACTTACAGACACAGGTGGGAATGGCTGTGTCCTGAATTCTTTCAGGTAATAAACTTAAGTAATATCAGTATTTTAATAAATATTTGCTGAAAGAGAGGAAAGCACACTTTGGCATTTGGTGTTGATCTTGTAGTAATGAAATGCTGCAAATGATAGGGTTTCTTATTGCATTGTGGTTTTGTTGGGTACTTTTTACTGTCTTAGAGAAGCAGCATTTCTGTTTGCAGTACCAAATGGTAATTTCTCTGAAAAAGGTGGGTGCAAATTCTTTAATTAGAGTTTGGTAAAATGCATGGAAGGGAGCCTGGGACTAGTACAAAAGCAGTATTGGCAGTGCTAGCGCTGATTGTACAAGGAATGATCATCCGCTTCCTGCATGTCAATAAAAATGCAGGAGAGCACCTTTCTTGACACAGAGGTTGCTGAAACATCAGTGCTGTCTTTTTTTGTAATACTCCTGTGGATGTTTTTGCACAAAGTGGTATCTGTCAGAGCTTGAAATATTCTTGCACAGTTTCCTTTGAACAGGTAGCACAGGACAAGTTCTAGCACATAGCTGCTTGACATGGGGCCGCCTACCACGGGGAAGGAATGCCTTGCTTACATACATCTGAGCTGATGTGCTGAGAACTTTGCCAGTCATTTTGCCAGTTACATACTGGGCTGTAAATAATTACTGAACTTCCATTTTGAATCACAGGGAGGGGTTTCCCCTTTTTTTCCTCCCCCTTTAAAGTAAAATTGTAGCAGTGGGAAATACTGGGAATGCTTTAACACTTTGTGATTACCCTGGATATGTTTTTACAATAAATGTGACATAAATCTGCATATCTTTTTTGCTATGTCATCTTCATTTTTGAAATGCATTATCTGTTGTCCTTTTGTTGCTTTCACTAGTACTGTTCATCTAATAACCACCTGATATGGGGTGTGTGAAATTACAATGGGAAACAAATATTGTGAATGGTTCACCTAAAAGATGCAATAAAAATACTAAGACTTAATATTTTCCTGAAAAAAAATGCCTTTTCTTTGTTTTTTTCATATACTTGGTAAGAGATTGCAGGCAAAATTTGAACAGTGGTTGAAAACAGCATAGTCTTGTTTTTGTACGCTTGCTAGAGTTTTTAATCTATGTTGTTAACATGTTGGTTTGAAAATTGAGATAAGTCAGATACCGGGTTTTGATACATTGTGAAAATCCCAGTTGTGTTCAAAAAAGGTAGAATGAATTGAGAGGTAGGACTCCTTGAAAGGATGTGAATTCATTCTTGTCCCATAATTTTTCCTATGGTTGAAGTCAGTGTAAGTGCTTATTGGAGCAAGCAACATAGAGCAGTGTATTTGTGTGCAGTTGCCTTGAGGGATTTTTCTTGTCCTTTTTTAAGATTCCTTGTCTTGGGGCAACTTTCTGTGTTTAGTTGAAGGTGAAATGAGCCTTGCAAACATACTTGTCAACCGAGGTAGAAGTATACATGTTTGTCCATATTCCTATGTTAATATTGTTTGTTACACTATATTTATTCATGGAAAACTAGGGTGAGTAAAGGAAGACTGAAACCTCATTCTGGATAGAGGTGTTATGGATGCTTGGTCAGTATTCTGCTTGCTCTCCCTACTGGGTGAAACCATATTGCTAGGGGTTCTCCCTGTTTGTGTTCAGGAATGCCACCACTGGCCATTAGCTCTCCCACTGGCTTACATGATTTTTAGTGAAATTTCCCTAAGGTTGTGCTATTCATGTCAGTTTTGCACTTACCCCTGCAGTTTCCAACTGGAAGCACAGAAGGCTTTCCATTCGGGTGGAGGAGCGAGGCCACCAGCCCTTCCTATGGGGCAGCCTGGCCCTTCACAGAGTTACTTAGTAGGAATCTGCAGTGGCTGTGAGCTGATAAGTCTCGAAGGCCTCCCCTCCTGCTTGTAAGACAGTCAAGGTAAATGTAGTGACAGTAGGGCT
Source organism: Parus major (assembly GCF_001522545.3). Classification (NCBI taxonomy): domain Eukaryota; kingdom Metazoa; phylum Chordata; class Aves; order Passeriformes; family Paridae; genus Parus; species Parus major. The sequence goes on along the minus strand of NC_031770.1, from coordinate 53,433,296 downwards.
GTGTATTAACAAAAATACATCTTGAAACAACAGTCATTTGGATGGAGGTATGTTTTGATAACTATTAAGAAAAGACTTGACATGTGAAAATAAGTGTACAGATGCAGATCTTTAAAAAAAAAAAAAAAAAGTTGATAATCTGTCTCCTGAACAAAGCTGTTGGTGATACTTGGCTGGCTGTTGTGTTTTAATGTCTTTGCCTGGACTTGTCATACCTTTGGACAGCCTTCAGTACCGCTGATTTAGAACTGAAATAATACTGCATATGAAAGCAGTAGTTTTGGATTTTTTTGTTGAGAACAAAATTACTATCTCAGAAATTTCAAGATAGCAGAAATAAGCAGACTACTGTGGGATTGGAGAATTCTGAAGCTGTGAAGCTTGAATTGTTCCACTGACCAGAAAATATACCTAGACAGGCCTTTTCTGATATAAAGAAGAAAGGTATGTCTCACACACTTGATGCTGTAGAGACTCCCAGAAGATGATTTCCTGAAGTGTCAGAACATCCCATGAGGTAGGAGAAAACCCACTTTTTCCATTTAGTGTAAGAAACCTAGCACCTCTCCTTTTCCCATTCCCTTTCCCCAGCTGCGTTTGGCTGTCCTGTCAGTCAGCTGTGGTGGAAAAATTCACATTAGTAAGGTAGGGTTATGATGCTAGTTGCCAGGAGGCGTATTTAAAATAAGCCTCTTTGTCCAGTCATTTGGCTCAAAAGGCCTTCCTTCCTGATAAACAGTACAGAAACAAAGATCCTGCAAGTGTCCCACTGGCAGGGTGGATAATTTGGTGTAGTTGTTGGTGTTTTTGAGAGGCTGGTTATTGCCTGCAAGGGAAAGGGAGCATGTTCTTAGGCTGAGCTCCCCCTGATAAGCAGGGAAGCTATTTCTTGGGGTCACTTTGGGTTGGGTGAGTAGAAGAGGTCAGAGCTGGGGAAGTGGTGGTGGAGTGTAACATTACAGGAACATGTAAGCACACATTGAAATTGAAATTGTGGTTTTGTGGACAGCAGTAATCAAGGAACTAAACATGACAGGGGGGCACTCCCCCCGCCCTCCAAACCCCCCCCCCCCCCCCCCCCACCACCCCCCATTTAATTGCCTATACTCTAATGCTGGCAGACAGGACAGTAAAAAAGAGAAGCTGAAATTTCTCATTTACAATTACAAATTTTGTCTGCTTGCTATTACTTGAAATCTAGTGGAAAGGTTCGCTGGATTGGAATGTTAAAATAAATGGTTATAACCTATTTAGAGAGAATTGAATGGATAGAAGGGGAAGGAAAGTGGTACTCTATATCAAGAGTGATATTATGTATTTCTGAGTAACTTGACTACTCAAAAGCAAATTATATTAAATGCTTGTGAGTTATTGTTCTGGCAGAGAAGGCAGGAGATGAGGGTACTAACCAGTACCTGCTAGGTACCACTGAAATGAAGTAAAACCAAGATTATCAGTCCCTCAAGAATGTTACTTGCACTGGGGAGAGAAGGGGGATACAGGGACTGAACACCACCTGCTGCAAGCATTGAAACCATTAGGAATTTCTGTTAAAAACTGTGCATGTAAATGTAGGCAGCAGTTTGTCTGGAAAAACATTGTATCTGGCACCGAGGAATTCAAAAGCAGATGAAGAAGAAACTAGTCACAGAAGTAAATCAGTTTTTTTAGTTGAAAGGACCATAGCTTGATTTAATTAAGTTGTATGCAGAAACAATTGAGCTCAAATAAGCAACAATATAAAATCCATGAGGATGGATGCATATTGTTTGATAGATATATTGTGTATGTACACAAACATGTCTGTTGCTTTCAGAGGGACAGCAGCACAAAAGATGGGAAGTGTCATGAGCTGAGTCAGTTGGAAGCATTTTTTTTTCTCTGTAGATGATGCTTGGAATGGCTTAAAGGTTTTTTTACTAAACAAATAGTTGAAGAAAAAGTTAATGCTGTCCTGCTGTTCTTGTTTCCAGCATCTGTCAGAATTTTAGAACTAGAAGCTTCGCTTCTTGAAGCAATTTCTTGTTTTGTTTATAAAGAATATTTTGAATGTGGATCAAGTTTATTTTTAAGTGGTTGCTTTAACTAATGAAGACCTGTTTTAAAAGGGGTAAAATTCCTACAACTATAAATGAGCACTAATTATGAATTTAAATAAATGATCTGGTAAGAAAGAAATGCTCTGTTTGCCATTTTTATAATGTAATAAACATGTTAAACTTAAGGACTGAATAAATATTTGTTTAAGCACCTAATTGCTTAAATAAGTGCATGAGGACATTAAATACATTTTTCTGGTTAGCAGAAAGGCTTGCCAAGCATAGTGTGAAAGCTAGATCTAATAATAAACTGAAACAGAATAGTTACCAATCAGTGAGACTAAACTTTCCTTTAAAATAATTAAAAAGAATAAAATGCAACACAAGATGAAAATACATTACTCGCACCACATTTTCCTGTTGCCAATTTAAATGAAGATAAGACCAGACTTACAGAGAATACTTTGATTTGAATAAATCCATTGTGATCTATGAACTAAAATGCAGTTCTCACTTACGGGATATCGCTTTCTTCTGGAAATGCAGTGACAGAGAAAGCTTTGAAGGTCATGCTAGATAATCAGTTGAGTGCAAGTTCCTTGTGCAGTCCTGCAGTTTAAAAGCATTAATATGATATTTGGCTGGGTAAAAGAAAGTGATACTGGCAAACTGAATCTGGGTTTTGGTCCCTCAAAATGGCTAATAGAGATGGTGCTCAGATACAGAGTTAGGATGGCTATAGTGAACTCGAGAGTGTGGTTGATAGCAAAAATTCCAAAGAACTGAATAATCTTTTTAGGTTAAAAGGAAGTGATTCAGGTCTCTTGGCCTGAAGCTGTGTATAACTGAATACACGGAACAGAAGCTTTAAAGAATTTTTCAGTCCAGCACAGAGGTATATATTGGCTATACTTTGACAGACAAGGAAGGCCCATTGCCTAGTGAACTGCAGTCAGGTGCAAATGTTGTGTAAGGCTTGCCGTACCATTCAGGTAATTCAAACAATCAAAATAACCCCAAGAGATCTGAAAATTAACATGGTCTTTAAACTATTGAGTGACATGAATGTGAAATTATTTTCCTTCTGTCATACTGCAATCAGAGCATTTGTTTTTGTTTCTGTAGTGAATCACATGTTCCAACAGCGTGGTCAGTTTATTGAACCTGCACCATATTGTTATCCCTTCAGAAACCAGGAACTTTAATTACTAAAAAACCAACCTGCTTGGGTTCCTAATTTTGTAAAAGTGAGTGCTATTTGTGGAGGTGGGTTCTCTGGGCCCAAGATGCTTGCCATCAGGCAACTTAAAATGTAGAAGGTGTGATAACAGCTTCTGGAGATTGAAGGTATTCTTCTTCTGAAGCACCACATGTAAACTGTGAGAGTTCAGAAGACACAGGAATGGTATTTTGTGTCTCACTTGGAATCATGAGCAGAATTGTACCTGCATCCTTCAGAAAAGAAACCTTATTTTGAGAGGGCAGCAAGCTGGCAGGCCAGCCTGTGGTCTCCACAGCTGGGGCAAACTTGGCTGTCAGAAGTGCTGACCCACCATAGCTGACAGGGAGGACACTCATTGAATGGGACACACAAAAGTTTAGCTCCTGAATTTGACTTCGTCCGACTCTGCAAAGCCCATTTAAACAGTGGACATCTTTTTTCTTTTAGCTGTTTATACCCTACTGAAGCTTACTGAGAGTTTCTCCAAGGAAGGGAGGTCAGGTGTGGACTTTGCACAAGATACTTCTGAAGAGTGATTTTTGCAATTTGTTATGTTGGTTCACCATCATCTCAATTCTCAGGCGTGTGAAATCAAAAACATGCAAATAAAGAAAAGATTACCATACCAGTTTCCTTGTGAAAATGTGTGCACGTGTACCCATATTAAGCACACTGCTGTGTATCTGTTCTTGTCTGCCTTGGCAAGCTTTGGGAGTAAAGGTCGTAGTATGAACTGGTTAACACTTTACTTTCCAAAATTGACCACGAGGAAGCAAATTTAACAAATACATAAAACTATACAGTAGATTAAACTGAGGCTTAATCATATAAATTTAGTCTGGTTCTATTAATAGCTAAGGAATGGCTTCATATTTTTTTAATATCTGAAAGCCATGTTACAATACACTCAATTTACTTTTCAGCCTCTCACTCTTCTAGACAATGAACAGTTATTACTAATTTTTATGTGAAATATAAATCTTTATTTCAGACATTTTGGGGGTATTTTGGAGAATAAATTAAACTTAAGACACTATTTATTAGAATTTTACCTATAGGTTTTGCATTTAATAGTTCAGTTTTCTTTCAGATTTTGGTAAACCTAATAAAAATGTAACTGTAGTTATATATTTATGATAATTTCAGTTGTATGTGCTTTTAGGAATGCATGTATATTACATACTAATGAGCAAATGAGATAACACTTTAGAATTAGAATATAGAAAGAATCCTAGTAATTAGGATGCTTCGGTGCAAATTTTGACTCTGCTGCTGAACTGCTATGCTAATTTATTATAAAATGCATGATACATGCAAATAAATGATAAAATACCTACCTGGTACTGCATATTAGTTGTGCTTTATCCAAATAATGTTTATTGAGCAGAAATGGTGTTCTTGCAAAACATGGGAGTGAAATCTGAGTTTTCAGCGTGCTGGAGTTTTAACTTGCTTTGAACAAACCTGCTCTTGCATGTCAGGTGGAAACACTTGCACTGTAGATGCAGCAATTAATTGGTATTATCTCAGCACTTAATTTGATCTCACTCCCCCCACCCCCCCACCCCCCCCAATCCTTTAGTACAGTCTTGCCTTGAAACCTTTTCTGACTCAGTTGATGTCAAATGTGCCATATATGTGTGTGACATATATATGTCATATATCATGAGAAGCTGCTGCTCTCTGGCACTGGGGCTCTAAATTTGTTCTCGGGAGTAGTGGGGTTTGCTGTGTTTGCCAGCTCAGGCTTAATTGGGTTACATCATAGGAGAAGGTCTGGAGATTAGATGAAGAACACCTTTCAAAATGAGTATGAGTAGGGGAAGCAGAAACCCATAGAGACATACTCAAGGGACAGCATAGCTAATGCAATGAGTCAAGCAGGCATCTGCAGGAGTGTAGAGACAGTGGGGTACAAAGCTGGTGACTGTACTAAGAGGAATGTTGCGGTGAGTTACCTCAACTGATGGGAACATACATGGGATTTGTAGCTATGCAGGCAGGGGAAGCTAAATTTTCGGTGCTGTTGCTCTGCATGAAGCATCAAGGCTTTGGAATAGTTAGCATCAGGATTATTGAGGTAAGAATTCTCAATGGTTTATTCAAGCACAATTAGCTTTATGTTTTCTTCCATGGTTTACTGATGTAAGATGTTACTGGATCCCTGAAAGATCAGTATACTGCAATGGGCAGCGTATACGTGTAGCTTGTTAAAATAGTACATGTAAAAGCAGTTTCAGAAGTTTTATTTAAGTGGGCAAACTGTGGTGTTCTTTCCTTAAAACAAAAATAAAATTTGTTTCCATTTAGTTGTCAGGTGTTGGTTGTCACTTTTTAGAGTAGAACAAAAAGGAAAAGAGCACCATCAGAAAACCATCTTGGCCTACTGTATTGCTGAGAACTGGGAAAAGTGTGTGTAGACATTCTCTGCCACCAGCCATACTGGTGAATAGTAGATGCTTGAAAACAATTCACTGTGTGTTTCTGTCCTTTCTCTTCCATCTTCTCATCCAGTTTTGTTAAATTTTGTCTTGGATGTACTATATGCATGTGCGTATACATGAATATATTATGTATAGATATCCATGTATACATAATATATTCATATATGTGGTGGTATGTTGCTCTCCATGTCCAGAAACATCCTGATGGTGTGGACTCCTGGGCAGTAGTAGGCCACTCTTAGTCATGGCACTGGCTGTTCTTGGCTCTGTCAGCTGTACTGATGCTTTAAATCTGGGATTTAGTATGACAATCAAATACAGAGCATGTATAGCTCACAAATCCCCCTCTGCCATGACCCCAGATATTGATTTATTTGATTGGACAGTTGGAAGACTATTCAGAATTATCTGTGGAGCAAGCAGCATTTTGAAACCAGTCTTTATTAACATTAAAATGATTTATTTCTCCTTATCTTTAAAATAACTTGGAGTTTGAGCCTGACATTGCATAAATCTCTAGGTAGTGGTGGGTGTTTGAACAAATTTTATGCAGTCTGCTTATTCACTTAAAATTTTCACAACAGGTATTCAAAAGCTGCTTCATTTGAAAGGACAGTTTTCACAGCTTACTGGACTGCAGATTTAATACCAATGAACTTTGAAAGCTTTTACCAGGACAAGTGTATGCATCTTGCTCCACAAGTTGGTGGTTTAGCTGAAAAATAAATTGTAAATGTCAGATCTGAAGAAGGGCTTGTGTGACTGTAAATTTGTGCATGCAGCAGTGTTTTTTTTTCCCTCCAACTATGTTGGTTAGCCTGGTAAGATGCTCTCTCCCCCTCCACAGACTTCCATTTATTTATTCCATGTATAGTGTTATTTGTTTATTTATGTATTTATTTTTAAGTATCGTTTGCATTCCGGTCTAAATGTGCTTGAAAATTACCATCTGCTCTCCTGCTATTTAGATAGGGCATGCTACAACTGAGGTGAAGAGCTGTCACATCAAATATTTTCATTCTAGCTTTCGCACCTTTGATATCAAGTTACATAATTGCAGCGCAGGACCATTTCCAGGGATTCCTTATTTTCTTTTTTAACCCTACCATTCCTCCTCCCAATCTTTACTGAATTTTGCTGCTTTTTGAGAGTGTTTCCAGTGTAGATGCACATTTGTGGGTGCTAGGAGAGGAGGGTTTAGCCCCTCAAAAAATGCTTCTCCTTTTGGTAAAATGTTAAAATTGTGGAATAAACAGGAATATAAAAGCAGAATTTGCCTATTTCTGGTGCACAATTTTTTATGTACAGATAAAGCAGGTAGGAGTAGGGTGATTCTGGGCTTGGTCAGGTTTTTTTTCCTCTTTTGTTCAGTTGTTTCTTTTCTGTTTCCCACATTTATTGTCTTTTCTCAAAGTAAAATACAAATGGGTCAGTGACATACGCAGAATGTATTTCCCATCATATTGAGGTTTAATCTACCTGTGCTTTGGTGGATTTTTGTTTGATTCTGTTTTTCCTTTTTGTTTTTATTTTTGTTTTGTTAGCTTTGATTGGCCTTTAAAGTTCAAGGACTAGGGGAAGTGGAAACTACTCTCAAAATTAGACCATTATAAAAATGAACAGATCATCTGTATTCATGCTGACAGACACTTTGGGTTGAATGGGAATAAACTGACAGAAGATGGTGTTTGGAAATGAAACATGACGGGAAAGCAGTTAGCACAAACTGCCCAATAATTTCTCATAGTCAGGAAAAGAGCACCATTATAGAGCAGGGGTTGTGCCAGTAAAATAGCTGTAAGATAAATTAATGGTTTTGCAGTACCAGGCAGTAAATTTGGTGTATGTCATCTGCCTCCTCCCCAGTGGTTAATATGGTAATGGGTACTGGAACAGACACCAAATTCCAAGTGTCTGAATCTTTTGTGAGGTAGAGTTTATTACCCAGCTTGTTTTGACCCACTGGGGCCCTGGTGGGACAAACTGGTGTTGGCCACCTCCTGGGTGAGACTCCCTTGTCCTCTTTTTGGGATGGCAGCTAGTTCACCTGCATGCTTCCATGATTCCCAATCCATCTTCTTCACTTTCCTTGAGACTAACAGTGTTCTTCTGTACAAGGTTTGTTTTTTATTTTTGCTTCTGCTGCTGAAGCGGTGGATGCAATAAATGTTTTTTTGGTTTTTTTTTTTTTGTGGCTTGTGCATTCTTGTGATGTGCATTGGAGGGATCTGTGCTTTCACTGACATCTGGGTGGATCTTTTCTAGCACTGCTGGACATTGTGGACATTTGGTGGCAACTTGGTACTGCCAGAGCCTCTGGTGCTTATATGGGCATCTCTCTACTCCATCTTTAATGCAGCACTTGAGTTACCTGAGCTTGAATAATGTGATGGAGGAGCCAGGCAGTGGGACATGGCTGAGGTCATGAAGTTTAGCCAAACCATGGGGATATCATGGGGATAAAACTTTTCCTTCTAACCACTCTCCTTTCATTTTCTTCATTTAATCTGTAAAACCACGCAGGAGAGATGCTTCATCTGAAGTTGGGCTGTTAGTCATAACCAAAGTGTGTGGTACTCTTGGTGTGGTAGGTGTGACTCCAGGCCTGGAAAGGATGCACTTGTCTTGGATGGCATCATGCTTACTACAGGCATCCATGTGTGTGCCATGTGCAAGCTTTCTCTTGTTTGTAAGATAGAACATTCTCCCTGTCTGTAAAAAGCTGCTTCAGAGTGAGGGATCACAGGTGTTGGTGTAAACTCAGAGAGAAACAAACATTTGTCCTGGATTGATCCTGTTGTTCAAGCTACGCCAGAGGGGCTTTTTGTTCCTGTTTGCTGGTGCCACTTCATTATTTGAGCTCGTGTTTCATTTCTTCTGTTGGTCAGCTGAAGCATTTTGAGGATAGTGGACGTACGCTTTTGCTCTGAGTTTATTTGGTACCATACAGAGTTCTGCAAAGGGCATTGTCAAAATCCATCCCAGAAGCAGTTACATATTTGCAGTATCACCTTGAGTTTGTTCTTCCACAGGAAACCAAAAATACTCAGCTTCACTCAATTGATTAATTCCCTACCTCTATTTCTGTAAGAAAATAGAGCACGGGAAAAAAAACATGTCCAGCCACTAAAAGGTGGAAACTGCACAGCAGAGCTTGGTTTGTTTTCTTAAAACTTCCCTGCCTTCTCTTAGCAAGGACTCATGTACTTCAGGTAATTGAATGGGCTGCAGGGTATGTCGGGAATTGTAGTTTTGCAGTGATTTGTGCTCTGAAGATTAATAATCTTACAACCCTCAGAGGGAGATAAAGAGAAGATGTTCTCAGACAAATTGTTATCTTGTATTTCAGAAATGTGCTTTGAGCACTGAGCATATCTTCAATTCATCCCTTCAGTTTTTGCCTTGATACCCTTAGTAATGGCAATATTTTAAACATCTAGGCTTGTCTTTCTCCCTTCATCCCTTCTTGGTTTTCTGCAACTTTTTGGGGTTATTTTGGAGATTTCATTTATAAGGCAGTTACATTTTCCAGAAAATTGTTCTTGAAATACAAAACTTGAGGAAAAAATATTAAAAATTTCATTGGTTTTGTAATCATATAGACATGCACTGTGCAGATTGAACAAATAAGATCTTAGCCTTTTATGTTTGAAGAGTCTTGGCAATATCCTAATAACAGTGTTTTAAAAATAATTCATGTAGTCTCTAACTTTCAAGTAATTTTTGGCTTTTCTCTGCAAGTGGTTTCAGCAGCTTTTGTTATAAATTTGTTGAGTTTCTTAAATATTGGTTTTGGTTTAGCCACTGAAGTAAGTTGTTACCCAAGAGCTGAAGTAGGCTGAACACCCAAATCCAGTTAGAAGTAAGAAGGTGACCATCTTTCTTCTTTACCCATTACTTCTCTGCATGTGCACCAGGGAGCTGCAGAGGTTTTCATGGCTCACTGAAGAACTACAAATTCTTTATTGTTTCTATGCTTTTAACACATACTTAAAAGTGGCTAAGAATACATAAAAGTACTTAGAAAAATGTAACTTTAGGCTGGTTGGCTGAACCAAAAACTCTTGCTGCCTTATTTATTTTTCCTAACACCTTTCACATCCCTCTAGGCATGTTATGACTTTGAAAACGGGATTATATATGTGCATTGACTACCCAAGTGCTTAAGAAACTACAGTATGCTAGACACATTACAACATTTGGAAGAAAGGAATTGGGAAAAAATACTTAGCAAACTAAATTGGTAGGAAATGATAAACAGGCAAAATGTAAATTCCATATAGGGAGAGTTTGTTCCAAAGAGATGAGAGTAGGGCTTCATTGCTCTGCCATAGATTTGAACGAAAGGTTTAATATGCAGTCTCTACTGAAGTGATAATGTCTGTCAGCTTCACGGATATATTTTTTCCATCATTGTGAATTACTTAAGCATTTTCAGATGAAGGACTAATTACTAACAAAATTCAGTAAGGATGTCGGTGTTAAGTATAGATGCGCGTGTATGTGTGTGTTTAATGTCTTGGATGTTGGAGTGATTTTTTTATGCTTCTGAGATTCTCTTACACTTTTTCTGCTTTGCATGATGCAAAATACAGTGTGCATCAATCACATTGCTGTTACATGACACTTAGCTGGTGTTACAAATCTGAGTCAGACTTGGGCAACTGTGGGAAACAGTTTCTTTCATTTTGGATGCATTTCTGTTACTTGCAGCAGTTGGTTCCTTGATTCCGGTTGGATCTTCTGCTCTCCCTTGGGTCAGTCCAGTACATTCCTAATTTTTGTGAAGCTTAGCAGTGTTTTCTTGAATGGATGATAGACTTCTGGGGTCTCTTTTGTTGGGAAGGAAAGGAGGCGGCTTAGTTTTCCTTAGTTTTAGGTTCAGTGCTGTAAAATGGCTCAGATCATGTCTGAGCTGGTGCTGAAGCCATGCAAAAAAAAAGCAGGGAATATGTGCCAGGAGGATGGAGAGGAGGTGAATCTCTGGCACTTGGCAGTTAGGTAACATGCTTTGTTGCATTGCCACAGTCAGAATAACTTAAAAATAAGATGTAATTGGCTAATTAAGGCTCATGTCATTGAACAAGGCACCTTGATGGCTGCAACTGGGCCTGCCAAAACTGTGTGGCAATGCTTTGTGCTCTTCTGCCCAGCAGTCTCATTCTGGACCTAATAAATGTTTAAAAGGAATTGATAAGTTTCTATTATTTTCTCCTAGTTTTACAGAACAGAGTTTTGTCAAGATGCTTTGTCTGACTTCTCAAAGCAGATTTATTCAGAAAGATGATAGAAAAGTGTTGTTTAGGTTGGCACTACTAATGGGCTAGTAAATTTTTTTATTGGTTTTTTTTAACGAAAATGTGCTGTCAGTGCACTCTTACCTTATGAACTTGCTCTCTGTGCCAGGGAGCCACTCACCACAATGCTGTCTCCTCCATCCAGCTGTTTGAACTGGTTTTTGTTCTCCTTAGTTCTGGTAGAGAAGAACCTGTACAACACTGCTAGCAAAGGTGAATAATAAGACTAAAAATAGTTGGCCCTCTTGATGCTGTCTTCGTAGATGTGTAGTTGCTTTTGTACATGGAAAAGAAACTTCGCAGAAGTCACTCTAATGACGTGGATCTGCTACCAGTGTATGATTGCTCCTCTGTGTATAAGAGCAATAGGCAAACACAGAATCTTTTAATTAAATTCATGTATCTATTAATTTTCTCATAATACATTACAACACTGGAATCTAAGTTCCTTAAGACTGTTTGGAAAGCTTACTTTTTTCTTCACATTTCCTAAATAATCTTAACAATCTAAACATCAGACGGACTGTTATTTGACATGAGTTTGTTGTCATATTCCAGATCTGCCTGGGATTTTGGCAGAATTTATTTCATAAAATCTCCTCCTTCTTATTTCTCTTACTTTTTAAATGGCACCCCATCAAATGTTGTCCAAAATCTGACTCACTGCTGAAATAAGTCTTAAAAAAAGACAGATGGAGAAAGCAAATGTTGTTAAAAATTTTGTCTGAAGTATTGTAGCTGTGCTAATAGTCACTTTTTAATCATAATTGCTGTACAGAGTTTGATTGGTTTTACATTTATTTTTTGTTCTTTGTGGTTTCTTACTTGTACAAAGCTATTGTTTTGGCTGTACTAAAACCATTATGCTCTCATAGAGTTTCACAGTTGAGAAGTACAAAGGGAAGTTCTGTCTTGCAGGAGAACAGACTAAATTTCTTTTTCAAAGATATTCTCTACAAGAATTGTTCCTTTTTTAATTCACTTTCTTCAAACTGTAAGCATATATAATTGTGTACTGAAATTTATAGATATCTATAAAGAGATACAAAAGTTCTTAAATACAGCATCTCATAGATATGCACAGCATAGTTTCTATTAAATTCACAATACTGTGGGGAAAAATATGAAAAATATGATTGAGTTTTTATGTGTGTGTGTGTGTATGAAACTGGTAAGGCTTTTGTTCTTCTTGCAATTTTTTTATTAATTTCTCCAAATCTGTACATAGCTCTCTTCTATTGATTTTTAAAGGAAAGACAGTAGAACTTTTCTTTCAACTGCTCAGATAGTGTTTTCAATCAGGGATATTTCTCAACTGTGATGTCCTTTTCAATTATAAAATAGTATTTGCCTTTTATAGCGGAGTATTAAATAAATTTTAAAATAGGATCAGCATGACTGAAATAAGATCTTTTTGTCGAGATTAATGTGTGTGCATACAGAAATACTATATTTCTGAGTATGGCAAATAATACGTCAAATCTGAGCCACAAAATAGGAATGTAGATGGATCCTTGCAGTGCATGTATTTTTTTTATTGCTACTTTACCAGTGATTTTTCTTTCATGCAGATTGACATAAAGACAAATATGTACTTTCCTTTAGATATTAAACCCACTATCTCACCTGTGAGGGATTGTAAAATTATATCCCTTTAAAAGAGAATACATCAATCTACAAAAAATTGCATCTTCAAGACAAGGTCTTTCTTATTTCTCTATTCGTAGCTGCATTCAGAAAGACAGAGAAAGCTACGGGATTTAAGTCAGTCTGAAGATTGCATCAAATACTGGGAGGCCTCTAATTTTACTTTAAAGTTATGTAGTATATTGACATTTTTTCACACTCTTTCAGCATAAAGAGGCATTTGTTTTGTGAGTATCTGTTCAACAAGTTTTTTTAAGGACCTACATCAAAGGATATTACCACAAATTTAAAAGGATGTAGAGGTTTCTATGGCACCATAAACTATATAACAAATAATTTGTTGTAGAAGCAGCTTCTAAAATTGGGTCTTTGGGGTGGGGAGAAATGTTTAATCTGCGGATATAGCTGGTAGTCCTTAATGGTAATTAGTAGCTATTGAAGTAAGAGTTTAGGTAGAACATTAATTAAAGTAATCCCATCCAAGCCTTGCAATAATAGGCACTGACTGCCATCTATCCATGTGGGGTTTTTAATAAGGTTTATCAAACCATCATTAGCTTTCTGCCTAGCCTGTATTTTCAGTACAGTTTTACATCTTAATACCTGAAACCTTCCTCCTTCTGGGTGATTGCCTAAGATTTACCTATCTTCCCATGGGACTTTGGTGTTTATCTCGTTGGCTCTTAAAGCAGAAATACAGAGTATTTTTCTGTGCATACTCTAAATCTAGAATCAGCTTTATAAGTGAAAAGAAGAAGTACACTTGAAGGATGGGTATCATTGCTGTGTTAATGTGCTTCCCTCTGTCCATCCCCTCTCTCATCATTGTCTTTTTGTCACTCTATTAAGTACTGCTTGGTCATCACTTGAAAAAAGCCAAGATGGAATGAATTTAGGCATGACTTTTTTTTGCATCTTTCCTTTAGCTGAAAAGTGAGGACAGCTGTTCATTCTTAGCACTGCTCATAGTGGTGGTGGAGTTCTTACCATTTCCATCCATTATACAACTTGGGTCATGGGGTAGAATGGGTGCGAACAGTTGGATACTGTCCTTAAAACTTAAAGTCTCCTGTTTGAAGTTTGCATTAGTAAGTGTTTGATGAGCCATGTTTATTTACTGTAGTCTTGTTTGGTTGGGAGTTCAGATGATATTCATGCAAGGGCTTTGCTTCACCTTGGTGGGAAAAGCAATAGCTTGTGAGGCTTCATTCCCCTTGGAGCTTCGGATTCGACTGAAATCTCATCTTTGAAAAAACCCCTGAGCTGTGCAGCTCAAACATTGACCATCAAGCCTACATTGCTTTCTGAGCTGAAAATATTTTCATCAGTGTTCCTCAAGTCTTTGGTGCTTTTGGTTTCAGAGCAATTTTAAGAGAGGATACCAGTAGATTTAGTATCATAACTCCATTTTCATTAACTTTGTGAGAATGATTTGTTCATTTTATTGATGTCAAGTTGCTTATGTTCCAGAGAAATGGAGTTAGAAAAGGCCTCTTAGTGTCCTGGAGCTCTGTAGATGGGTACAGCATTTTTCATGTTAAAATTACCTTCGCCTTCAAGAAAGTCATGTTCCACTGTGACTCAGTTTAGTGTGTGTGTCTGCCTACGGGTTTACATGAACACTACATTAAGCAGACTATACACAATGTATAAGTTTTAACTCAGTAGGTTTATCTTTGTTCCATGTAAGTCTGTTGTAAGTCCATATAAATTTTAATCTATATTAATTTATAGTATATATAGATTTATTAATCTATATATACTGCTTTATCAGAGTAGGATGGTGTACTGCAGTGTGTTTGTTTGGTTACCTGTAAGCTGTTGGAAAATGTGACGAGTGTAGTTTTCTGCTGGGTAATGAATTTTTGTCGTAGTTAAAGTATCCTCAAAAGAAACTCAGTTTCAAAAGAAATATTTGGTGGGAATTCGAGAAGTTTTGTTTCTCCCCCCACTCCAAATACTGTTTTTCTTGTAATTTTTCTTTTTTTCCCCAGTTGTAAATTACAACTTGTATGTTCTTGGCAGTTACAGTCAAATATAAATATTCAGATTTTGTAACTTACTTTAGTTTTCTGTTTTGACAGACTTTGATTTTTTCTTTTTCTCTGTGTGTGTGTAATAATGCTTTCACTCTGAGTTGAAAACTTCCTGGTTAAAAACCACTTCTAATGATTTCTGCCGTGCTTTAGTGTACTGTATTTTATTTAAAACAAAACAAAACACCCTAAACTAACCCTCAGGAGCTTTCACATCTCCATATCAGACAATGAAATATTCATCCTTATAACTAAAAATTTCAACTTCTAAGGAAAAAGTGTTTTTCACATTTCTTTTATTTTGAAATGTCATAGACATCAATTTTATTTTTCTCCCTCTGTCCTGCACTTTGCTGAGCTCTGAAGATCCTATTAATCTTCAGCCTTACTCTTCCCCCCCTTTCTTAAGCATTTTTAAAAGCTCCTGCTTTTTTGAATTGGGAATTCTGTCTCAGTTTGCCAACTTCCTGCAGCCTGGTAGAGTGGGGAGAGATAATGGCAAGGAGGGTGATGCTCTGCCTACGGCTCAGAAGATTTCTCTCCCATTAGCTGTGCTGACTTCTTTTTCCTTGTCTAAGGTAGGGCGGGCTTTGATGGATCTTTTAATATGAGTATCATCTTCCAACACAGAGCATGGGAATGGATTAGCCTAGAGGGTATGAGAGTCGTTCTCTAAGATAGTATTTTAAGGAGAACATCAGTGACAATTCTGCTTCATATCTACTTTTCTTGTGTTTTGCCAGCACTGTTCTGTGTATTTATAAGGAGCTTTGAAACTATTTTCTACTGTTAGATGTTAAAATAACTAAGGAGTACATTTCGTAGTATTTGATTCATTTGCTCTTCATCTTATGCTTTCAGGTGGCATACAGCTTGCCTGTATGGACAACAGTGAGGGAGATATTTAATTGAATTTGGGGTTTTTCCTGAGTCACACAGGCTTTCTTTCAGTATTTTGGTGTATATAGTCCTGAAATAAGTTCTTAGTAATTAACTGCAAAAAAAGATGAGAGGAATCTGGTTGGATGTGCTCAGTTGAAAGTTACCCTGGAATATGAAGTCTTCAGGCAAAACAAATTCAGAAGTGAAAAGATACTGCTGAGATAAACTTTGGGGCAAAGTTTAACCTGTAAACAGTTTTCTGGGATCTACCACGTGAAGCATGTGGAGATATTGAAGCAGATAATGATGTGGTGCTGGAATTTTTAAGGAAAGAAATGGTTTTGTTGTTGTTTTTCCTAACAATTCACTATTATCCTAGAAAGTATTTCTTTTTGCTAGTGAAGTACAAATTCAACCACTTAAAACATAAATAGTGTGTGATTAAATAGCTTCTAATAAAGATTATTGTGGATTGCTGCTCTTGAAGCAATGTCTTCCTCTTGGTCAGGAAGAGACTGTTAGTGACTTTTAAGCTGCAGTAATTAATCAGTACCCTTGATCTAAACAGCTATTTTGAATGTATGCTTAAAGATAATCCTTGCTTCCAGTCCTTTCAGTTTATTGATGGAGAATGTTGCAGAACCTTGGGAGTGAAGCCTCCCAAGCCTTGTGCGCAGATGATAGCGTTAGCACTGAAAGGGTAAAACGAATGAGAGCAGGAAAAACACAGTAGAAACAGAAAAGAATCCTGGTATTATAAAATAAATCTAAAGAGACCACATCTAGAGACATCTGCAGAGTGAAGATAAAGCATGGAAAGACTGAGAAGAAAAGCTCCCTTAAAGTCGGTGGCACCAGCTCTACCACTTCCTTGAGTTGTGTTGAGCTGTGGGGAGGCTGCAGCTGACTGGTGCTGGGTGAGGGGCAGGGGATGAAGGTGCCCACTCCTCCTCACCTGAGAAGTTGCCTGTGTACAGGCAGGATCTCTTAGCCTGAGTAAAGCTTGTGCTCTGTCTTTGCTTTCACAAATCCTGCTGTGCAAAGGTGATGCTCATTATATGCCATCATGGTTAACTTCTTGACTTAGACTGAAAATTGCTAATGCAATTCCTTCATCAGGTCCCTGAAGTCTGAACCTCTCCTGTGGACTGCTGGTGTTGTGTTCATGTGTTGCTCCATCACACTGCACAGTGAGGGGACAGCTGTGTCCTACGCAGTGTTCTGTAATTTATGTGACTTGGGTTTAGTTTTTTCATAAGAGAAAATTTCAAGGCATGCAGAATTGCTAGTTGAAATCAGCACCATGATTTCATTTTGCATGCTCATCTGCAGTTCTTTGGGGATTTTATTTGGTTTTGTTGTTTTGTTTAGGTCCAAGTTGTTCAATATAATCTCTTTCCCCTTCGACATGCCTGTCTGAAAGCACTCTTTTGTTAATATTACTGAAGTGTTTTACTACAGCAGTGGCAGTGATTACAAGACTACTACATTTTGGCTAACAAATGCAATAAATGTGATGAAAATCCCCCTGTGTTTTACATTTCACTGCATAACATGTTTATGTAACATGTTAAACACTTCTCTCTGAAGAACAGCTTTCCACAAAGGTAAAATGTATTTTCCATGGCACTTTTTTAGAAATTCTGTGGGAAAGAATAATTCCTGCTCCCTTCTCACTCCCCACATGTCTTAAGTCTACATTTCCCAGTGTTTTTAAAATACGCATTTTCTTTTTTTCCAGCCACACTTTGAAGTATAATTTTTCAGCGTGTCTTTGAGTTTTATGAGGTGAGAGACGGTTACCTGGAGGACATGGTTTTCCCAATGCTGGGGACCTGGCAGAGGTTCTGGGCTGGAGCAGGCAGGTCCCTGCCTGAGCACGCTGTTGTGCGAGCGCTAATTTGGCTTTTTGTATTCTTGTCCTGTCTGTTTGTGGTATTTAATGCTCTAACATCTCTCTGGTTGGGTGAACCCATATGTCATTCAAATGGGAACCTGTGCCTTGCCATTGGCCTGACAGCCACTCAGCTGTGGAGCACAATGATAAAATTATGAAAACTGTGTCTCTGCTCATTGGACCAGTGGAATTTACAAGCATTTCTCCTCTATGTGCCTAAATGCTATGTTGCCGTGCCTTGGCTCACACCACAGATTTTTCTGGATTATAAGCCTTGTCAATAGTGTGAAACCTCACTTGTGTCTTTTCCTCCTCTACCATGTTAGTTTTTTTTTCTTTCTTCCTTTATTTGTAGACATGTGCTCCTCACAGACAAAATCAAAAGTCAGCTGCTTGCTTTGATGGTTACAAAAATAAATACTTTGTTTATATCTTTAAAAGAAAAGCAGAGATTTTTACCATAAGCAACATTTTGCTGCTGTTTGGTTCTGTCAGTGTATTTAACAGTCAATATAAGAATTGTTATTTATATGCAGATTTTGTTTACTTCAGCATTATTTACAAAGCAGTATTGTGTGATGGTAGTCATGTCTGTAAAGTCATGTTTTTCTTCATGTCTCCCTTTTTATTGTATGGTGCACATTACAGATACATAAATGTTATTTGACATAAGGGAATAAAACTATTTTCAGCTCATGAAATAACCCTGTTAGTATAAACTTGAAAAGCTCTTTCTGTAAATCACTGCTGCTGAACTGATAGCACATTTCTGCTGTAGTGTCACCTTTCTCTTTTGTGTGTGGTTGAAATGTCATGGTAATAATCAATTCATCTTACAAAAGTCAGTGAAATTCACTTGCTCATACTTGGTCACGAAACCAAACCCTGCAATTCTAATGTATTAGTAATATACAATTTTGCTAAAACAGCCTTGGCTTCCATTTCTGTGTGTCTCACTTGCGTTGTGTACCTTGTTACTGATGGTGTTTAGAAACCCAAGACAAACATCCTAGAAATTAAAACTGGCAAAGTTGTCCTGCACTCTTACAATTATGAGAGAATTTACTGCACTTTGTGCACATGAAGGATGAATTTGCTATTCAAGAAGGAGTGTTGAATATCTAATGCAGTGTATATATACTGACATATCAGAGAAAGAGTCATTGCTAGGCTAATGATTACTTGTTTCTCTGATAGTGAATTTGATAGTGTGTCTGTGTGTTATTTTTTCCCCCTTTTTTACTTACTGAGTAAGTTTAACAGCAAGAAAAATATAAGGGAGGTATAGTTAGTGTAGTTAAAACTGGTTTTGGTTTTGTGTTTGGTTTTTTAAATAGAAGTAGTATATATAGTCTTTTGCTTTAGACAATAGTAGAAAAAGATAGCTAAGAATGGCAGCAGGAAAAGTTGGTTCCTGATTAGTTTTCCAGTTAATCACAACTTTCTTTATCATATGTCGTATGGAACCTTTCCTGACTACCATCATGAGACAAAAGATCGTGGAGATCCTTTTTTAATCTGACATATTGCAGAGCTTTTTCTGGGCTCTCTGCTCTCTCCTCTTTTGGTTGCTGGTAATAGGAAAATTTTAAAAGTGAAACCTTTATTTCCTGTTTTCAACCAAAATGATGTGCTGCTTTGTGAAATGTAGGAAAAGCCATATTCTTTGCCCCAAGGATATTGCAGTCCTTCTGCTCCATAGGTTGATATGTGCATCAGTGGTTACGTTAGTGGCCTTGGCCTGGTTAAGCTCAGTGGCACTACTCTTAATGATTAAAATTTTAAATTACATAATAGTTTGTAGAGTTGGAACCTGAATCACACATAATGGAAATAAATAGGATGTGGTTAGGAAAGACGTAAGGAAAAAGCTCAAGATTTTGCTGAGTTTGTAGGATTTCTTTCGAAATGTAAGCATTTCAGCTGGGACTGACTTCATGGTTTTATTTGTAATATCAAATTTAATAAATTATAAGACCCATAGAGCAAGTACTTTGAATTTAGGTATTCCATGAAATAGGTCATAATGTGCTTTGTAGGGCTATGCAAAGCACTGCACTACATTGTGTGTCTGCCCTGTTCATGTACTGAATTTCTTTCCTACTCCTTTTACATTACTGACTTGAGAGAATTTTCACTTGCTAGTTGGAACAGAAGCTGGAAGGGATCTTTAGGAAAGCACGGTCGAGCAGACATAATAAATATTGAAAGGCATAAAAACCTACCTCCCAATTGAGGGAGGTAAAGATTTACAATGCATCATAGAAATACTTTTTTTCTGAGAGAGCAAAAATCTTCCAACGTGGCGAAGCTTTTGTTGCTGAAAGGCAATGGAAAAGCCACTTGCAGTGTAACAAGTTGTTTTCTTTTTGATTGAAGATGCAATAATATTATTTTCAGATCAGTTAGAGGCAACAAAGGAGGCAATGCTTTTAAAGAGAGGTGCTTGTCTAGGTTTTTGTTTCTGATGCACAGAATGGGTACACTGGTTGCTAATTATTTGATTACTTGCCTTTTCTTCTGCAGAGATGTTGAGATACACTGCACTGAAGCAGGTTATGTTTCCTCAAGGGAGCAGATCCTCAATGAAGTGCTGCCCAGAAAGAAGAACAAACACTAGTGAAATCAGCATATGCCTTATGGTGTGAGGTTGCAGCTGTTTTTTTAAGGGTCCTCAGTTGACAGTTTCCCTTAAAAGAAAAGAAAGGAACACTCCCCAAACCCTATCACTAACCCAAAATGTGAAAAAAATATTTTCTAAAACTCCCAAATATTAGGCTAAATGGGAGATATAGCCTCAAATTTCAAGATAGATTTTTCTCTTAGATTGATAATTTAATGACATTCACCACATATTGAGCCTGTTGAGAGAATTGGATTTTAAAGATTTGTAGACAGATTTTAACAACATAGGCTATTAATTTATTTTACCTTTCTAACATTCCTGTTACTTTGAAATGTTTCTTTTTAAAGAGCTCTTATATTTTATCATAAAGTATTCCTGCTTTCACTGCAGAAGGGTGTTTATTACTGCTTCTCTTCTAGGTGAAATGTGATGACATCATATTTTCTCATCTATTTTAAATGTAGTGAAAGGGATGGTTCTGCAAGCACGCTGCTATACGCAAGAACCAGAACAGGTGGATATCAGAAGTGTTTTGTAATGGGGTCCTACCAATAAGAGACTCCCCTTTCTGTAATTTAGTATATAAATTTACTTGTCTGAGTGCAAATCACTAATTTTACCTTTTTAATCCCCAAGACTTGATATAGATTTGCATAGATTTTTATAGACCTTTGAAGGTATTTGTGGCTACTCTATTTGTGTGGGTGTTTTGGCTGTCCTTACTGTTTTGAATGTTGATCTTAGTTGAGAATCACAAATGTTTTACAGCTTCTTTAGCATACTAAATTTCTTCAAACATTGTGATCTTGGTGAGTAAATAGCAGTACATGCCATAATTCTTTATCTATTTCCTGTAAAATAAATTTTAAAAAGTTTTGATAGTTTAAAGTAAGGGGATTTAGTTTAGTTTTGTCTTGGCATGCAAGAAAAGCTGAGTAGCAGCTGAAGGACTAGATCAAAAAAGCACCAATTATTTAATGTTTTATTTTTTTATTTATTATTTGCTTTTAATTAGCAGTGCTCCTGTTCTTCTCTCGCTCCTCTTCCCTGCTCAACCCCTACCCCACAATTTCTGTGCTGAACATTTAAACCAGAGGTCAGTTTGGGTCCCTGTGTTGTTTAAAATACGCTGCAAGTGACCTGCTAAATGGAACAACAGCATCAGCACAAAATGCAGAGACCATATTAGGGCTGGGAGAAGGGAAGTACACAGAGGTTATCAATAAATACTCAAATCAAAGTGAGCTTACTCTATAGATGTATTTTTTCACAGTGAACTAACAGTGTTTTTTAGCTCCAGTCCTCTTCTCATCACAGAGTAATAATCCCAGTTCGTGCTGTTCCTGTTTTCTCCTTTTCTTTCTTCTAACTCCCATAGCACAGCTTTTTCAATCCAGCATTCACTGCACATGTTCCAGTCATGAGGTTACAAAGCTGACATTGCAGTCTCAGCAGAGGTTATCTCTTTAAAATTCCCTAAAATTCCCCTTTGGCACATCCAGTTTGGCAGCTGGGTTTCTGTAGGAAACTGATGGAGCCACCCCCTCCCCTTATGTCCTTTATAAAAATAGAAATCTATTAAACCTCTGGCCAGAAGGGCAGATGGGTAAGTACTCCCTCCAAAGCAGACAGTGCTGCTTCCTAAGCTTTTCTCCCTAGTTTTATACACTCAAAAAA